>NC_067481.1:94985280-95323502 GCF_947179515.1 Apodemus sylvaticus
GTGTGCCCTACTCCATCGCCACCTGGGTACCAAGTATCCTAACACCCGAGTCAGTCGGGCAGATTCTCACTCAGAGCATCATAGGAGGAAGTTTTCTACACCCGTGCCTATCCCGTCGGCACCTTGGCTAGTAGCTGGTGAGAGTTGACAGGACCCTGGAGTACAACCATGAACCTCAGGGCTTATTGTTAGTCAGAGGCCTCTTGAGGTAGGAGCAGCTCCCAAGAAGAGAAGTTAGACTGGCTCCCATGCTTTCCTGCAGCTTACCTGAATTCAACAAAAGGATTTTATTCTGCTGGAGGAGTGTTTCTTTGGAATTGAGTTTTTACCTTTATCAGTAAACTACAGCAGGGGAGTGGAGATCTTGAAGTAATCCACAAATTTGAGCTTTGAAGTGATCAGAAGAAAATTCAGATGTGCTAGTCCCTTCCGGTCCTTATTGGGCACCAGGTTGATGCAGCACAGGGTGTCTGTGATGTCATCTGATGAACAACAGGGCAATCTGCTGCGTGCATGCTTTGCTGCTTTGGCAGCTTGTTAGAAGGAAGAGTGGGTGCAACAAGATGGGCTGACTGCAGGCTTTGTGGGATGCGTGCGTGCATGTGTGTGTGAATGTGTGTGCATGTGTGTGAGTGTGTGTATGTGAGTGCGTGTGCATGAGTGTGTATTGTGTGAGTGTGTGTGTGTGTGTGTGTGGGTTAGGTTCACTTTGTAATTGAGGATGGCCTTGAACTTACTGAGTCTTCTGTCTCCACTTCCCTAGTGCAGGGATTACAGGCCTGCATTACCATACCTGGTTTCATAGAGCCCTGGGACTCTAACCCAGGGCTAGCTAGGTAGACACTGTTTACTGAGCTACCTGCACCCTAGTTCTTCAGTGTGATCTTCAGTATTTCTCCCGCCCATGCAGATACAGTGGAGAGTTTATGGATAGGAAACGAGGGTCTTCAGGGTCTTTGCTTCTGGAAAATTACATCTTGTTGAAGATTTTGATTCACTCACAATAGCAGAATTTGAACATGGGGATGGTTTTTCCATGTGCTCTGATTTCCACAGAGTGCTCTAGCACCCAGGAAGTCATGGCTAGTACCCTTATTCACCCTTATTCTGTTCCATTCGGTCTCAGACGGGTGAGCTGTATGCTAGCCTCTGTAGTAAACATGGCGTAAGGTCTGTTGTTCTCCCTTTAAGCACCAGTGGCATTTCGTGTGGCTTAAAGTGGCCTCCTCCCCTGCAGAGTTGCGGCTGTCCTCTTGGGCAGTACTGGCTTTTGCTTTCTAGAACTTTACTTCTTTGTTCTGGTTTATGTGTCCTGGCTAATTTCCCAGCTGAGCTGGGCTCTATAGGAAGGCCTTACAGAGTGTGGCTTCCTGGTCACACACTTTTCTAAGATGACTACCAAGGGTAGGTAGCACTCTGGGTTGAAGGAATTAGACCATCCTTACATCCTCAGGTCCATGGGAGTTGATTTGTTCTTCAGATTATGAAGAAAATTAAGTTTAAAAAATGTTTTGTATTCAGAGTCTGTGTGCGCGTGTGTGTGTGTGTGTGTGTGTGTGTGTGTGTGTGTGTGTGTGTGTGTGCACAGCTGCCTCTCATGGCACAGATGTGAGGTTAGAGAACACTTGCAGAAGTTGGATCTCTTTCCATCATGGGTATTGAGTGCCTTTACCCCCTGAACTATCCGAGTGGCTGAATATGATGCTTTTAAAATTAAAAATGGAGTTTAGGTCTCTCCCTGTAGCAGGTAACCCAGACTAGCCTTAACCCCTTCCTTCTTTTAAACTTAGGGACTCAGTGGGTACGGTGGCACACTCTAGCACTCAAGTGGCAGAGGCAGGAGACCTTTCTGATGTGAGACCAGCCTGGTCCAGGCTCCTACACAGTAAGATATGTACCCGCTTTCTTCCTTTGTGAGGGCATCAGACCCTTTGGAACTGGAGTTACAGAAGGTTGTGAGCTACCACGTAAGAGCTGAGAACTGAACCTGAGTTCCCCGAAAGATCAGCCAGTGTTCTTAGTCACTGAGCCATCTCTCTAGCCTTCAAGTTAAAAAAAAAAAAATTTAGTGTGTACTTTTCAGGGCGGAGAACGGCAATTCCAAACCCATAATGATCCTCTGCCTCGGTACTTCTTTAATTTCAGTGTTGTACATGCAGAGGCAGGATCTCTGCAGGGTTGAAGCCAACCTGGTCTACACGACCGAGCAACTCTGCTGGGAGAAAATAAATAAATAAAAATAATAGTTAGTAGAGAGAAAAGTAAAAATATCCAAAAGCCATAAGAAAGAGTATATCTTCATTCCTTCTTGGTCATTCTACTGTAGTATATAAAGGGCCTGCTCCTAGTTAATGCTCTGCTTAAGGGTGTTTGGTTGAGGTCTGAGGCCGAGCAGAGCACTTGGTGTTCTGATAGCTGCTTCGCTGTTGATATTGTTAGATTTCTCAAGGATAGAGTGACCAGTGCAGTTCTGGATTGGACAGCCCCTCTGGGAACAGCAGGGTTCTGCAGACTTCTGCACTTAGGAATCAAGGCTTCTGTGAAGTAAGAGGGGAGGCATTTGATAACCTCGATTCATTTGTATCCAAGAAGTCAGCTTTCTGAACTAGAGGGATAGCTCAGCAGTTAAGAGTGCTGCCTCTTCTTTCAGAGAACCAGGTTCAATTCCCAGCACTCACACGCAGTACACACAGGCCAGGCACCCATGTTCATACCGTAGGCCACCAAGCCAAGTGTCAGCACTACTGCTCGGAGCCCCTCGGGCGCTATGGAGGAGATGGCCTAAGAGCTCTGCACTGCTGGAGCCAGTCATGCCCTTTGAGTCTGACTTAGAATTGTATGTGACACAGGAGGCTGGACCCGATGGCCTGGGTTCTTCAGGGTCTCTTCACGGGTGTCCTTAAGTGTATATTCTGGAGATGGTGTTCTGCCTTTTCAAGCTGGGGCACATGATGGACACTGAACACTATTTGGTGTCCTGCTGGAGTCCCCAGAGGAGGTAGCTGTGTTTCTGCTACTGTCTGTCGGTCTGTCTGTCTGTCCCTGTTTTTCCACATGCCCGCTCTTCAGTTCTGCCACTGTCCCCCTGCTAGGTGCCAGTCCATCTGGACGGAAGCCATCACTCCTGGTACTTGCAGCACTGCCATTGGTTGTGAGCCCTGGCCATGCTTGGTGCTGCTTTGTTCTGTGACTTCTTTGCCTTGTGTCCTCACGGGGCAGGAGAACTGTTGCCGCTCTTCTGTTCTCAGCCAGCTGTCCCTTACTGTTTCTCTGAAGCTCCTCTCTCTCCTTCACTTCTGGTGTGGGTAGGGGATGGGCAGAGACGATGCTTGGAGTCAGAAGCAGCCTGTCCTCCCAGGCCTGCCCCCATCGCCCCAGAAGCCTGTGCAGTGTCCTTTCCTTGCTCTGGTTGGCTCTAGAATCCAGTCTGCCTGCTTCTCTTCTGGGCAGGGCTCCTGTGTGATCTTCTGGTGGCTCATGCCTTTGCTGCCAGTGCCAGCCGCCTCGCGAGGAGGCTCTGGCACTGTGTGGGCTTTGTGGATTGACAGGTGTGGCCTCAGCCAGAACCAGTGCAGCTGCAGGCTTGAAACACACTTACCCATCCCTAACTCACACTCTATTATTAGACACTGATCTGTTGCTGTGAAGAGACACCATGACCAAGGCAACTCTTATAGAAGAAAGCATTTAATTGGGGGCTTGCTTACAGTTTCAGAGGTTTAGTCCATTATCATCATGGTAGGGAGCATGGCAGCGTGCAGGTAGACATGGTGCTGGAGGGAGCTGAGAGTTCTCCATCCTGATCGCAGGCAGCAGAAAGAGAGAGAGAGACTGGCATAGATTTCTAAAACCTCAAAGCCTACCCCCAGTGACACACTTCCTTCACCAAGGCCACACCCAAATTATCCTGGAGCAGGTGGGGGGTGAGGGTGGGGTCTTCCCATTTAAAGCACCACACCTGCGCCCCATGCTGAGGGTTTCCTCTGTAGTCATCACTGCACTCTCAGCCTCCCCTTAGCCAGTGCTCACCCTCCATCTTGTCCCCTTCCCTCATTTTGAGTTTTATTTATAGAGCCATATCCATATAAAGTGGGGAGAGGTGGGCCCTCCCCAGCCTCGCAACTCTGTCATGCAAATTCAGCTGTGTCTGTACTTACCCCACATTTATAATTTATATATAATTTCATATTTAGTATTACATATTTATTTATTTAATAATGGTATTTTCATCATTGTTAAAAAAGATTTAAGCCAGGCGGTGGTGGCGTATGCCTGTAATCCCAGCACTCTGGGAGGCAGAGGCAGGCGGATTTCTGAGTTCGAGGCCAGCCTGGTCTACAGAGTGAGTTCCAGGACAACCAGGGCTATACAGAGAAACCCTGTCTCAAAACAACCAAAAAAATCCAAAAAAAAAACCACCCCAAAAGAGATTTATTTATTTATTTTGTGTATATAAGTACAGATGGTTGTGAGCCATCATGTGATTGCTGAGAACTGAACTCAGGACCTCTGCTCACGCTGGCCCCACTCGCTCCGGTCCAAAGATTTATTTGTTTATTGTATGTAAGTACACTGTAGCTGTCTTCAGACACACCAGAAGAGGGTGTCAGATCTCATTACAGATGGTTGTGAGCCACCATGTGGTTGCTGGGGTTTGAACTTAGGACCTTTAGAAGAGCAATCAGTGCTCTTAACTGCTAAGCCTCCCCCACCCCCTTTTTAAGATTTATTTATTCTGTGTATGTGAGTACATTGCGGTTCTCCTTAGACAGGCCAGAGGAGGCCATCAGATCCTACTACAGATGGTTGTGAGCTACCATATGGTTGCTGGGAAATGAATTCAGGACCTCTGGAAGGGCAGTCAGTGCTCTTAACCACTGCACCATCTCCCCAGCCCACATATTTATTTAAATACATATCTAATCTGTTCTAAATATTCAGTTACTACTTAATATTAGATAACTAATTTAATATGTTAAGTAAATATAAATTAGATAGAAAATATATTTATAAATATAAATATTAGTAATATATATTTATTTAATTTTGAGATATAATTTCTTATATATCCCAGACTGGTCTCCATTCACTGTGTAGCTCTGGCTGACCTTGAATTCCTTCTAATCTTCCTGCCCCTACCTTCCAAGTGCTGTCATTAAAGATCTGTAGCACCGCTTCGGGCTGGGCACGAAACCTAGGACTTCCTGAATGCTAGGCAAACACTCTATCGGTGAAGGCCCAACCCCCTGCTCCATAATTTTGAAATAACTCCACATATGTCAGTAAGTGTATCTAGGTGCCAGTGCTCTAAAATACTGCCAAATCTATAACAATTAACAGCAGCCTATGCCATCCATATTCAATAAATGCTCACAATTCTTGCTGCCTTTAGGTGTGTGTGGGAGCGCAGGCCCCAGGTTACATTGGCTGTACTGCACTCCACCTTTTCCCCAGGCAGTCTCTGAAGCTAGAGCTTGCTGATTCGGGCAGCCCGGCTGGCCAGCAGTCCCCAGGGTTGGTTCCTCCTGCCTCTGGTGCTCGTGCTGGAATTATAGGTGCATGCTGCTCTGCAGTTCCCTCTGTGCTCTCCCCACTGAGCCACTGCCCCAGATCTCTAATTTTGACCTGTGCTTGTTGGGGTCCAAGTCTATGATAGCACTTGTGTTTCTGAGAGTTCTGGTCGTCTTTGTGAAATCAGCAGTTCATTTTCTGACCCTGTCAAACTTCTCAAGAGCTGAATCTGCATCCCTAGGATGTGGGCAGCTGTTCCTTTTTTGCTCTCTTTGCTTCCTCTTGCTTAGATACAATGTCTGGCTCTGGGTCCTCGCTCTGGACTACTTGTTTTAGGGATGGCAGGTGGTGTCACTAGGGTCAAGATAGCGCCACCTGCTGGTGGTGGTGTGTTGTGTGCTCAGGACAGGCAGGCTGCTGGATCCTTTTGTTTACCTGGCTTTCTTCCACACAGTGAATTGGCTGGCTTATCTCTTCTAACTATGCCCAAGCATACCTGATGTGTGTGTTGTTGCAGTTGTCAGTCTTGTCTGAACTCTTGTTCTGAAGGCTCTGGAAGGAAGCGTCCCCACATTGACTCCCGAGTCCTGTTGATGTGCCATAGCAGTTTTGGATAGGCTCCGTTCTCAGATGTGTTGCTGAGTTTCACACTCAGATGCCACACATCCAGCATGGCATAGTAGGTCCTGCTTCATTCAGAAACTCTACAGCTGGGAGCGTTCTTCCAGCCTCTAATGCTTTAGTAGTAGGTTTCTCTCACACAGTGCTCTTGAAGGAACTCCAAACCATGACCACAGCTACAAAACTTAGCCATAGTTCTTCTGACCCCTTCCCTTCCCTCCCCTCCCCTCCTCCCTCTCCCTCCTCCCCTTCTCTCCTCTCCCTTCTGAAACAGTCATGTAATCAAATTGGCCTTGAATTTACTCCATAGCAGAGGATAAACGTGAACCCTGGTCCTCCGAGTACTGGGCTTGCAGGCTTTCTCTCCCCACGTCCATAATTAGTTCTACTTTTGATTTTTTTCTTTTTTTCTTTTTTTTTTTTTTTGTTTCATTTGTTTCATTTGTTTCTGTTTTGCTTTTCTAATACTGGCAATTGAACATACTATGTACTCTACCACTGGGCCACACTCCTAGGCTATTTTTAAAATTAATTCTATTTAGCGTATGCCCCTCAGGTATGCACGCATGCGTGAGTATGCACATTCTCAAGTACTCATATGTCCCATGGTGGGTGTGTGGTGGTTACAGGACAACTATTGGAGTTGACTGTCCCTGCTACCTTGCTCTGAGGGTTAAACTCATGTTGTCAGACCTTGTGCGCGACAACCTTCACCTCTCTGTGCAGGATCTTAGTAAGTTGCTCAGGCTGGCCTTGAACTGACTGTGGCATCCAGTCTGGCCTTGACCGTGTGTTCTTCTGGCCTCCAGCTCTGCTGTAGCTGTGCTTACAGGCCAGCTTAAATACATTCTAAATTCATAGCGCCACTACAATTCAAACCCAGGATTGTGCTGTAGTGCGAGTGTCTCCCATGGTGCTGAGGTAAGTCCTGACAGAGCCCTTGAGGAAGGTAGCCTAGTTGTCCCTCCACTCTGGCCTATGGGGGGATAGTTCTCACCAGACACTTGATGCTGGCACCACCATCTTGAGGCTCCAGGCTAGAGTATGAGAGATTGGCTTCTGTTCTGTAGATCACCCAGTCTGTGGTACATGGTGTTTTTAACCATCTTCTGATTAAACAGAGAACAGGGCTTCTCTGTGTAACAGGCTGACTATCCTGGAATTCGCTTAGTAGATCAGGCTAGCCTCATGCTCACAGAAATTCACCTGGCTCTGCCTCCCGGATCACCTGAAAATCACTCTGTACACCAGGCTGGCCTCAAACTCAGAGATCCCCTTGCCTCTACCTGAGATTAAAGGCGTGCGCCACCGCTGCCTGGTTTTTAATCCTTTCATAAAGGATCGTAGTTCTTAGCAGTACTTGGAATGGTGGGCTTAGAATGTCTGTCATTGGCATTGTTCTCAAAAGCTCATGTAACCTAGCTTTCTCTCCCATGGAGACACCTGATTTCTGTGTAGCTGTTTAAATGATTTTTCGCTTTGATGTTCAAAAACTTCTGATACATGCTAGGCAGGTACTCTTAACACAGACTACAAGTTTTGGAGTGGATATTTGATGTAGTTAGGTATTAATATTGTACTGTCAATGCATAGTTACATTTTAAAAATGATTTCATTTTAAGATTATGTATTTGATTTCATTTTTTAAATTATGTATTGTGTGTGTGTGTGTGTGTGTGTGTGTGTGTGTGTGCGTACAGAAGATGGCACCAGATCCCCTGGGGCTGGAGTTAGAAGTAACTGTGATCTACATGACGTGGGTGCTAGGAACTGAATTTGTGTCTTCTACAGGAGCAGTATGACAATTCATCTCTTCAGCCCTAATTGCCTCTTGTTTTGTATTTTGAGACAGGATCTCTCTGTGTAGCCCTGGCTGTCCTGGAACTCACTCTGTAGCCCAGGCTGGCCTAGGACTCAGAGCTCCACGTGCCTATGCCTCCCAAGTGCTGGGGTTCTTGTGCCATTATGTCCCAGCCCATCTGTGTGTGTGTGTGTATGTGTGTGTGTTTGTTTGTGTGTGTGTGTGTGTGTGTGTGTGTGTGTGTTTGTGTGAGAGACATGCCTTTAATCCTAGCACTTTGGAGGCAGAGGCAAGCAGAGCTCAGTGAGTTCGAGGCCAATTACAAGGTGAGTTCCAGAACAGCCAGGGGTCACACAGAGAAACCCTGTTTCGAAAACCAATTAAAAAAAAAAAACAACCAAAACCAACAAAAGAACTCCTGGGCTCAAGCAGTTTTCCCACCTCAACTTCCCAATAGCTGAGACTATCGGTGTGCAGTAGTACACCTAAAATTTATTTATTTATACATACATGTTTGTGTGTCCATATGTATATGTAGGCCAGAGGTTGACTTTGATTATCTTCCTTAACCACTCTCTTCCTCACTTCCCCAACACACACTCCCCCCCATGCCCGTGTGCATGTATGTACACGCCCCCATACCCTCGTGTATGTATGTACAGGCCCCCCATGCCCGTGTGTATGTATGTACATGCTCCCCCCCATGCCCGTGTGTATGTATGTATGTATTGTATGTATGTATGTATATGCTCCCCCCATGACTGTGTGTATGTATGTACACGCCCCCCCATGGCCGTGTGTATGTATGTACATGGTCCCCCATGCCCATGTGTATGTATGTATATGCTCCCCCCATGCCCATGTGTATGTATGTACATGCTCCCTCATGCCTGTGTGTATGTATGTACATGCTCCCCCATGCCTGTGTGTATGTATGTACATGCTCCCCCATGCCCGGTATGTATGTACATGCCCTCCATGCCCGTATGTATGTATGTACATGCTCCCCCATGCCCATGTGTATGTATGTACACACCCCCCATGCCTGTGTGTATGTATGTACATGCTCCCCCATGCCCGTGTGTATGTATGTACATGTCCCCCATGCCCATATGTATGTATGTACATGCTCCCCCATGCCCGTGTGTATGTATGTACATGTCCCCCATGCCCATATGTATGTATGTACATGCTCCCCCATGCCCGTGTGTATGTATGTACATGCCCCCCATGCCCATATGTATGTATGTACATGTCCCCCATGCCCGTGTGTATGTATGTATGTATGTATATGCTCCCCCCATGGCTGTGTGTATGTATGTACACGTCCCCCCATGGCCGTGTGTATGTATGTACATGGTCCCCCATGCCCGTGTGTATGTATGTATATGCTCCCCCCATGCCCATATGTATGTATGTACATGGTCCCCCATGCCCGTGTGTATGTATGTACATGCCCCCCATGCCCATATGTATGTATGTACATGTCCCCCATGCCCGTGTGTATGTATGTACATGCTCCCCATGCCTGTGTGTATATATGTACATGCAGGTAGAGCCCAGGGGAGAGCTGTGGGTGCCCGACTTCCTGCCCCGTACTCCTCATCTCTTCTCTCGCTGAAGCTGGAGTTAAGCTGGCAGCTGGCAAGCCCCAGTGACCTGTGTCCCTAGCCCACAGTGCTGGGGTTGTGGCTGTTTACATGGAGATTTAAAGTTAGGTCTTCATGCTGCCATAGCAACCACTTGCACTTGCGGAGCCATTTCCCAGGCTCCACCACTGCCTGGCATGGGACAGGGTCCTACTGAACCTGGAGCTCATCAGTTTGGCTAGCCGGGCCCGCTTTCCCAGTCCTGGACTGCAGGTGCGCAGTACTGTGTCCTGCTTTGTGTGGGGGCGCTGGACCTGGGAGAGCTCAGGCCCTCAAGCTTGTCTGGCACACGCTTCACCCATGACTCATCTTTCTACTCGCTTGTAGATAAGCTTTCACTATTTGTGTGTTTTGCTTTTTCCTTTTAAATTAGCATTTATCTGTATATTCTAGATTCAACTCATTCATACATGTTTTTCAAATACTTAAATCTATCCTTTGCTGTGTCTTGTGATTTTATTAATGTTGTCTTCTTCTTTTTTTTTTTTTTAATGTCTTTTGAAGCAAATAGTTTTGGATCTGTTTCTCTGCTTCTTTGAGTTGGGTCTTTTCTGTTGCCTAGGCTAGCCTTAAACTGATTGTGTAGCCCAGGCTGGCCTTGCTTTAGGTAGTCCTTTTACAATCGATTCTGGAATGCTGTCAGTCAACACATTTTGCATTTTACATTTTGATGAGATTTAACCTACTCCTGACAATGTACTTATGTTTGCTTTCTAAACGCTGAGTCCATTGTAGCACGCATGTGTACATTACCTTTCTGCCTTTGGAGAGAGTGGGAGCAAAGGTCTGTCTGCCTCAGTTATTTTCACTAAGGCACTACCACTGCTTAGAAAGCTCATCTCTGTAGGACATGTTAGAACAGTCCCTAAAACTTCCAACTCCTGATTTTCCCACCAGCACAGCTCAGTTGTCACCTTAGACCCAGGGTGTTCTTTCTAGGGTAAGAACACTGTGTTACTGGCAGATCCCCCGGGTTGCCTCTCCGCTGTGTGGCGGAGCAGTTGCCGCGGCTGCCTCTGCTGCCTTGGTCAGAGTTCTCAGTGGCTCTTGAGCTCCGAACTGTGTGAGCAAGCTGATGCTTTGTAGATGGTAATGGGGTGAGTGCCCGGTGTGCCCCTGCCAACCGTGAAGGCTGTGGGTAACACACTGTCCTTTGGCCTTTGCAGGTGAAGGACTTAACTCAATACCTGGACCCGAGTGGGCTTGGCGTAATCAGCTTTGAAGACTTCCACCAAGGGATTGTGGCCATCAGAAATGGAGGTAAGTCAGTGGGCTCCTTCCTGTGACCCACCACCTCTCCTTTCTCCCCAGGGTTGTGTAACTATCCATCCTTCTGCAGCTACTCTATAGCCCTGGCTGGCTTGAACTCAGAGATCCAGCTGCCTCTGCTTCTCAGGTGCTGGAAGTCAATCTGTGCCCCGTAACACCCTGCACAGTCCATTACTTCTTGGATTTCCAAAACACCTGATAGTCACTGTTCTCCTCTTTCCTGTTCTGGAGACCCTGCCCTCCATGACTGAAAGGCACTCAACTGCTTGTTTGTAATGTGGAAAGCTACTTCCCTTCCCCAACATTTCATGAGGAAAATTTAAAACAAAAACAAAAGCATACAGTTATTCTATATTCCCTGCCCGTTCTGTGTGAGAACAGCTCGCCTTGCGTGCTGTCCACAGTCCATCTCTCAGTGGAGTGCAGTCAGCTCATCACAGTCACACACTCCCCACTGACACTCTGGTGTGCAGCTTCCCCCACATCTAGAGTTCAGAGACTTTTTCTTTTTAAAGCAAAATGTAGCTATCATGAACCATGCAAATCTGATGTAGGGCAGTTTGAGTTGTGACAGACTTCCTGAGCTTGCTTCTCAAGTCTCCGTTGAGACTGTCACGGCAAGCCCCTCCCACCTTTGTATTGACCCTGGGCTGGTTTCTGTTGCTGTGCATTAATTTCTCAGTTTTCACGTGAATGTGTCCTGGGTCTATCTGACTTTCCCTCAGCACGTCTCCTGGAGCCACCATGTGGTTCGCATTGGCTGTGACTGTTTTCAGACTTTGGAATGGTGACCTGTTGTGATGCTCACCTCACTTTGAGGGTGTCTGAGTAGAGTTCTGAAGAAGGTCCGTGTATGAGCTTGAGTGGATACATGTGTGCCTAGGCTCCCACTCTGCGGCGTGGGAATTTAGCATCTTCACAGTGGCCATGCCGTTGGACAGTCACCAGTTAGCCTGTGTTTGGTACCACGGAGCTGGGTTGGCCGTAATGGAGTTAGCTGCAGGCTTTTTTCCTTCCCCCACATCGTGTTGCCTGGGAGTCACCGGGTGAGATGGGCTTTGAGGATGCCCATGGTCTTCAGCCTTCAGCACGTCTCACCTGTCCCACCACAGATTACTACTGACAGTGTCACATAGGATGGAGTTTCTAGGATAGCGAGTCCTCTAGTGGTTCTAGAGAAGTTGGTGTGTTTTGTCACATGTGTTACTGGTGGTTTCTCAGCTATCAGTCTGTTGTGGACACACTAGCCTCAAAGTGAGATCAGTGCATGGTGACAGGAAGACAAACGGATGAGGTACCTCTGTTGTCTAGGCAGAAGACAGGAGCTGAGACTGCTGTGCGGCCAACCTTCTCTAGGAGCAGCAGGAGGAAGAAGGGAAAACATGGTGGCCGGGGAGGGAGCCAGCTGTGGGATGGGACTGCACCAGGAAGGAGGCCATAGTGATGGTCCAGGGACTTTCCCAGTACGAGAGGTAGGCAAGCGAGTGAGCAGAGCTGAGCAAGGCCTTGGTAGGGAATGGGTGGGCTCCCTGAGGGATGAGTTGAGACCAGCCAGGGGAAATGCACAGACCCCAGACCAAGCATTGGCAGGCTGAGCCCTTTGGCCGACTATTAGCCTGATCTGTAATTGATAGATTGCAAGTAGCTAGATTTTTTTTTTTAAAGATGTTTTTTAGTCGTACATATTTATGTGTATATGAGTGTGGGTATGTGCCTGTGATTTCAGGAACCCATGGAGGCTGGAAGAGGACCTCAGACCTTCTGGAGTCCTTTCAGCATTCTCTACCCATCTGTGGTTTAAAAGATAGCTTGATGTTTAAGAATAGGTTATAATCTTGGCATTAAACCTGGAATGGTAGCAGCTACATGTATCTGAGTAATTGAGAGACTGCAGCAGGGGAATTGCCAAGAGCTTGAGGCTACCCTGATTTATTTAGTGAGTTCTTCATGATAGGTCACAGTGTGTGACTCTGCCTCAAAGATCTGTTCCACCTCCATAATCCAAAACTCATTTGGAGATGTGGAACATGAGGCAGCAGGCTTACAGGCAAGTGTGGTTAGACTGCCTGTCACCAGCAGCCTCTCACATAGAGCATCTAGCATTTGTGATACATTCACCCCAAACACAAAACAGCTGTCACTCTGAATGTTTTCTTCAAAGTGGGCAGTTTTTCATTGTAACTGCTCATCTCTTTATAGATATCATAATGTCCTATTTTCCTTTGGAACCCCAGAGGTGCAGAACACTGGGCTGGTTACCCACTCTATGCATGACAGGCAGTGAAGTTGGCTCTATACCATTAAGCAGTATTCCTGGGTCTTGTCCACAGGTAGGAGAGACCTCATCTGTGGGTAGGTAGGAAGAATCTGTAGAGAAGTCTGTGGGAGGTGGTTTCTCCATGGCTGCTAGTTAGTGTATTCTGCTGGGCCCCAGCAATGTGCAGTGGTGAGCTCTGCTGTGGGTTGTCCTTGCTTCTTGACTTGGAAGGTGCCCGCCCTCACTTTCTGGACTTCTGTGCTTTTCAGGGTCAGAGTCTGTCTGTCTGTCTGTCTGTCTGTAGGAGAGCTTGCTAGCTGGTTACTATGGCTGTCTTCTGAGTGGCCTGGGTCTTTCTTTAATGACTGAAGGAGCATGTAGATGTTTTTCATCTTTGGTGACAGCAAACAGTTGTCCGAGATGGCTTGTCACCCCAGTTTGCCAGATGGGATTCAGTCATGAACTGTCTCCTTGCCTTTGAGGGCCGATCCTGTAGCCTCTATAGTGCCCCTTGTCCTTTCCACAGGGGAGGTGCTTCTTGACCTCTACCTGAGAAGGGGGCATGCTGGTCTCGGTGAAGCTGCCCACTTCTGTCTCTTCACAGCCCCTCTCTCCTCCTGCCTTCCTCTGTGAGGAGCCATCCTGGCCAGTTACACCCAAGCCCTGTCCCCTGCTGCTGCTGTCCTGGCTGTTTCCCTGGGGTTCTGTTTCATTATTGGTTTGCTTTCCTTTTCATTTGTTTGACTTTTGTTGCTGTTGTTTTTGGAGGTGTTGAAATCACAGAGCTCTACCTGCCTCTACTTCCCGTGTGCTAGAATTAAATGTGTGCACCACCAGGCCCCGCCCTAGGTTGGTTGGGTTTTGAGACCAATTCCTGTAGCTAAGCATGACCCTGCACTTGCAGTCTTTCTGTCTCTCTCTGCTGAGTGCTGGAGCTGGGTGAGCAGTGCCACTCACAGCTAGGCTGCTTTGTTTGAGACAGGGACTTCCTAAGCAGCCTTGGCTAGCATGGTTTTTCACTGTGTAGCCCATGGTGGCTATGAACTCATAGTAATTTACTTAAGCCTCCAAGAGGTGGGAACAGGTTTGGCACCTGTGTCCATACCTGTCTTTGTAGAGGTATAGCAGGTAGATCTAGTACAATTGTAGGGAAGTAATACAGTCTCTGACTAGTGGATAGATGTGTAATCCCAGCACGCAGGACTGCTTTATTTTATTTCAAGATAGGTTTTCTCTGTTTAGCCCTGGCCGTCTTAGAACTTGTTCTGTAGATTAGGCTGCCCTTAAACTCAGAGATCTTGATCTGTGTCCCACACCCCTAAGCTGGGATTAAAGGCAAGCTCCACCATGGAGTTAATTTTTTTTTTTTTGAGACAGGGTTTCTCTGTGTAGCCCTGGCTGTCCTGAAACTCATTTTGTAGACCAGGCTGGCCTCAAACTCAGAGATCCACCTGCCTCTGCCTCCCAAGTGCTGGGATTACAGGCATGCGCCATCACCACCTGGCTTATGGAGTTAATTTTTAATTTCATAATTTTTGTGTTCTTTTTCATTTATATTTTCACCTTGATTTAATTAGGAATATAAATCTAACTGGTTGGTAGAAGTACTTTGGATGATTCAGGGTCTTGGCCTGATACCACGTTGGGGGGACGTTGCTTTGAGTTCAGCTTGTACAGAGCAGACACTGGACCTGGAGGAAGGTCTGGGTCTTCTTGCTGGGGTCCTTATAGAGCTGAGCTGGAGGGAGCTGCAGAGATAAGTTAAATGAGGTCAACCTGTGAGAAGTATTTGGAGACTAGAACAGAATCTTTTGCCTTTGGTGCTGGCTTTCTAGTGGGAAACAGACAGATGATAAGGTGGGAGACTGGGAGCCGTGGGAGTGGCACCAGGCAGGGGGTGGGGGGGGCTGTAGGGAAGCTGGAGTCAGAAGGTAGAGGAATGAGCAATGGAGATATCATCTGTAGTGGGAGGACTTGGCCTTTTATGTGACAGAATGAGCTTTATGATTCTACCCCAGCTTAGGCCATGAAGAGTGCTCAATGGAACAGTCCCCTGCCTCAGCCATTCTGCCAGGCACTGGGGGAACTGCCCAGGGTGTCTGATTAGGGCTGCAGCTGTGCCTTTCTGCTTCTGTACTTTTGGGGATTCATTTACATATGGTTAGGAAGACACAGTGAGAGGCCGGAATGAGAGGTGAAGTCAGAGATGGTTTTGATCACTTCATAGCACTTAGAAGAGAGGAGTCGTGCATTTCCGGTGACGTTCTCTTCGGGTCTCGCTATAATGGTGCAGCTACAGGCAGCCTGCATTGCCTGCCGGCCTCACTCTATGAAGGAGAGCAGCATAGTAAACCACACAGTCTATTGACCCAGTTTGCAGGGAAGCGCAAGAGGCCTGCTGTCACAGCCACAAGCACTGTTCCAGGAATAGAGTGAGACAGGGAACCGTTACAAATAGGCCATGGCTCCGGTTCTTGTGCCCCTAGCTCTGGGAGGACAAAATAAATGCACATTAAATATTTCCACCTAACAGCTAGCTGTGGTGGTGCGCACACCTTCAACCCCAACACTCAAGAGGCACAGACAAGTGGATCTCTGTGAATTCAAGGCCAGCCTGGTCTATATAACAAGTTCTAAGGCAGCCAGGGCTATATAGTAATACCCTGTCTCAAAGCAAAAACCAAAAACAAAATTTCCACGTAAAGAGACATAGGCAGGAAGATCTCAAGCTTAAGGCCTGCCTAGGCAGACCCTGTCTCAAAGTAAAAAAGAGGGCCGGAAAGATGGTTCAGGAGTTAAGAGCACTGCCTTTTCTTCGAGTGGACCTGGGTTCAGTTCCCAGCACCCATATGGCAGCTTATGACCATCTGTAACTCCAGACCCAGAGGATCTCACATCCTCTTCTGGCCTCCGTGGGCACCAGGCATGGGAGCAATGCATGCACGTGTAGGCAGACACTCACAAAAATAAAAATAAGTAATTTAGAAATATATAAAGAGGGGGCTGGAGAGGTGGCTCAAGTGTGGGTCTCCGCATCCATGGTGAGCAATTTATGACTGCTCTAGCTCTAGCCCAAGGGCTCCAGTGCCTCTTCCAGACCCACAGCTAATTATAATTATGTGGATAAATGCACCTGTATTCCCCCTTTCTCTTTATATAAATTTAAGATTGATATATGTTTATGCTTTATCTCAGTAAGGACATATTATTTATTACTTAGCAAAACTAGTCCTTTAAGGAAAAAAAGTGTCATATTGGATGTTCTCAAGTGACTATCTTAGCATCAGGGTGTCCTGCCCTGACTTTACGGTGTAGACCACACTGGTCTAGAATTACTGAGAGCTGCCTGTCTCTGCCTTCACTGTGCTGGGGCTAAAGGTCTGCACCACCACTGCCCTGCTCAAATATTTCACCTCAGTTCCAAATCATTGTTAACCCTTTAGAAAACAACACATCTGAACTGTAGAGACCTTCTGAATTTACTTAAAATCTTTAAAAATCTCCTATTTTTGAGTAATGCCAAACAATAAAAATACCCTTTGTGTTTTTCTGTTATTGGGTAAAAGCAAAACAGTCAAACAAAAGTCAAGCGAAGAAACAAGGCAGTTCTAGTGTTCTCTCCTGCTGTAGCAGTGAACCCTTGTCTGTAGTCCTTGAAGTCAGGTGTTGCCGCACTGCACTGGCCGCCCCTAGCAGAAAGCTCTGCTAAGATGTTTCCAGCAGAGAGCTCTGAGTTCCCTCCTTACCTAGATCTGCTTAATTCTGAGCTTCTTTAGAGAGAGCAGTGATCATTAGTGAACATGTTATAACTAATTCTGTGATGATAGCAGCTAAAGTGAAACCATACAAGATCCATCCCAGAGACTGCTACTAGACTGTTCCATGTTCTTATAACATGGAAAATATTTTTCCCTTTAATTCCTGAATCTCTCCTTAAGGTCTTGAATTTACCAGGTGTAAACTGGATGCCTTACCAGTTCAGATGCCTGGATCCATTTAGTCCTGTTGTAGTTCTGGGGAACTGTTCTTTTGAGCTGTGTGTTTGCAGGCACCTCAAGCCAGCAAATGTCTGTGATGACCAGCTCTGCCCAGCTCAGGCCAGAAGGTTGCCCCTGTGGCTCTGCCTGCCGCTGGCCCTGGCCAGGCCTTTTCAGCCCACCATGCTTCTGCTTCAGGCCGCAGCTTCAGGCCGAGGCTAGGTCTGTCTGGCGTGCTGTGCTTGGGAGAGGTTGCAGCTGTTGTGCCCTCAGACTTTGCTCTACTTTTGTTCTTTTTAGATAGACCAGGCCCCCTGTCTGGCTTCCCAGGCCCCCATTCCCACCTTTTCCCCTGGGCCTTGTCAGGCTGTAAGTGTGGGTTCTCATTGCCCCATGTTGAGTACGAATTGTAGATGAAAAGATTATTACGTTCTGTATATATTAGTTAATACTGGAAATTAATACAACAGTACTCATTCCTTAACTAGCTTTTCCCCAAATAACTACACAAAGACCTTTTAATATTTTAAAACCTTAGGCACTAGCTGGGCAGGCTCTCAACTAGTTTATCTAAGTTAGCCCAAATAACTAGCCCCATCCAGCAGCCATGTAGCTAGCCTTACCTAGCTATATCTTTTAGTTGTGTGATCAAGTCTGTCTCCTCTCCTTTCTCCTGGTGAAAGTCTTTCTCCTCCTTCCCGGTTTCCTTTCTGCCTCCTAGGAAGTACCAGCTTCTACTTAATTGACCATCAGGTTTTTTTTTTTTTTTTATTAAAGTCAATCAAAGAATGCCTTATGTAGGTAAGGAAGGATAGCGACACAATTTCACACAGGGTGCCCTAACACCACAGACACCTGTATTTCTATGCACCTACCTGCCTACAGAAACACATAATTTTTTTTAATAAAAAAAATAAAAAGAAAAGGCAAAACCAATTTTTAAATTTTTCTTTTGTTTTCAAGACAGGATTTCTCTGTGTAGGCTGTCTTGAACTCACTCTATAGATCAGGTTGGCCTCAAACCCAGAGATCATCCTGCCTCTGCCTTCCAAGTGCTAAGATTAAAGGCATGTGCCACCGCATTTGGCAGACACTAGTATTTTTAAAGACTATAAACGTGCCAACCACAGAAGGGAGCAGGGTGTAGTTACTGTATGTATTGATGTGACCAGAATCTCAGGTGAGGGACAAGGGGCCCTCCCTTCTCCTGTGAGAGGTGGGCAGCAGGCCCAATCTTAAGGGTCCCTTGGGAGCAACCATAGCTGTCCTGATGAAGAGGATAATGGCTGTCCTGATGGAGGGCAGTGTTGGACAAAGCGAGCGAGCACCCTTGGACGCTGCCCTCACATGTGCGCTGTGTCTGACTGCTTTGTGAAGCGAGCTCTTGGACTCGCTGTTGCTTCTGCAGTGTGTCCTGCCCTCAGTTACCCAGGACTGTTAGTAGCTGACTCTCAGAGCTTGTTGGGATTTTATGATTGTATTTTTCTTCCTTGGCGTAGATCAAAGCATGAACCTTCTCTGGGCTTTTGTGGCCTGTTTAGAGGAAGCCAGTGCTGACGTTCCTAAGCATTTCTTCCAGAAGGATCTAGGGAAGGTTGTTGTTTCACTTGGCCCTGGATATGTGACTATATAAACGATGTATGGTTCATATCCATAATCTAGGTTCTTGAGGATGGACACAGGAGGCTACATGGCTGATTTAAAGCCAGCCTTGTTTTTGGGAGACTTTGCCTCAAAAAGAAAAGAAAAGAAAAGGGGACTATGAGTTTTTTGTTTACTGTTTTTTAAAATGTTTGTGTGTGTTTATGTATGAGTGGGTGGGTGTGTGAGAGACAGAGGTCACAGGGGTAAGTTCTTACCTTCTGTCTTGTTTGAGATGGGTTCCATGTTGCTCTGCTGCTGTGTGCACCAGGTTAGTTGGCCCACAAGCCTGGTAGGATTCTCCTTTCTCCATCCTGCATCCTATCATGGAGAACTGGGCTTATGGATGTGTGATACCATGCCTGGTTTATGTAGATTCTAGAAATCTGTATAAACTCAGATCTCCAAGCCGAGCAGCAAGTACCTTTTTTTTTTTTTTAAATTTATTTTATGCGTATGAGTACACTGTAGCTGTCTTCAGACACTCCAGAAGAGGGCATCGGATCTCATTACAGATAGTTGTGAGCCATCTTGTGGTTGCTGGGATTTGAACTCAGGACCTCTGGAAGAGCAGTCAGTGCTCTTTTCCGCTGAGCCATCTCTCTCTCCAGCCCCCACAGGAAGGAAGTACCTTTATCTACTGTGCCCTCTCCCCAGCCTGAGTGAACTTTTGAACAAGTGCTGATGTAAGATTGACTGTGTTAAAGGCATTGACTAAGTAACGGGGCTGTAAGCCATGTAAGAAGTTACGTAGTAGTGGGGCGTTGGCTTGACACCCATGTCCTCTGTCCCCTCCAAGTGTTGCCACCTCTTTCCACAGAGGGAGATGCAGATGTTCTGGAGTTGAAGCCGTGATTAAATGTCTCTGACATTGAGTGAGGAAGTTGGAGCTTCTTTAAATTTTCATTTCTTAGGTGCTGGAGAAATATCTTAACAGCTAAGAGACCCACTGCTCTTGCAGAGGGTCTGGATTACATTCCCAGTACCTGCATGGAAGCTCAGAGCTGTCTGTAACTCCAGTTCCAGAGGGTCTGAGGCCCTCCTGGCTTCTGAAGGCACCAGGCACACTTATGGTGTTCACGTACATGCATATAGGCAAACATCCATACAGTTAAAATGATAGAAAAGGAATAACTCTCTTAAAGTTTCACCTTGTTAGAAAATGAAAATTAAAATGCTTTCTGGAGCACACCCTTCCTCAGAGCACTCTGGAGGCTGAGGCAAACAGGCCTCTGTCAGTTAAAGACCAGCCTGGGCTACATAGTAAGACTCTGCCTTGGAAACAAACAACAAAACAATAACTTGCGCTCATGGAGGCTGGAGAGGCAGCTCAGCAGTTAAGAGCACTGGCTATCCTCCAGAGTGCAAGTTCAGTTTCCAGTGCCCACTTCAAGTAACTCACAACTGCCTGTAGCTCTCTTTGGGAGAACCTAATCACCTCTTCTAGCCTCTGTGGACACACATACACACACAGCATACACATAAATAATAAAAATAGGTGTCCTACTGACTCATTTCCATCAGTAGGCAGAGGTAGGTGCGTGACTTTCTGTGTTCCAGGCCAACCTCGTCTACACAGTGAGTTCCCAGCCAGCCAGGGCTACAATAATGAGATCCTGTCTCACAAATAAAGAACAATTCAAAACCCTTAAAACAAAACTCCTATCTAAAATATCTTCACTTTCCTATTTATTGGGAATCAACATGTATACATATGTGTGCACATATGTGTGTCAGGGTATGTGTGTGGAAGTCAGAACAATTTGGGACTTGGCTTTGTGCTTTGACATGTGGGTTCCAGGGATTAACTTAGCATGTCTGACGTGGTGGTGGCAAGCACCTCAGTCCACTGACCTTTCAGGCTGGTGTGAACCCACATTTTCTTATAAAGAGTTAAGCAGAGGAACATAAAGCTCTTGAGTGTCACCCGGGCACTGCAGTGCTCGGTGTTTCACAGACAGCACGGTGGCAGTGTTGGGTCCAGTTTGTATGGAGCCCTTCTCAAGGCTGTATACTTTTGCAGACTTTGGTATCTTGCACTTTTCCTTACAATGTTGTCTGATTCTTTAAAGAAAAAAAAAATACCAGCTTCTCACCCTCTGTTTTCATCCCCCACCCCCACCTCGCCCTGGGTCCTCTGCTGAGGGACACTCCCTCCCTCCTGTAGCAGTGACTCCACGCCTGTCATGGCCTCTCAGCCCTAGAAGCAGCCTTCCTTAGGTCCTAGCCGCACACCGGACCTTTACCTTGGACCTTCTGGACAGCACTGAGTGGCCTGCTGAGGCCGGGTCTTCTCTCCACAGATCCTGATGGCCAGCTGTACAGTGTGGAGTCTGTCCAAGATGAAGAGCCCCCTGCCTGTGCTGATGAGTTTGACGACTTTGTCACCTACGAGGCAAGTGCTCTCCTAATGTGAGCCCCTTCTCTCCCTCCCCTATGCCGCAGCTCCTGCCCCTTGAGCTGCCACAGCTGCCTTCACAGAGCTCTGTGCCCTGCGCACATGGCGGGTGGGCCCTGGGGATCTGGGTGGTGGCAGGAGCCACAGACTCTCCCCACTGGCCTGCTGTGGAGTAAAGGTGTGTGGGCAGTTAGGCCCTGTGCTGTCCTTGCTGTGCCATGTTCTTCCAGGCAGAGGAAGAGCTGAAGGTTTCCCTTGGTGAACTTAACAACAATTGTCTGTGTTTGGAAACATTGACTAACCTGCCTCCTGCCCTATATCCCTCACTGTCTACTTATGGGGAAAACCAGGGTTCTGTTGCGTGATGTGTCCTTTAACTGTGGGTTCCTTGTTTCCTAGCTAGGGACAAAGTCATAGACTTTGGGAAGGCAGACTACTGTAACTGCCTAGCAGACTGGAAAGGGCAGAGTCTGGGGTCATGTGGCTGGTCTACAGGGCTGGGCTTTCTACACAAAACACGTGGAAGTGCTATCCTGGTGCTCAGGGTAGTTTAGAGACAGGATCCTTGGGCCCTTGGGCCCGGGAGATCCTGGCTGGCCTGGCAATGCAGTGAGACCAATCTTAAAAACATGGAATTGTACCTGAGCCCTAGGCGTGCTGGTAGAAATGACAGAGGCCAGCCTTTCAAGTGTCTCAGTGCTATAGGCTGGTGAGATCTAAGGCTCCTTGTAGCACGTTCTCAGAACCTTGTCTCCTTGGTCACACAAGGGGCTGGACACTGTTTTGTCTAAATGGCTTCCTTTTGAGGGCTAACCAGGGTGTTTTAGTCCTAATCCTAATTTCTCTTTTAAAGGCTTATTTTTAATATGTGCGTCTGTGTGTCCATATGTGCACATGAGTGTGGGTGCTGTGGAGGCCGGAGGCTTCTGCTCCCCTGGAGCTGGAGTCCCAGGCAGTTGCGAGCCATGCCATGTGGGCGCTGAGAGTCAAGGCGGCCTATGTGGAAGACAGTAAGACCCTCAACCACTGAGCCGTCTCTCGGCACTTTGGCTTCTATGTTAGATGCACGAAGCATTTCTACATTTTTATTTACTCTTAAAAAAGTGAAAGATTTCATTTTTTGAAGGTTTGAATTTTAGGCACATGGATCAAATAATGCAGAAAATATCTGTGTGGTGCCAAAAATCCACATGATGCCTTGCCATAGCTAGTGTGGGGGACACAGCTGACACTTCACTGCTGGCCAACATTCACAGTGTACAGTGCAGTCGTGTCTCTGGGACAGCATTACTTCCCCACAGTTTCCTACCCAGGATGTCCCCTGTGCTCTGCCATGCCCGCGGGCCCCTGGCTGCCCCCATTTTTTCAGAGTTGTCTTCCTGCTTTTGCTTAGTGTCTCGGAGCTCCACTCTGGGGATGCCCCAGCCCTGCTCTCCACAGTGGTCCTCATGCTTCTTCCGTGACTTGCCTTTCCGGTTTGCCGGGGCAGTTTTTAGAACTAGATGTGCTAGGAACTTTCAGCGAGATTGTTCTTTAAAACAAAACAGCTAGATGTAGTGGCATAGGCTGCCTTCCTGGCGCTTAGAGGTGGAAACAGGAGGATTAGAAATTTAGGTAATCTCTGCTGACATCCTGAGATGTATAGACCAGCCTGGACTATATGATACCATACCTAACAAAAAAATGACACCAGACACCGTGGCTCATTCTTTTTCTCAGAGCTTGGGAGGCGAGAGTCAAGCAGACCTCTGCAGTTTTAAGGGCAGAGCTACATAGTGAGACTCCGCCTCAACAGACAGATAGACAGATAGACAAAAGGACTCAAAAAGATGTTGGTTTGTTTGTTTTCTGACAGAGGGTCTCTCTCCATAGCCCTTACTGTCCTAGAACTTGCTATGTGGACCAGAGTGGCCTTGAATTCACAGAGATCCCACAACCTACCTCTGCTTCCCGAGCACTGGGTCCTGGCTTCCCAAGCACTGGGGTCTTAGCTTCCAACTTTTTTGTTTTTGTTTTTGTTTTTGTTTAGTTTTTCTGAGACAGAGTTTCTATGTAGCCATGGCTGTCATAGCCTGGTCTACATATCTAGATTACAGATATGTAGACCAGGCTGGCCTCAAATTCCGAAATCTGCCTGCCTCTGCCTCCCAAGTGCTGGGAGGCATGTGCCACCACCACCTGGCTCCAGCATTTTGTTTTGTTTTGTTTTGTTTTTTGTTTTTTGGATTTTTTTTCAAGATAGGATTTCTCTATATAACCCTGGCTGTCCTGGAGCTCACTCTAGACCAGGCTGGCCTCGAACTCAGAAATCCACCTGCCTCTGCCTCCCAGAGTGCTGGGATTACAGGCGTGCACCACCACCGCCTGGCGGCTCCAGCATTTTTATTTATTTATTTATTTTGGCTCCAGTTTTTTTTAAAGGAGAGAACCTATGTGTCAAATCCAGGTGCCACACTTGGGTCTTCACTGGTACTTAGAGAGGATTAGCATGTTACTGTTTTGCTGAACGTAGTTCCTGTCGAGCCTGTGGCTTGGATAGACGCTGGTGTGTTGCAGCGTGTGTAGGCAGGAGTACTTGAGACATTACTCAGGCTCTCTGTTGCGGCCTCCTGTAGGTAGCCTGGCTTCTGCTACCACTTTCCCAGGACCCCTTGGCTTTTAGCTTTGAAACTGGAGAGTGTTGCTCATAGTCCCGAGGAGGTGGGGAGAGTTGGGAGCTAAGGCTTATAGGAACGCTCATGAGAAAAGAGCTGCTCTGGCCGGGAAGGGGGAGCGACAGTGGGAAGGACCCACTTATCAGGAAGTCACCCAGGGAACAGGCGGGACCAGAATGATAAGGGTGTCCCAGAATTGTCCTGCCTGTCCTTTCTGTGTGCCTCCCTTCTCTCCCACGACCGGGAGCTGGAGAAGAGATGTGTTAATGGGAAGATGAGAGTGTGTCTTTGTATGGACTTATCAGGAAGGTTAAAGTGTACAACAAAGTTGCCGTGGTTTGTGCCCTGCCTGTTTGTTAAAACCAGCTAGGACTCTTCCCGGACTTTGCCTCTCCCCACCTGACCAGCAGCAGCAGGCTTAACAGAGCGTGTCTGGGAGCAGGTTAAACTTTCTCTGAAGTGCACCTTCAGATGGAGATGGATTTTACAGGAACACCAGCATGGCTAAGAAACAGGAAGGTGACAGTCAGTTGAGGAGACGCCAGTGACTTGGTGAGCAGGGACACATGATGAGGAGATGGTCTCCAGCAGCACAGCTGTCGCAGAGCCTGCCCTCAGAAGTAGGCCTGTGAAGGTGCCTGGCCATTACCTGAGGGTGAGAAGGGATCCAAGACTGCGCTGTGCTGGAATTCTGGTTCTGTGAACAGAAAGGCTTGTGGAAGGAGGAACCGTAGCCTGGACTGTGGGACCTGTGGACAGCGTTAGCCTGAGCAAGGGTCTCATCTGTCCCTGTGATGTGGATGATCTGGTGACTAGTGAATGTAATGACATATTGGCAAGTTCTTTAAGGTACCCTGACTGTAATGTGAGTTCATCCTTACTTTAGTGATAATTTAGAAGCTGGTAATACAGAGTTGTAGCTTGTGGGCAAAGCTAGGTCCTAACCTGCGGGTAGATGTGGCTTGGTGATGTCTGAGTGCTGAGTTTGCATCGCGCGTTATGAACTGCAGTAGTGGGTTTTTTGGGTTGTTTTTTGTTGTTGTTGTTGTTTTCGTTTTGTTTTGTTTTGGCCTGTTTTGAAGGATCTTGGAAAAATAGGTTTTTCTAGTTAGCTCATTTACACCTGTACAGGCCCTTTGCACAGTAGCAGCTGGCAGAAGACCTGAGTCTCAGGATCTGAGCTGGGCACCTGTCCTCACAGTGCCTCAGTCTCTGTCCCTTATCTTTGTGGCTGGCTTACGTCTAGTAGACGATCAGTGAACGCTCTGGGTCTTCCTGTCTGTGGCCTCCATCCACAGAGCCCGAGTACTTTCCTGCAGTGCTCAGTGCTTTGCTACTTTGTGACTGGGCTTCTTCAGTTACTCCACAGCGGTGCAGAATGTCAACCCATTCCTGCTACTTTAGGACTGGGTTGACAGCATGTCCTGCAGCCTCCTCCGGGATCTTGGCATAGATGGACATGCAGACATTTGCCTCTTTGCCCTTGTGTTGGTAGAATAACTCTGTCCTGAGAAGTGCCTAAACTCCAAGGCAGGTGCCATCCTTGGCCTGCTTCTAGGGACACCACCCTCAACATCACAAGGACTCCATGAGATGAGTAGGCTCTAGCCCTCAGGCTGCTCTTCCTTCCCAGAAGGAGAGGTGCTGACTGCACGGAGAACGTGTTACACTTGTTATTACAAATGTCCGAGCTATGCTGGAAACCCGGGTATACATGGCTGGGGGAGCAGTGAGGACCTGCATATGTACTAGTAGGTTGGTTTTTAAATAAAGTTACTACATCTGCCAGGTGGTGGTGGCGAACCTTTAATCCCAGCACTCAGGAGACAAGGGATCTCTGAGTTTGAGGCCAGCCAGATCTACAAAGCTAGTTCTAGGGTAGCTGAGACTGCACAGAGAAACCCTGTCTCAAACTACCACCCTTAAAAAAAATTACTACATCAATGGAGGCCGGGGTACATGCTCTACAGCACAGTTCTGGAGGTCACAGCTTTTGAGAGTTCTTTCTCTTCTTCTTCCATTTGAGTCCTGGGGACCAAACTTCAGTGAGAACTCTTGATTAATGGGAGGTACTTTTATGGGGTGAACCATCTGTTTTCTCTTTTGTTTTGAGGCAGTGTCTTACTCTGTAGTCTTGTCTGATGCTAGAACTGAGAGACCTGACTGTCTACCTCCCCAGTGTAGGACTAAAAGCCTGCACTACCATACTCAAGTATCTGAGCCATCTTGCTGGTCCTGGGATTTTGTTGTTGTTATTTTTTGGTTTTGGAGACAGTATTTCTTTGTATAGCCATGGCTATTCTAGAATTCACTTTGTAGACTGGCTGGAACTCAGAAATCCACCTGCCTCTGCCTCCTGAGTGCTGCTGGGATTAAAGGCATGCGCCACCACTGCCTATTGACATTTTTATTTTTTAGTTGAATTCATACAGTATATTCTAATTCTGGTTTCTCCTTCCATATCTTCTCCCAGATCTTGTCCACCTCCCTACCCATCCAACTTCATACCTTCTTTTTGTCTTTCTCTTGTTTTAGGAAAACAAATTAAAAAATAAAAATATGAAAAAGCCCAAGAAACACACACACACATACACACATACACACACAACCCATAAAAACACAAAATCAGAAACTGTAATATACAAACAAAAGGCCAGTAAGATTTTAAAAATGTACAAACAGAAACTATATGAGACAAAACCAAAAAACCCCACTATGGGTTGGCTTTTAAAAAGCTGCCTCAAATCAAGGGTGGTCACGCACACCTTTAATCCCAGCATAGAGGAAGCAAGCAGATCTCTGTGAGTTCAAGGCCAGCCTGGTCTACAGAGTGAGTTCTAGGACAGCCAGGGCTATACAGAGAAACCCTGTCTCAAAAAACAAAATAAACAAAAAAGCCAGCTGCTTCAAGCTGGAGCAGTGGCTCAGCGGTCAGGAACACTTGTTGCTGTTGCAGGGATCTGGGTTCAATTCCCAGCACTCATGTGGGGGACGATAACCACACACAGACCCAGCTCAGAGAACCGGCATGCATGCATGTTGTGCACATGCACACGTGAAGGCAAAACATGGACACACAGAAAACAAAGGTGTAAGGCTAAAATTTTTAAAAGCTGCCTCAAGGTTCACATTCTATTATAAACAGAAACCTACTGTGAGGTCTTTGGAAGGTCCTGCCAGGTTAGTGCTGGGGCCCTGTCCAGCTCACAGGTTGGGCACATGGGTTTTGCATGCTCCTGTACTGTAAGATCCATAGCTTAGTGCTGGGCAGGGATTCTTATGGGGCCATGCTGTGGATCAGGGGCAGCATTCGACAATATTCTAGTACAAGTTTTTGCTTACTATTAAAGAACCATGGCTAGTCTTTGTCCATTTGTTTAGTGCCTGGGTAAGTGACAGGGACCTCCCCTCATGGACCACCAGGAGCTTATACTAGATCTTGTGTCCAGTTTGTCCACTATCTCCTGTCGATGCCAGGCCATTTAGAGATGCTGGTGCCTGTCTTCTGTTCTAGCCTCTCTGAACTGGCTTCTGCAGGATGGAGTTCTGGCCTGCCTCATACTGGACTGAGCTGCTTAGCTGCATGGGCAAAACAGAACTTGACTGTAGAGGTCACTTTCTTGTAAACACAGGGTCTCTCTATATCACCTTAGCAGCATGGAGCTAATTATGTTGCCCAGGCTGGACCTGAATTCAGAGGGACTGCCGTCTGTCTCCCCAGTGCTGGGATTAAATGTGTGTACCACCATTGACTGGTTCCAGTTAGATTGTAGCTTGGCTGCTTTCTACACATGACTTAATACTATAGATTTATATGACTTAATAAAATAGATTTGTATCCTTTAGAGTCATGGGTGCTCTGCTGTCTTGTGTCTTGCTTTCTCTGAGAAGGAATGGTGAGTATTTATAGCTCCCTTTGTGGTTGGAGCTCCAGGTTTGAGTCATGTGTCTGAGGTCACATGCTGTTGTTAGGGGTGGTCATGATTAGAGCTGGCTTCTCCTCAGCCTAGAAGGCCCAGTCTTCTGGGAGGGCCGCAGGCTCAGGTGAACGCAGTTGGCCTCATGCTCCTTGGAACACTAGACCTCGGGGACAAAGGGCGTCTTTTTCCTGCTAGAACTGCAAGTTTTTTGAAATCCTGTTTACAGTTGTTAACTTCAGAAGCTTCTGAATATGAAATGACAGACTTATCCTAACTTGCAACTTCATTGTAATTAAAATTGAAATTATAAGTAGAAACCACTATCTTTCATCCTTCTTTTACGGTTATTAGGATTATTTAAATTCTGACTGCCTGTCATAAGTTGGACTCGGTGCTGAGTTCTGTGTCTGAAAGGGGAAAACAGAGAGATGTTTGGGAAAACAGACACTGAACTATAAAAGTTGGCTAGATGACTCATTAATAAGCATTAGAAGTTAGACCTTGACTTCACATTTCAAAGCAGTAGCTGGACGTGGTGGTGCACGCCTTTAATCCCCACATTCCTGAAGCAGAGGCAAGTGGATTTCTGGGTTCCAGGACACCCTGGCCTATAGAGCAAGTTCTAGGACAGCCAGAGCTAAACAGAGAAATCCTATCCCAAAACAAAACAAAAGGAAAACAAACAAAAAAACAGCAGTAGTCTAAACATGTAAAAGAGCTGTTGTTGGTGATATCTTAATTTGATCTTTATTGGAGTTTATGTATTTGGGGTTTTGAGGGTTTCTCTGTATAGCCCTGGCTGTCCTGGAACTCTGAACCAGGCTGGATTATGCAGATCTGCCTGCCTTTGCCTCCTTGGCGCTGGGATTAAAGGCATGCACCACCATCATCCAGCAGTCTTATGTTACTAATTTTGTATGTGTTTATGGTGGGGGCGTGCCACAATGTGTGTGTGGGTCGGGAACAATTTGTGGGAGGCAGTTTTCCTTCTACCATGTGTGTCTTGGGAATTGAACTCAGATCATCAGGCTTGGTGGCTGGTGGCTTTCCTCACTGCGCCGTCCGTCCATCCTGCCGGCTGGCAAAGGATTAATTTTAAATGGTGTAATCTTACACAGTTGTATGTTAATTCCTTGACTCTAAGTAACATGCCGGAAGTCACAAAACAAGTGGTTCTGCTGGGAACATTTGTGACTCTGGGATGCTTTGTATCTTTAGATGTGTGATTATTCAAATGATTGCAGAATGACTACACTTCTGGTTTTTGAGACAAGATTTTTCCTTTAAGCCCAGGCTATGCTTGAACTCATGGTCTTCCTGCCCTGTCTTCTGCGTGCCAGGAGTACAGACTGGCTCCACCCTACCCTCCTATATGTGTAGGTTTGTCTGTTTTGTTTTTTGTTTTTTTTTGTTTTTTGTCTTTTCATTTTAAAAATAAAAGGCCGAAGGTGCAGCTAAATGACAGAACACATAGGACATCTGAGAGGCCCTGGGTTTAGTCTATACACACACACACACACACACACACTACACACACACTACACACACACACACACACACACACACTACACACACACACACACACACACACACACACACACCAAATTCTGATTTATTAGCTAGTGTGATGTTTAGGAATGTGGTTGTTCTTTTTGCTGGTTCCTTATCCTTTCTGCAAATGGCCTCCATAGCTGCCTAGGCTAGCTGTCGGTTTTCTCTCCTAGGCCAACGAGGTGACGGACAGTGCATATATGGGGTCTGAAAGCACCTACAGTGAGTGTGAGACCTTCACAGATGAGGACACCAGCACCCTGGTGCACCCCGAGCTGCAGCCCGAAGGGGACGCAGACAGTGCTGGTGGCTCAGGGGTGCCCTCCGAGTGCCTGGACATCATGGAGGAGCCTGACCATAGCGCATTGCTGCTGCTCCCAGGCAGGTCTGTACTCACGCTCTGTGTGTAGATGTGTGTGCGTCCCTATGGAGTCCCCGTTCTGTGCTGTCTGAGCCATATGCAGCACTGACATCCACTTATAAGATACACACTTTTCCTGCTAGGACTCTCTCGGATTTAATGTCTCAGTGACTGGCTGTAGAGGCAGAGCGATTGTGAGAGATAAACCTTAACTTAGTCTCTGACATTTGTAAGTGCAGTTCTTTTTTTAAAACAGGGTCTTGAATTTCTAGCCTTGTACTTGCCGTATGTTCCAGGATGATACCGTGTTTCTGATCTTTTTTGAGGGATGGAATTATAGGTGCGAACCACAATGACCAGTTTTATGCACTATTGGGGACCAAATTCAAGTCTTGGTGTGTGCTACACAAGCATTTTAAAAAAAGAACTATTTTAAATTGTGTGGGTGTGGGTGCGCACACACAGGTACATAAACTCAAGCCATCATGTACATGTGAGTACAGGTGCTTGCAAAGGCGTACAGGGGGTATAGGATCCCCTGGAACCAGAGTTGTAGACATTGTGAGCTGCCATGTGGGCCTTCTAGAATTGCAGTCAGTATTCTACTACTACTATTATTAGTTTTTTTGAGACAGGGTTTCTCTGAGTAGCTCTAGCTGTCCTGGAACTCGCTCTGTAAATCAGGCTAGCCTTGAACTTAGAGATCTGCCTGCATCTCTCTCCCAAGTGCTGGGATTAAATGTGTACATCACCACCACAGGACAATATCACATTCTTAAACGGGATCTTACTCTGTGTCTCTGGCTGACATGAAACTCACTATGCAGACTGGACTCACAGAGATCTGCTTGCCTTTGCCTCCTACATACTGGGGTTAAAGGAGTGCACCACCATGCCTGGTCCATTACTGCGATCTTCAGGTCAGAGCTAGAGGACATAAATATTTACATATCTTTGTGACTCTGCATCGACCACATATGAACATAATAAATAATAAATAAAAATATCATTTAAAACTTAATAACTGACAGGTATGGTGGTATACATGTTTAATTCTAGCACTCAGGGTGTAGAGGCAGGTAGATCTTTGTGAGTTTGAGGCAAGCCTGGGTTACATCTTGAGTTGCGGGCCAGCCAAGAGCTACATAGTGAGACCCTGTCTCAAAACAACAACAATAACAGCAACAAACACTTTAAAAGACTGACTGCTTAATGTCTACCAGTCCTAGGTTCTAGCCCCAGCACTACAAAAAAAGAAAGTTACTGAAAGACTTAATTGTTTATCTGTGAAATTTTTTGTTTTGTATTTTTTTGTCTGTTTTGTTTTTTGAGACAAGATTTCTCAGTGTAGCCCTGGCTGTCCTGGAACCCGCTCTCTAGACTAGGCCGGCCTTGAACTCACAGAGCTCTACCTGCCTTTGTCTCTCAAGTGCTGGGATTAAAGGCTTGCACCACTATCACCCAGTGCAAGTGGTTCTATTTCTTATTTAGACCTTAGTTGATCCAAGAGAGGAACACACAGGTAAGAGGCACGGCTGTGTCAGCGCGTGACCCTGTCACTGACGTCAGCTGCTGAGACTGGCCTCGCATGTGAGTTTCATGGGTGTCAAACTGAAAGCCACAGCCCTGTTGGAGCACTATGGTCTGAACTAGAAGGCATAGGCCCTTCTGACTCTGCTGACGGCTCTTAGCATGATCTGTCACCGTACGTCTCCCTTATCCCTGGGGAGCAGCCCCTTGAAGCCACATTCCATACCTCAATGGCTGAAGCAGCAGCTTCTTGGCAATGGATCTCGCCTGTTTCTGCTTCTGTTGCTCCTACAGTGACGGAGCAGGCTTGTGGCTTGACGAATAGTATGCATCCCATCAGGGGCCTGTCGCTGTGACTCAGAATTGCTTCTGTCTGTCTTTTGTAGATCCCGCCCCCACAGCCAAGCTGTCGTCATGGTGATTGGTGGTGAGGAACATTTTGAAGATTATGGTGAGGGCAGTGAGGCAGAGCTGTCCCCAGAGACCCTCTGTAATGGGGAACTGGACTGCGAAGACCCTGCTTTTCTCACCCCCAGGTGACTCCTTGCACTGTTCATGACCCACTCCCTCTCTATGCCTAGTAATGGGGAAATGTCTCTGCTGGACCTGAGCTGCGGGTCAGGAGGCTTGCTTTGTCTGATGCTGGATAGCTAAACCACACGGAGAAGTTGTGAGCCTGGCTTAGAGTGAAGGCTGAGACCCTCTGTCTGCCACTGATCACTCTGGCCTGTGGCTGGCTTTGAGGGACACTAGAGTCATAAGCCAGGCTCTCTCATGTGCTAATATTGCCCAAATTTTCTGAAAAGTTCTAGCTTTAAGTAAACCAAGCTATGATGTTATTAGGCAAGATGGAGATGCTCACTTTCTCGGAAGTTGTGCCTCAGGACGTTGACTGGTATACTCACTAGACCCTGCCTGGTCTGTCTGAAGACCCAGGTATTCCCTCCGGAGCATTCCATCTAAGGAAACCACTGCCTCTCAGTGGGGCCAGGGCCCGGCCGGGTAGCTCTTCCATGTTGCCCACATCTCCTATTTGCTTTCATGTTCCTGAATTTTGTGATCCTTTTGTGTCTACTTCAGCTCGCTTACCATGGCAGTGCAGACGTGGAACCAGGGCTAGGAGGGCTATCAGTAAGCTGCACCTGGGCCGTCCTCAGTACCCTGGCTGTGAAGTGAGCTCACTGAGTGCATCCTGGGTGCCCAGTCTTCCTGCAAGAAGTCCTAGGGACTTTGAGTTGGAAGAAGTGGACTTATTCCAGAACTTGGCATTTCCGCATCCATGATGCAGTCTCTCCTGTTTGTGAAGTTTGCCCCATCTCCTGCCTGGTGTTTTCGATCTAAATTGTAATTTTCACACTACATTTTATATATTCCTTTCTATTGTTCTTTAAATTGATCTTCCAGATTAGCTTCCCATAGGCTGTGGGTCCTACCCTAGGGATGAGGTTGCCTGCCTGACTTCAGTGCCCAGAGTAGATACATCATGATAGTGCACTAAGAGCTTGTTGAATTGGAATCATAGGAGTTGAGCCCCAGCATTCCCAGAAGGTTGACAGAATCCCAAGATAGCACAGATCTCAAAAGCACAAGTCTGCCAATGTGCCTTTTATTTGTTTGTTTGTTTGTTTGTTTATTTGAGACAATAATATCATCATGAAATAACAAAAACGGGGAAATAGCAAATAAACTCCCCTGGATACACACTTTGATGTCACATTCATGTGACTTCCACAGGGGAGAAGGCTGTGGATATATTGCCTTCCAGTTAAGTGGGGCTTTGTGTTATAGCTCCCGCTGGCCAGCAGGGGGCATGTGTCAAGCTGGTGGGTATCCAGGCTCCTCCAGGTGATATGAGGATGGTTAGTGGTAGTCCCAAGAGCACCGCCAGCACCTCGGACAGTTCATTCTCTTCCCTCTGACTTTTTCCCTCCACACCTCTCCCCTTGGGCCTCCTCTCTCCTGACTGGCCCTCTGTCCTTCTAGCTCCAACCCTCTTGCCTCAAAGCTGTGCGACGTCCTCACTGACGAGGCCTTTGAGTTTTACTGTAGCCAGTGCCACAAACAGATCAACCGCCTTGAAGATCTGTCCGCCCGCCTGACTGATCTTGAAATGAATAGGTAATGTGTAGGACCTAGTCACACCCCAGGCTGACGGAAGACTCCCACTGCGGTGCTTCCCATTCCTGGGTGGAGTCCCTGGTAATCCTGCTCTGGTCACCTTGGCTAGCAAGGCACTGGGACACTGGGACTCTTCCTGCAGCCCAGCTAGCACCGCATGCCTTGATGTAGCTTGCTGCCTGTGTCCTTTCTCCTTTATGCATGTGACAACCTCGTTGACTGCTCTCCCTGTGGGAGGAACCAACCCAGCATGTGACAGAGGATACGCCAGCATTTCACAAAAATCAGTACAGGAACAGAGCTGGGGGATTTAAAGATGGGTTTTTGAAGTCAAATTTGCTGCTGGGCAGTGGTGGCACACACTTTGAATCCAGCAGAGGCAGCAGCTCTCTGAGTTCGAGGCTAGGCTGGTCTATAGAGCAAGTTCCAGGACAGCCAGGGCTACACAGAGAAACCCTCTCTTGAAAAAACAGAACAAAATTTGTAAGTAGTTCGTTTTCTGGAATTCTAGTTTGGTCGTGATCCCCTGTGCTCTGCGGGCCTGCTCTGTAGGGTTGATGTACATTGGCATTCAGAGGAACTTAGCATTGCTACTTTACTCTTATACCTCCTGCTGCTGCTCCTCTGCCTGCTCTCCTGTACATGTCTCATCTCTACCCTTTGTCCCACTGTCTCTGTGACCAGTCCCAGCAGAACCAGCATTCCAGCCAAGTTCCCCTTGCTGGCTCCTTGCAACTTCACAAACTCATAGGAAACATCTTTGGGTTCTTTGTCCACCTCAACATTTGCCAGACGTCATTGGCTCGGTGTGAAGAGGGACACGTCCTTGGCTAGGGGACTTTGAGGAGAAGAGAAGGGCTGTATGTGATGCTACCGATAGCATCTCCTGCTAGGTACAGGTGGCAAGTGGCTACACAGGCTCTTGTTGGGCAGCACTGTTACAGCAAAAAGGCAAAGCATCCTGGGAGTAGAGCATGCTTGGAGGTCTGTTAGAGACTGCCCCTTGTCTGCCCTGCCACTGCAGGGCTTTAGCCAGGCTGTATCTACACCTCTGTCCTGTTCCAGTTCCCCTCATGGTACACATGACATGTTAGCCTTTTTCCTGTGTTCTGCACAGCATCACAAAGCTAAAGGCCTTTAGCCAATACCCGGTGAAGTAGGATGTTGGCCAGCTGGGAAAGATCAGAGGGAACCTGGTGGGGTCCTGGTCACAAAACCAGTAGCATTCTTTGTGGGCATGTTTTGGCAAGACTTGAAATAAAAATCTGGTCTCTGGTGATTCCAGAAACCCTTCCAGTTCCCAGTGTAGGACACACAGGCTTTCCCCTGCCATGTGTTCAGTGCTAGGAAGGGGCCAGCTGTGTTCTTCCTGCTGGTGATCCATCCACCCTACAATTGATGAGCAGCTTTGAGTTAGATAGGATGTGAAAGAAGATATGTATGTTGTCTCAGTCACTGAGAAATTTTCCAGTGCTGGAAACCTGCCTGGAAGATGGTAATGATCATGCCAGTTAGGCCTTGTGGGGCTGGTTCAGACCAGTATGTGGCTCAGCATGACTAGAGGGACCTCTCATGGATGACGCTCTGTAGCTGGAGAGAGACTATAATGTTAGGACACAGCTAATGCTAGTACCTGAATACTAGTGAAAGAGCTGAGTCATGCCTCCTGGCCTTCATAGATTGCTTCAGGATAAGCTTCATGAACTCACCATAGAACAGGAAGAGCCACACAGCATTCTTGTGGCTGCCATGTTCCTCAGGTAATTGGGAGCATCAGTCAAAACGATCCTAGAAACCAAGAAGTCTGATTTACTCGGAGATCTGTTTTGAAAATTGTAAACTGAGTTGCTGGTCCCGAGACTGATAGTTACACAAAGCAATCTGTTCTAATCGTTCAAGGAGTGTCCATAATAAAACAGCTGCAGCCGAGCAGTGGTGGTGCACGCCTGTAATCCCAGCACTCTGGGAGGCAGAGGCAGGTGGATTTCTGAGTTCGAGGCCAGCCTGGTCTACAGAGTGAGTTCCAGGACAGCCAGGGCTACACAGAGAAACCCTGTCTCCAAACAAAACAAAACAAAACAAAACAAAACAAAAGACAGCAGCACATTTGTACAGTGCTAGCCAGGAGTCCAGTCAGGAGAGGGAGCCGGACAGTAGCTGCTCAGGGACAGCACCCCGAGGGTAGGTGCACAGGTTGCCTACCAGAGCAGTGGCAAGAATTCTGAGAAGCAGGAACAGCAAACAGCACCCAAGGGGTTCAAACCCCACTACCACCCTTCAGCAGTCTGCAGCCCTGTCGAAATGGCACAGCTGAGCCCTCTGTAGGCACCATGCTATCAGCATTGTCTCGCCAGTGCCCTCTATTGGCAGAATATAGCATCACAAATGAAAATGGATCCCAGCAGTGTACGGCCCAGAGCCACCACAAAGGATGGTTCTGAGCCCAGCTGAAGTGATAAAGGAGTGACTTGTGCAGCATGCACCACACCAGGTAGATTGCCTGCCTGGCCCTTGGAAGAGGAAGAGGAAGAGGCTGTGAGCTGAAACAGGTGTGCCTGAACATATGCCCACAGCTTCAGAAGGGAGGCCATGCTCTGATTGCCTCGGAGTAAGAAGAGGCGTGTTCAGCCTGTCCCTGCTGCTGTAGGTGGCCCATGTTACTGCTCTAGGATGGCTCCAGGAAGGGTTTCTAGTTCCCTACCCTACAGATATTTGCAGTGTGAAGTTTCTGGACCCAAGTCAAAACAGTTAGACACTCTCCTGTCACAGGAGGCCTGTGTGATAGCCAGTCAACTGGGATAATGGCTTCAGAAGCACTTGGGGACATGACAGTGGCCAATGGTATGGAGCCAGGTGCAGTCAGCTGGTGGGTTTTAGCACTGAGCTTGGTATCTTTTGAGGGCTCAGGCTGAGACTTAGTGAGATCCTTTATAAAAGGTGCCTGCCATGCATGTCCTCTGCCTTGTAGAGTGGGTATTGTGTGCATGAGGCTCGCCAGGGGCAAGGGGCTGCATGCCTGTGCCCTGCTATCTCCACAGCCCAAGCTTCCTGTTTCCTCCTGTCCTTTGGTCTGTTCCCTGACACTATTTTCCTGTTTGTTTGGTTTTTGCACAGCCCAGCCAAGCGGCTCTCCAGCAGGAAGGTGGCAAGGTAGGCAGAGCCTCGATCGTTCGCCGAAAATCTTGTGAAATATACTTGTAGTCATAGATCCTGAACAACATTTCAGAAAATACTTTTTTCCAGGTTTGGTTTGGGTTTTTTAATTCAAACTTTCAAGTTACATTTCATGGTTTGGGATAGAAAGCAATTAAGGGGAGTGGTTGTGGGCCGGCTTTCTAGAGCTGGGGGTTTGGATCCGGACCCGGGGCTCACAGCAGCTTCTCCTGCTCCCTTGCCCTTCACACTCCCTGTAAGGGCTGGGATGGGCAGCGCTCCCCCTGTGGCTGCTGTGGACTCAGCCTGGGGTCAGCCCAGTGGCTCACATGGAGAGGAGACAGGGTGGGGAAATAAGTCTTGATAGAGTATTGGTTTTTGTTTTTCGGGGGAGGGAGGAGATTGTTTTGGTGTTTTGTGTAAGTTTTTTGGTGTTTTGTTTGCTTTTTGGGACAGGGTTTCTCTGTGTAGCCCTGGTTGTCCTAGAATTTACTCTGTAGACTAGGTTGGCCCGCAGCTCAAGGAATCCGCCTGCCTCTGCCTCCCAAGTGCTTAGACTAAAGGTGTGGGCCACCACCTTGTAGCTAGCACTTGCTAAAGTCTTAAAGGCCAGCTTCTGTTTTTGGAGTTTGGCTGCTGTCATCTTCCTGCTATAGAAGGTGAGTTGTGCTTCTGCTGATAGTTGGCTCCTGGACAGTCTTCACTGAAGTCAGGGTCTAAGACTCTGACACCCTTCTTAAGGCCAGGCTCAGGTAGTACTGTGTGTCCTTCTAAGACAAGTTGCTGCAGAGCCCGTGGTCACCACTATGCTGTTGTGTTGTCTTCTGAGTCTGTCTGGTCTCAACTGGCCAGCCTTCTCGTGGGGCCACAGGGGAGTATTCCCTCCTGTTTGTACAGCATATCTCCTGGTTTCACAACTGGGGTCCTGGCATGTCTCCCCACACCTTGTGAATCTGCTTCACAGACTGAGTCACACAGCTCCCTGCCACAGCCTTTCCTCGCATCTTCCTGTGGCTTCCTGAGAGGGGAGGGACCTGGAGGTAAAACAGGAGGCCTTGAGTGGAGTGTCCTTTGGCTGATTTAGGCTAAGGTTATGGTTTTCCTTAGATTTTTCTGGAGTCATTGATCACACAGCCTTTGGTACTAGAGTTGCTACTAAGTCTAACAACTTGTTTCTTTTTGGCTTTTCTCTCTCTGGAAGCTTTTAAGATGTTGCCTCTGCTTCAGAAGATCAGTGTTAGCTTGTTTGTTGCTACAGGCCTATAATCACAACTACTTGGGAGGTCGAGGCAGGAGATTCTACTTAACTGCTATTTCAAGATTTTACAAAAATTCTGAGACTATAGCTCAGTGATTAAAGTACACGCCTAACATGTATGGGCCTTAGGTTTACCCACAACCACCCAAAACAAAACAAAACAAACAGATAATAAATTTCATGAGTCTTGTGGCAAGGCCTCTTTCTGGTGAGCATGAGGAGCACAGTGAAGGTGAACCTGCTGACCCGGATGCTTCCTGGCTGCTCGGGTCTCCAGTGGGATTGTCTCGCTGTGCCTTTATATTATATGTGCCTCATCCTGCAGCAACGGCCTCCTGACAGCCGGGGGTCTGGAAGAAACGAGGAGCTCCTCTGACTGTCACCTCTTCAAGGAGGGACTGTATAGTAATGCCATGGCCACCCGGCCGTACTTACAGATTGGCAAGGAAGGGCTTGGCCGCCCTGCTCAAATCATCCTGAGCAAACGGTGCCTGGAGGAAGTGCCACCTGAGCTCAGCCTCCGTACTAAGCTGCTGACAGGGCCAGGGCAGCTGCTGGGCGTTGCATCTAGAGAAAATCACAGAGGCAGAGGACGTGAGCAGCCAGAGAAGGGAGGGCAGTGAAGTCCGATCCTTTGAAATAGTCTCAGAATTTAGTTTTCTTGTCAGATATATTTGTTACAACAAAACTCAGCTTCCACATTCACAGTTAATTTATGAATAAGAAATACATCCTGAAGTGTACCTGCAGAATAAAAAGGCATATATGCAGATTTTATAAGCCATTGTGCCCTTAATTCGCCCCCAGAATTCTCAGGAAACACAGAATTTACATTGTAGACAGGACAGCCCTTTGTGTGTGGTGCCTAAGATGGGTATTTGCAGTGCCCAGCTGTGACTCTGATTTGTCTGTGTCCATGAAGCTATTCCCTCCCTGTCCCCATCAATGGAAACGGAGTAGGGCCTCTCCTTGAGGCATCTGGCACAGAGTTGGCCCAGTGGGATTTACAGCATGTGGGTCTGTGGGAGTCCCAGAACCTCATGCTCCTCTTGGTAGCCACAGTCCTGTCTCCCGGGGATTCTTGAGTGGAGTTGGTGAAGGAAGAGCCCCTCTTCTTGCTGAGGATTGAATAAGCCACACTCCCTATGCCAAACAAGCTCAGCTTCAGCAAGAGGGACACACGCTGGGTACTTAGGGGCAGCGTGTTCCGCTGTCCTGAGATGGGCCCAGGCCTTCGCCCTTGCCCAGAGTGTCCCCTAGGGTCTAGGGTGGGCAAAATGTCCTGGGTGTGGCATCAGATTGAGGGCAAGGTCCTCTTTAAGAGCAGTGACTGCCTGAGAACATACTTTTGGTCAGCACCCCTTTGAAGATCTGAGGATACACAGAGCAGGCTCTAGAAGTAAGTGATTCTCCCAGCGTGCTGCATGGCTTTATAATTTCAGAGCACAGGAGCTTGCTTCCTTTCCCAGTAAAACATTCATGAGGCGGGGGAAAAGGAAATGTACAAGCTCAGTCAGTGAGAAAGGAAACAGCCTCATTCACTGATAAGGCCAAGTGGCCACAGCTGAATCCTCAGTCGGTCACCTCCTTCCCCAAGCTATCTATAAAATACCCATGTTGAAACCTCACTGAAACCCCTGGCTTGCAGATTGTCCCCCATTTCATAGAGAAGGCTCAGTGAGCTTGAATGCTTTATCAGGTCACACAGATGTGAGTGTCAGACTGTCAGGCTTTAGAGCCTGGCCCCAAGTGTGGGACAAACTCAGCACACGGCTCTGCTGTCACGTCTGTACATGTGCCCCTAAGGGTATGTGAGCTGCTGCTGAATTAGCCTTACCAGCTAAACAGGTTAGTCTGAATCCTAAGCCATGTCCATCTGAGGAACCCCCTGCCCAGGCATCTGCACCTGAGGAGCGGCCCCTGCCAAGAGTACCAAGAGAGGTCCTTGCTGTCTCGTGAGTCTGCAGGGCTGATGTCTGGACCCAGTCGGTCAGCATCCTTGACCATTGGCATTGGTGCCCTTGAGGACTATGAACTTGGTTCTTACCTAGCTCTACCTGTGACCCACAGTGTGATCTCAGTGGCTCACAGGGTTTATAGCACCCTGGGAACCCTTAACTGTCAGTACCACTGAGAACACACTAGAATCCCGGTGTCAAGAATGTATGTAGAAACAGGGTGTGATGGTGTAGACCTTTAATCCAGCAGAGGCAGGTGGAGCTCTGAATTTGAGGCCAGCCTGGTCTACATGTTGAGTTCCAAACTAACTAGCCAGTGTCTACAAGGCAATATGTGTCTCAGAACAGAAAGAAACAAAATGTCTATAGAGCTGGCATAGTGACCCACTGCAGGCATGGGACTAACATAGGAAGACAGACTGTAAGTTTAGTTAAAAAGCCAAAATGCTGTCATCTCAACAACAACAACACAGATTCACACATGTAGGTGTACTGTACAGGAGTCAAGCTCCTTAATTAATGTTCGATATTGTTTCATACCATGGTGAGGAATGATGTGTTTTATTGCACTCTGGTCCAAAGTACCCTGTTGGTCCTCTCAGCTGACAGGGAGAGGCATTGTGCTGTCAGGCTCCAAAGGGTGCAGGGAGGACCTAGGCTATAGAAGGCAATCTGCTTGTTCCAGGCCTCTCGGTAAAGGCATCTGGCCCAGGGACACCCTTTAGTGGTGCTTTGAGCAGGAGGAGTGAGGGTGTGGGTTCCCTGATGCTGGCCTCTTCCTCTCAGAGGGACTTAAAAGTACTCTTGTGTGAAGAGCCTGTTGTTTGTTTTTTCCCATTCTTCCCTCTGCTGTTGGTTCTTTTCTGTAGGTATCTGCACCAGTCAGGGACTCTGACTATGGAGGCCCTGGAGGACCCTCCCCCTGAGCCTGTGGAGTGTCCAGAGGAGGACATTGCTGACAAGGTAGGTGCTACTGCCAGGGGCTGGGCAGAGGGGAAAGGCAGTATCGCCAGAACCCGATGGGGGCCAAGGGCCTGTCTGTCCCCTGTGTGCTCTGTCAGGGGGTGGGTGTGCTTGGCAACACCTGGTCTCTTTTTCGCTCTTGAGTATTGTTGGGATAGCTCAGCAGTGGTGTCATCGAGCTGACTAGATCCTCTGCTCAGCCATCAAATGCTTATGTTATGAAAGGGGCATTTCATAGGATTTGAGCAGAGCAAGCCAGGAATAGAACTATACAGGTGCATAATATTTTATTATATTTTCTAGTTGTGTGTGTATGTGTGAGGTTACACTAATGCACACACATGTGTGGCAGTCCTAGAAGAACAAGAGTTAACCATTTCTCCAGACTGTCATTAGTTACTGTGCTAGATTGGGCCCGGAAATATGAGTCATTTTAGGGGTCACCAAGGACAGATGCCGATTACACAACTTTCCTTGGGGCTTATAGTTTCAGAGGGCAGAGTCCATGACCCTGACAGCTGGGACCAGGTCAGCAGGCAGGCTGGTGTGGTGCTGGAGCAGCAGCTGAGAGCTCGCGTCTTAAACGTCATGAGGCAGAGTGAGCTATCTAGGGATGGCTGGGGTTGAAAACTCAAAACCTGACCCAGTGGCTCACTTCCTCCATCAAGACCACACCTCCTCTTCCTCCCAGAGCTCCTTCAGCTCAGGATTGACCATCCAAATAGACACACTATGGGAGCCATCCTCATCTCAGCCGCTGCATCTCCCTCCTTGGTCCCATAGTTTTGTGGCCATACCAGAATGCACACTGCATGTAGTACATCTTCAGACATCCCAGCATCTTTTATAGTCTCAATATAGTTTAAAAGTCTTTAGTCTCTGAGTCTCAAGGTTATCTCTTAGTTTTAACTATAAGTAAACTCAAAAAGGAAATTACATGCTCCTAGCATGCAGTACGCAGAATATATTCCACTTCAGAAGACAGGGATGGGGCACAGTGGGGAAATACTGAACCAAAGGAAGACCAAATCCTAGCAGGGCAAACTTCAAACCTTTTAGTTCCATGTCCAGTGTCAAAGGGCATAGGTGGCTCCACCCTTCCAGCTTTGCTGACAGTGACAGCTTCTCTCTCCTGGGCTGATTCCAGTCCTGTGTGCAGCTCTCCCTGACAAGACACTTCACGGCTCTGACATCTCCAGTATCTTGGGGTCTCTAACAAGATCCACTCTTCACTTTCACAGCTTCTTGCAATGGCCTTCCTGAGACACACACACACACACACACACACACACACACACAAAATGCTGTTACTGCGATAAGACACCATGACCAAGGCAGCTTAGAGATGACAGATATTATTGGGATTTACAGTTCCAGAGAGATTGGAGTCTGTCACCATCATATGATGCAGGGAGCTTGGCAGCAGACAGGAAGGAACAGCTAGCAGCTGAGAGCTCACTTTGTAAGACACAGCCATGACACAGAGCAAACACTGGAAAGGGTGGGGGCTTTTGAAACCTCAAAGTCTGACTCCAGTGACACACCTCTTCCAAAAAGAGCTCACTTCCTAATCCTTCCCAGTTTCATCAACTGGGGACCAACTCTAGCTGTATTAGTCAGGGTTGTATAGGGAAAAAGAATTTACAGAATGAATATATATATATATATATACACACATACATACATACATGCATGTGGACAGACAGACAGACAGAGATGGCATTTATGACAATAGTTTACAGACTGTGGTCCAGCTTGTCTAACAATGGCTATGTACCAATGAGAGGTCCAAAGGATCCAGTAGTTGTTCAGTCTACAAGGCTGGATGTCTCAGCTGCTCTCTAGTATATGCCAGAATCCTGAAAAAAAAAAGGGGGGGGGGGTTTGATGCCCATGAAGGAATGGTCTTGCCAGTGAGAGTGAGAACAAGCAGACAAAGAGCAGGCTTCTTTCTTCCATGTCCTACATGTAAGCTGCTAGCACTGCCACCTGGATTATAGGAGGTCTTCCCACTTCAAATTATTTAGCTAAGAAAGAAATAATCCCCCAGGCTGGAGAGATAGAGGCTACCCTCACAAAATATAAGGAAAACAATCCCTTCCTAGCACTTGAGAGGCAGAGGCAAGTGGATCTCAGAGTTTGAAGCCAGTCTCCAGATTCCAGGACAGCAAGGCTACACAGAGAAAATCTGTCTCGGGGGAAAAAACATAGGTGCACCCAGCCACTTAGGTTTTAATTCCAAATTTAGTTAAGGTGGCCACTGAGAATAGCCATACCAGTTTCACAGTTTGTCAATTTGACAATCATATCTCCGCATGTTGTGCTTAATTGCCAAATGAAAACAATAACCAGGTAATAATTACACCTAACATCATAAAAACAATCCCACATACAACCCCACATAGGTCTCAATGTCCCTTGAAAGACTTTTGGTATCAAATTTAAATGCCATAGTCATTGATATTCTCATAATTGGTGTTATTTTTCATGACAAAGAAATTGAGGGAAAAAAACACAAATATCTGTACAAACACATAACAAAATAAGATAGAAGCACTCTTGTTAGTGATTATGACCTGTGTCTTTGCAGCTGGTCTCCTGCCCCAGCTGGTATGTATCTGTGCTTTCCTCCTCCACCCAGTCTGTATTTCCTCCACCTTCAGCAAGCGCCACAGCAGCTGTTGGCTCTTTTCCTGGAGGGGTGACCCACACTGTCATCCCTGAAGGGTCTCTTCCCTCTGTCATCCCGCCTGGATTAGGCTGTTGTACTTTCCCACAGACTTTAATCACAGGGCACGGTCACCCAAGGGTCACCCAAAGGATCTCCTGCACTCCACACATAATCTTCTTACCACCATTGTGGAAAAGCAATCCAATTTCCCTTAGAAATCTGATCATTTGCCACTCCTGACACTGGTCTTGTGTCTCAGCCTGATGGCTTAGAGGCATCAGGTCTGTTGGATCCAGGTACTCACGATTTGCCCTTGCAGAAGCAACTCTAAAGACTTTCCACTCAGCTTTTCTAACTATAATAGTCCTCACTCCACAGCTCAGGTAACCAACACGAGAATTCTACTTCTAAATATATTTATCTCAATTATAATAGCCACAGGATGAGTTCAGGGACCTCCCACACCCCAAACCTACTATAAGTCAGACTCCAGCAAAAACTCTATTAATCACCTGACCCCCATAATTCCCTTGTCTAAGTGGAGGCCCACAGTGTTTCTTAGGAGGGGTTCAATCAGCATCAATCCCTACCCAACAGACCTGGGAAAGTCAGATTTCCTTTTCCCCAGTGTGCAGTTAACCCTATAAAAGGCAGCACGCCCCTGGGGATGAACTGTGGAAAGGCTAACAGAAAAACTCTTAGGTATTTATCAAGGTCCTTAGGGGAGCCTGGCCATCCCTTCCTTCAAGGGATTTCTGGGTCTGCAGACTGCCTCAAACAAAACTGCGGCAGGCTTCTTATCTAGGTCACGCCTAGAGACACCATGATTGATTAGCTGGTACCAAAGGTCCATCCGAGTCATGCCACCATCAAATTCACTTTGCCCGTGCTGCCCATTACAATAAGTAAATCACCTTACCTTTGGCAAGTCAGTGGTGCCACGTGGCCCCTGCTTTCTGGGCCTGGTTGAACCCATTGTATTTCATCTTCCAGACTAAGGTCTACAGAGCTCCTCAGGTGTGTCGGATCCCTCTCGATGTTTTTTGTCTTACACTGTTAGTGAAGGGCAAGTCTTCTGGGCCTTCCCCTTGTGGAGGATTAGGTTTACAGTGTACACACTCTAACATTGCAACTTCCTTGAGCCTTACAATCCCTTCATCAACACTAAGCCAAGGGTGGTGTCCGCAGCTCCTTTTTGGTAGGTTATCACCTGACCCATGCTTCAGCCATCACTCAGACTTCTGACAACTTTTTGGTTTGGTTTGGTTTGGTTTGGTTTGGTTTTAGTTTTTCAAGAGAGAGTTTCTCTGTAGCCTTTGGCTGTTCTGGAGCTAGCTCTGTAGACCAGGCTGGCCTCAGATTTATAGAGAGCTGCCTCCTCTGTCTCCCAAGTGCTGGGATTGATTAAAGGTATATGCCACTACCACCTGGCTTTTGACACCTTTCTTTTGACACCTTTCTTTACCTGTGAGAGCTTCCATAGTAAACCTAGAATCTCTGCTTCATGGACCCCATATCAGTAAACCCATCCTGACCCCCTTCTGTGTCCCCTCTACCATTATCCCACACCCGTAAAATCCATTCCCACACAGTCCCCAGACTTCGGCTAGACTGAATTGGCAAACACATTGAGCTCCTTAGCAGTGTGGTGCACCTCCTCACGGCCTACACTTGACAAGCTCCCCTCTAGGAGCCAGCTTAGCCTTGCGTCTGGTTGTGGGTCTAGAGGCAACTGTTGGGTGGCCCTGAAGAACATCAGTATTGTGTCATCTGACATCTCCTCCAGAGAAAGTCACTGCTGGTCTAGCAACAGTGAAGGATCGATTTTCGCAGTCAGAGGTGGAAAGGTCATGTTTCATGGTGTTGGAAAACATCTTCTGCTGAGGTGGGGAGACTACCTCCTCCGGTGAGGTAAACCCTGACACTCTGGGTTCAAAGTTCTCAGCTTCATTAGGCCCTCTCACCATTTCCACCCCAAGTTACAGGATTCCATTCTTTACCAATGAATGCCCTCACTTGAGCCGCTGACACCCTCCTAGGCTGGGGCTCACACGTGTCCTCAGCCACTGGGGTTTTAGTTGACTCCAGATGTAGTCGAGGTGACAACCAAGAATAGCCATTTAAATACACAAGTCCTCTGGCGCCATTTTCATTTTAAACACCACAGAGAGATAACTCCACCATGGGCTTGTCTTATGTACATTGCCCCAGCCTGGCCAGGCCCCTCTCTGGTCACGCCCCTTGCCAAGGCCCATGTGAGTCTGGGAAGGGTGGCAGCAACAACCCTACCTGGTTCCTCCTGAGCCCGGCCTTGCCCTCCCGGCACCTCACCACCCCTCATCTTGCAGCCCACTTGGTTCCTCCATATTTCACCTCACTCACCTGCCTTTCCTCACAGTGTGCTCACGTGACTCCTACAAAGGGTTCCCTCCAACCACCCGACGTCCTCTATGCTCAGCCATGCATTCACCTGTGCCCACTTGGCCTGGGCGCCCTCCGGGCCTTCTGTCAGCCTCGCCTGGTGGCTCCTCTCTGTTTCAGCCAGGCCTCACCTCTGCTATAGTCCTTTCTCCACAACCAATATCTCCAGGGCTTCCCTGTGTTCTGAGGCTAAATCCCTCCCCTGCTTCTCTCCATTTCTCCTTATAGTATCTTCTCTCCTGAAGGAGGAGAAGACGGAGACCTAGCCCTTTCTATCCCTACTCTCCCCAACATCTGGGCCTCCTCCATGTGTTTTGTCTGGCAGTTGAGTCTCACGTGTGAATGTGTGTCTGGGTAAACCTCAGGGTCCCATGCAGAAGCCATGAGGCCACTAGAGCTTGAATTTCCCAGGGACATCTGCCCTGCTCTGTTGATTTGACTGTGACCCTGTGAGCGCTGCATTGCTCTGGATTTATGAGATAGTCTTTTAAGGATGAGCCCGACCCCCACTCAGCAGGTGGGTATGGGAATGCCATGCTGCCTCTCCAGTGCTCCCTCACAGACACAGCGTTTACCTCTTTCAGCGTGTTCCTCAGGCAGTCGTCTCTTTACCTAGGTCATCTTCCTGGAGAGACGGGTGTCAGAGCTGGAGAAGGACAGTGCAGCTGCCGGCGAGCAGCATGGCCGGCTGAGGCAGGAAAACCTGCAGCTGGTGCACAGGTAAGTGTGGCTCTGCCCAAAGCATCACTCACACCATATGCATCCTCTACCTCACTGAGCAGAATCCTGCAGAGAACTTGTTCTTACCTGATACCACCCATCCACTCACATGCGGGGTGGATGCCAGGCATGGCCAGAGGACTATCACTGGTTGATCTGAGACTCTGTAGATGGCTGTCACCGTATCATCAACAGTAGAGCCCCAGAGAAGTGAGCGAGGGTACTACTTGCCTGTATGCAAGCAAGGCTGTTCTATTCACTAGGAGCCAGGAGGGGAGGTACCGCCTAAAATGGGGAGCCGGGCCTGGTGTTTCATACATACATTCCACACGTGGAGGAGAAAGAATTGTGAACTCCAGGTTATTCTTGGCTATACAGTGTGTCCAAGACCAACTTAAGGTATATGAAATGGTGCTAGGGAAATAGCTTAGCTAGTAATGTTTGCCTTGGCAAACATGGGGACCTGGGTATAAATCCTTACGTAAACTATTAGGTATGGCACCACATACTTGTAATCCCAGCATTGGGGAGAGAGAAGCAGGAGGGTCCTTGGGACTTGCTGACCAGCCAGTGTGGCCTAGTCAGTGAGCTTCAGAGGAAAGGGACAGTGTTCCTAAGGATGACTCCTGAAGTCCTCTGTCTGCCATGTGTATGTACAACACACATGTACACATGATAGAATGAGGCCCTTTCTAAACACAAGGAGGGGAACAGGCACGTTCTGGACGTGGCCAGCCTTCACTAGTCTGGGCTACTGTTCTGCACACTCCCGGTCTGTTTATCAGGGATACCTCCATGTGGCTTTCAATGGTTTTTATTCTGAGTGCTTGATCTTTAACTCTAAGAAATGTGTGTGTGTGTGTGTGTGTGTGTGTGTGTGTGTGTGTGTGTGTGAACAGATGGAGGCCATTGGTTTTCTCACTCAAACTCAGTTATGCAGGCTTAGCGGCAAGCAACCTTTACCTGCCAGACGGCCGTGCCACCCCTTCAGGGGAATTCTAAAGCTCTCTCTGTAGTCTCTTCCTGTTTACATCAGCCCTGACTGCTTTTGGTCAAGATAGATTGTCTAGAACTTTAATTTTCTTCATTTTCCTAAGCTCTGATACTATCTTGTCCTTTTTCCTTATGTAATATCTTTTGTTTTGATTTTGAAACTTTCTTTTCTGATTGAATATTTTTACTCATTTTCACTTATCCCTGTTCTCCCCAGCTTTGTCTCTCACTGTAGTCACCTCAGCGTCTTGTCTGTGCTGAGCAGGCCCTCACATTCTGAGCCACAACCTCCTAAGATTAATTTCTAAGACTTATTTTTGGTTTTCAAGACAGGGTTTCTCTGTGTAGCCCTGGCTGTCCAGGAGCTCTCTCTGTAGGCCAGGCTGGCCTCGAACTCACATTCCCATAGCATGCTGCTCTCACTTCTGCACAGCCCATGGTGGCCCATGGCTTCCACACCGTAGGTGTTTGTGGGACGTGTTTTTATGTGTGCTACAAACCCCTGTGCTGTCTGATGCTCTCCACTGCTCTTCCGTCTCATTTCCCAGAGAGATGCTGAGGTGCACACACCAGGGTCACGACTTCTTCACGGCCGTGGGCAGAACGGGTAGGACTTTTCTCAGGACTATGACCATTCCTGTTTTCTGTAGGAAGCTGGGGAAGAGGCCAGAGCCTCAAGCCTAGACTGGGTTCTTCTCTAAGCGACCCTGGAGGGGATACGGTGCAGAGTGATCCTTCTCTTTAGGTATGACTCCACTGCAGCATTTAGGGCCTGATCTGGGCTGGAGAAATGGCTCAGCGGCTAAGAGCACTGACTGCTCCTTGAGAGGTCCTGAGTTCAAATCCTAGCAACCACATGGTGGCTCACAACCATCTACAATGGGGATCCAATGTCTTCTTTCAGTGTGTCTGAAGACAGCTACAGTGTACCCACATACATGAAATAAACAAATCATTAGAAAACAAAGGAGCTGATCTAGCCCCTCGGGTGTGATGTGGAAGCCTCACCACAGTGTCGCTGTGCTGCCTCTGAAGTCTGGACTTGCCTCAGCAGTGTGGACCCGCTGTCACCTTCGTTTTCTGCCCAGTGCTATTGCCTAACACTTTCTGCCTCTTCAGGTTGTGCATGTCTAAGTTTGTAGTGGCCTTCCTGGGACAGCTGCTTCCTGGTCAGTACACAATGCCTCAGAACAACATTTCATACACCTTACAGATATGTACCTTCCCCTTTGCCCTCAGAGCCAATGCCTTGGAAGAGCAGCTGAAGGAGCAGGAGTTCAGAGCCCAAGAGAAGGTCCTAGAAGAAACCAGGAAGCAGAAGGAGCTTCTGTGCAAGATGGAGCGTGAGAAGAGCATCGAGATCGAGAACCTGCAGGCCAGGTGAGCACGGCTCAGGTGAGCACCGCTCAAGTGCGGACCAGGTGAGCACGGCTCAGGTGAGCACGGCTCAGGTGAGCACCAGGTGAGCACGGCTCAAGTGCGGGCAGGGGAACTTCTGTCCACCAAGGAAGTATATTGTCTGGGGAGAGCTAGTAACATAAAAAGGATGCTGGTGGGACACACCATTTATGCCAGCACTCCAGAGACAGAGGCAAACAGATCTCTGGGAGTTAAAGCCAGCCTGGTCTACAGAGTGAGTTCCAGGACAGCCAGGGCTACACAGAGAAACTCTTATCTTGAAAAACAAAAAAAACAAAAACAAGAGACAGAAAAAAAAAAGAATAAAGGGATACTCACATGAAAAGATGCTTAAAATTTGTTTTAATTTTAAAATTGCATTAATTTATTTGGGGTGTGTGTGTGTGTGTGTGTGTGTTTGTGTGTGCATGTACATGTGTGCAAGCACAACTTGTGGGAATGATTCTCTTTCTGCTATGTGGGTTTTGGGCATTCAACTCAGGTTCAGTTGAACATAAGGCCAGCCTGGTAAACACAGAGACATCATGGGCGTTTGGTACAGTAGCAGTCACACTCCAAGAACAACTGATAATGGAAATACCCAAAATGAGATGGTCTGGGGTCCTCGGCCACACAGCCAGCCTGTAAATAGAAGACAGGAATATTGCTCCCACAGGATTACCACATATTGTCTGTAAACGCCCCTCCAGGAACTTGTGTGGGGTCCCTCTCCTGGGGTATAAACTAAGAGACAAGTAGAGATATATGTAACTGGCAGACATATATCTTAACCAAGTGACCCATGATGGTGGCGGGTGTCAAATGAGTGTGACAGGACCTCACTATGGAAGAATTTTCCCTAAACATCTCCCCCCAAGTCTGAGGCACATTTTGCAGAATATACATCAAAGACGACTACAGTATGACAGTGTGGGAGACACACACACCTGGGGATACGAAACATGCAGGGATAATGCTGTGAGATGCTGGGGTTTGCTGGAACATGTGGAGTCATGCTGTAGCGCAGCTGGGTATAGGTTGTGCCATGCTACAGTGATGAGTAACAGGTCTGCACTTCACAGCTTTTCTGTAACCTAAAATTCCTAAACCCAAAGTGCCTTTAAAAGCCATCTTGGCCAGTGCAAGGTAGCACAGGCCTGTAATGGCAGCACTCAGAAGATAAAGTAGAGGACCAGGAAGTCAAGGTCGTCCGTGTCTACACAGAAAGGTTGAGACTGGGCTTTCTGGCAGGGCAGTAACTGGGCAAAACAGGGCAGCTTTGACAGGGTGACAGTCCTGGGCTTCATAATGCACTCTGTCAAAATACACAGATGCAGGAAAGCTGAACCGTGAGGTAAGGACTAGCCATGGCGCTTGGGATTATCGTGGGTCACAAAACCGTTCCCAGTGATTGGGTATTCCTCCGTAGCTAGGCCTCCCTTGTCCTTTGGAGGCACATTTTAGGGAAGCCAGTCCTGACGTGTTCTTGTGTTCCAGGTTGCAGCAGCTGGATGAGGAGAACAGTGAACTGCGGTCCTGCACACCTTGTCTGAAGGCCAACATCGAGCGCCTGGAGGAGGTGAGCTGCTGGCCTAGTCCTTGTGGGGATGCCCTGCCTAGAATAAATTCTGTCCTCTCCCCTCTGCTTGTCACACCAGCATGGAGCCAGGACATGTGGCCATGGCCTTCTGAACAGGGGAGGGCAGCATGACAACCCTGAGCCCTGCTGTGCTCAAATGTTCAGACTCGGGACCTGTAGGCCCAGAGCCTATACTTCCAACTCATCTGAGGTAACTGGAAGATGGTCTTGTACATCACCAGGCAGAGGCAGTACTCTTACCTTCTGTTCCAGTCTTACAGCCCCCTTCCCCAGAGTGCCCTGTGGGAAGCTCTGACCATTTCCAGCCCACTAGGCTGACTCCTGTAAACCAGAGGAGGAGCTGAGCAGGAGCTTCCCATAGGTACTGGGCTAGATCCTGTCCAGATGAAGGCCCTTTGGCCACAAGCAGGGCAGCTTTGACAGGATGACAGGAAAGCACATAGTCCTGCTGTAGAGTGAGAGTGGGAGCCACAGTGTGTCACTGGACTGGAGATGAGTGGTCCAGAGCACAGGCCATCGGGTCAGGCTGCATATGTAGGTAAAGCAGTGCTGCTACCTGTCCACACAGGTGTCTGTTTTTGCAGGAGAAACAGAAGATGCTGGATGAGATTGAAGAGTTGACACAGCGGCTCAGTGAAGAACAGGAGAATAAGAGGAAAATGGGGGACAAGCTGAGCCACGAGCGGCACCAATTCCAGAGAGACAAGGAAGCAACCCAGGAGGTGAGCTGGGCCATTTGTCTCCTCCCCATGTTCCCATATGTCTGCTGTCGCCTGGTGTTTGGTGGCATGTCCTGCCATTCTGGGCAGTGCCATTGGAACTGAAGCCACTGGGCAGTAGCTTCTTGGAACACAGGGTGACATCCTCCCAGGAGAGGGTGATCAGGCCAACTAGTGGGAGCCTTCCTTGTGATTGCCTCACAGCTGATCGAGGACCTCCGCAAGCAGCTAGAACATCTCCAGCTCCTCAGGCTGGAGGTGGAGCAGCGCAGGGGCCGCAGCAGCAGCCTGGGCCTGCAGGAGTACAACAGCCGCGCGCGGGAGAGCGAGCTGGAGCAGGAGGTCCGCAGACTGAAACAGGTGTGGCTCTGCCCTTCATCTACCCTCACAGAAGCTCCTGAGAGGCTGGCCTGAGAGGGGACACACAAGCTGGGGTCCTTCCTGGAAGGTCCTTGTCCCCGCAAGGGCATAGCCCCGCGTGACACTGTCATGTCCCCTAGGACAACCGTAACCTGAAGGAGCAGAATGATGAGCTAAACGGACAGATCATCACCCTCAGCATCCAGGGTGCCAAGAGCCTCTTCTCCACGTCCTTCTCAGAGTCACTGGCTGCAGAAATCAGCTCTGTCTCCCGAGACGAGGTACCTTGCCTGCCTTTTTGAACCCTAGGTCCCTGTACCCTCTCCAGGCCCCTTCCTTCCCTGCACTGACCTCTGCTTTCCTGCAGCTCATGGAAGCAATCCAGAAGCAGGAGGAGATCAATTTCCGCCTGCAGGACTACATTGACAGGATTATTGTGGCCATCCTGGAAACCAACCCATCCATCCTTGAGGTCAAGTAGTCCATCTTAGCCCAGTGTGGGCTGGTTATAGACTCCACAGCACCCAAGAGTGGTCCTGTCTTGCCACAAAGAGCCTCGACCAGCAGGTCCTGCAGCTTACCAAGCCTAGGGTGTGTGGGGCCCTCGTGCAGCTGGCCTGGGAGAATAAAGAAGGCTGCAGAGGCGATGAGAAGGAAGAAAGGGAGTCCACAGCAGGCCAAGAGTGGGGCTGGCTCTCTGAACATCAGGAAGCCAGGGCCTTCCACACAAGCCGGCCTCACCAACAGTACCCAGGTCTGCTCAGCAGTATGCAGATCTATGGGGATAGTCTCTCAGGCTGGCAGGGGCCCTTCGCTAAGTCTCTGGCCCACCCCCCTTTCTGCTATGCACCCTATTAGGAAGAGAGAGAGAATATGAGTCCTCACCTCAGTTGCTGCCTCTCACTCCTGTTGACGTGGTGCCACCCAAGCTTGGCCATTCCCACATGGTCTGCAAGCTGAGGACCCAAAGTTGGACATAGAAATGGTAGTGCTGGAAAGACAGACAGGCAAAGACGGCACATGTGGGGTCTGGTCCAGATCCATAGGCTACCAGTTCTCCTTGCGCTGCTCAGGCCGGCTCTCACCAGATGGGCTTCCATTCACCTTTGGACCCAGGCCCTCCAAGCCACACAGCTGTTCTTTGGCCAGACCCTCACTACAGTAACTCCTCAACTCTGGCTCTTGTAGGGGCCAGAACAACTAGTTCATGCTGACTGTGGACCTCTTCCTGGATGGATGAACAGTCAGCCTCTCTGACCCCGGTGCAGGTGCTGCTTCTCCTCAGGTGTGGCCTACCTTGGCTCCTGGGCCCACACCCTCCTCAGGCTGACTTTACTGCCTTGGGAGAATTCTCCATTTCCCAGACAATAGTCTAGGCCTCTGGAACAGTTTCCTTCTCTGCTTTTAACTTTAAATCCCTGGGTGTCCCCAGGAGTCATTTTGCTAGTGGATGGGTGGAAGAGGCTCTGCACTGACCCAGAGGCAGAGGAAGGCTTGCCGCCTGCCCCTGCGCCACCCACAGAGCTGCGGCACCCACAGTAGTTGGACCTGAGCCTGAGCACTAGTTGGAGTCAGGGCACAGTGTCTGAGACCACACCATAGGCTGTGTGAGAGTATGTGTATGTATGTGTGTATGCACGCGCGTGTGTGCGTGTGTGTGCGCATGCATGAGTGTGCACACAAGTGTGAGTGTATGAATGCTTGTGCCCACACATGCTGACCTGCATCCCTTCACTGCCTACCCCCATTCCCCCGCCTCACTTCTACACTACGGTTTAAGATGTTGCCTCGTATTGTACATTTTGGGGAAAGCCTTGTGTGTAAATCAGTGTAAACTTGGAGGAGAGATTTTTCTATCATGTAGAGTAGGTATTTTTTATAGATTGAAGGTTGATCAATTTTTTAATACTTTCCAGAGAGAAAACTATCTGTGTATACATATGAAATATATATATATATATATATGTATAATATATCAATACTGGAGCCCTGCCTTTCTGTGCCCAGGTTCAAGCCCTGTGTAAGGGCTTGCAGCCTGCCTCTGCTGTCTGCCCTGCAGTGCTCACTGTAAACACAGGTCTCCAGGAGACACTGGGAAACACACCAGTCACCAACTTGCTCATGGCATCTGCTTCAGCTCCCTGAGAAGTAGCTCTTCCTCCAGGGCATGGAAGGATGGGAGGCCAACAGGATCCTGTCCCGTGTGTCAGCCACCACAGATTAAAGCTGTTACCGCACACAGAGGCCGGCTTCTTTCTCCACAGGGTGATGGGTGGGTGGCAATGGGCCTTGTTTTTGTCTCCCTCAGGGTTCTAGGGAGATGATGTTGGCCATTTAAGTACAGACCAGAGAGACTCACTGTTTTCTACCTTGATCAGGTCAGGCCCACCATGGGGCCCCAGGATTTGTCCTCTACTCCCTGGGCAGAGTCTAGGTCCTGAAGTGAGTAGCTTCTAAAGGCGAGTTCCCAATGACCTCCAACAGCCCCTCACTGGTAAGACTTGTGCCCTGAATACAGCCCAGAGGGACCAGGAGTCTCAGTGGAGGTTGCCAAACAGGCAGAGGGGAAAGTATAGATGTGGATCTCACAGATCTCAGGCACAGTGCTCTTACCCCTGGCCTACACATCCTGTGTCCAAGAGGAATCACTGTCATGTGGTCATGGGGTATAGTGAAATACTGACAGCCATCGAGAACAGGAGAAGCTGTGTTATGAAGAATTTAGGTAGTACAGTAGACCCTGACACCACACATCATCAGAGTAGCAAACCATGTACCTATTACACTCCCAGTTAGGTTCTAGCCACAGGCATTTAAATGACACCATCAAGGTTCCTCTGTGCCTAGGAGAGGCTGGAAAGAAACAAGGACAACATCTCATCACAGCCTGGCAGCCTCTCGGTTTATTTTCCAGTTAAGCATTGTCCATTCAACCCCCAGTGGAAGATTCTGAGGGAGCCAAGTTCCCCATTTGAGATATGGTGTAAGATCTCATGTTTGAAATGGGTTGGTAGAAACATTCCAGGAATGTTGTGTACGGGGCCAGCAGTATGCCTAGAGGATAATTCCTGAAGTTGGCATCCCCTAGCAGACTCCTCACCATACTTCTGATGGGGGTGTGGAGAGAGTAGCCACAGGGCTTGGCAACTCTTAAACCTACAGCAAGTAGAACTCTTCGCCCAAAGCAAATCCTGTCTCCAGTTGGCCCCTGACATTGCTTTTATCTTCCTAGTCTTGGTCAGTTATCTTTCAGAGAACAGCATAGATAAGACTTAGCCTCTGCAAATTTAAATTGATACTAGCCTTCCTGACTACCCTAAGGAATACTCAATTTTGGTGAACCCAGGTACTTATACATACCTGCTCTGAACCTGCTGCCGGTCTTGTCTAGCACATCAGGCTTCCTGAGTGTACACCCAATGGGATCCTGACTCTGATAGCTTCTGAGTCTCTTACTAAACCTAGGGTTTCACAGGTGCAAGGCAAGCAAGCGCTGACCAAGCAGGATCTGCAGCGTACACCTTGATAAGAGACCTTTGTGTTTTGTTTATTGAGACAGGGTCTTATGTGATCTGGGTTGTCCTCAAACTCACTGTGTAATTGAGGATGGCCCTGAGCTTCTTGTCTTTACCTCCCAAGTGTTGGGTGCGAATCAGAGTTATGTTCCACAGCTCCTACCTCCTCTCTCTTTTAAGACGGAGTCTCACTTGGAGGCCCTGGCTAGCCTCAAAACTTGGAGAGACCTGCCTGCCTCTGCCTCCCAGGTGTGAGAGCTGTGATCACATTAGTGCACCATTTTGACCCACTCCTCTGCTTTTTGAGACAAAACCTTGAACTTTGTAGCCCAGGTCAACTTTGAACTCATGACCCTCCTGCCTCAGTCTCCTGAGGAGGACTATGCAATTGCACACAAGGTCTGTTTTCTTTGTAGCTATGGCCCCAAGTCTCAGAATAGTGTTGGGTCCCATCTGCTCAAGAGTCAGGGTGGCTGATCTATGGCTTCTGTCCCTGCAGAGGTCTCTCTACAGGGGTCTATCCACTCATCGGGGTCGTATCTTCTGGCCCATACTATACTAGCATAGATCGGGGCTCAGTCAACCTGGAACGATCCAGCATTACCTGCTGTGTGATCATCTTAGTGCACGGGTGATAATCCATAGTGATCAGAGATGCTGCAAAGGACTGCCCTGGATCCATCTTGGCCATTCTAGTGGTAATGGACATCACCTAACTGATGAGTGGTCAAGCTACTGCTAATCTCCTGGATGAATGATCCATCTTCCCCATGATGATAGGCCTTGCTACTAGTTTTCATAATGTCTCCACAATGCTGTCTCAACAAAGAGGCCATTGCTGAATGAACAGTAACTTCACTCACTTGGGGGGGGGGGGAAGTGGGGCTCAGGATTATGGCCTCTGCTCCTGTGTTTCCAAAATTCGTGTCTTCCACATTCAGGCATAAGTGTCCCCACAGCATCCTGAATTCAGTGACCTGTCTTTGGCTTGCTAGCTTCTGGAGCATAAATAATTTCCCAGAAACATTATCTGTAGTCTCTACTGAGTCAGGTTTTCTGGGTCCTGGGGCAAATAGTACCCAATCTCTCATACAACATCCAGAGTGCAGGGCATCCGAGGGGATTTCGGTGACCCTTTGCTATGTGTTATGGCCGCCTCTGAAGCCTGATTCTTAGTGTAGCTTCCAGTTGCAGAGGACAATTAAGTTACTTCGGGGAGCCAAAAGGCCCTAAAGGGAAATAGTTTGGGAGAGGCGGCTCTTGTGAACATAACTCAAGGACTTAGGAAGATGTCTCAGATGCCAGTGTATCTCTAGAAAAAGTGATGTACCTATCTAGCAATCATTCAGGACCTCATTCAGATGGAGTAACCTCAGACGGAGCAGGTCCAGCAGGACGGAGCAGCTTCAGATCGCAGGGAAAGAAACCTGAAGTCGCTGAAGGGGCTGGACGAGGTAGGAAGCAGCCCAGGCAGCCAGGTTGGACTATACCATCTACTGCCCCAACGTTGCAGACAACCGGTTCAGACCTTGTACAAAATCACGACCCAGGTATCTCCCCTGGCGCAGTGACACTCAGACCGCGTGGACGCCTATCGGAGCTTTGCCCAGAAGCCCATCTTAAGAGGATCCTGGGAGCTGTAGTCCGTTCTCTTCCTGGATTCAGCGCGCCTCATCAAACTATCATTGGGAGTACCACCTGCGTCGGCGGACCGAGCGACCGAGCGTCTCCTGCCACGTTGGGAGGGAGATCTCAGGGAAAGGGTAGCGGTTAGGGCTATTCATAGACTACAACTCCCGGCGTGCCTTGAGCGGCATCGCTCTGCCCTGTGGGAGTCGTAGTCCCGGCGCGATTCTCAGTGCCGCGTGCGCCCCTGACGCGCCGTAGCCTCGGGCCCCGGCTGGGCGCCACGCTACGGAGGCGGCGTAAGGCGTACCCGGTGGGCCGGGCGGGACAGAGGGCGCTACGGAGGCGGCGTAAGGTTGCCGGGCGGAGACGGATCTTCGCGGCCAAAACGCGCTAAGCCGGCGGAGCATCGCGGCTGGCGCAAAGGGGCTCTTGGCGCCCTCCGGTAGAAGTTGTGGGTCAACCGACTGAGGGCCGGCACTAGGGCCGCGCCCGCCTAGACCGACCGCGAGCGCTGAGGAGGCGCCGCCGGCTCACTAAGGTGAGTTCCACGGTAGGCGGTCGGCCAGACGGCCTAGGACTCGTAGAGCTCGGCCTCGGGGCATCAGCCGGGATGCTCCTTGTTTGTCCTGGGAGCAGTAGCCTGGCTTGTAGCGAGCGGGAAGGGGAGGGGGAGCGCGCCGGAGGTGGGGGGCGCTGGTCGTGTGGGTCACTCGAGGCCAGCCTAGGAACCTCAGACGCAGGCGACCCTCGGTGCCTGCCTGTCCTTGAGTGCCCTCTTGTCCGGGGCTAAGCCTTGGCCCACTGTACGAAGGTGTAGGTCGTGGGGGCACCATAAACCTGCAGCTGCCTGGGGCGGCAGCAAGAGTAAAGCGTCCTGTGTGCCCCCGCATCCCACACTTCTGTTTTTGTAGGCCTGTCAGTAGGCCGGGAAAGTTACCGAGCAGCCCCTTGACAGCTGCGGGATTACCTTTTTGTTATCCGAAAAGGGGCCCTTCTACGTCTGATTTGGGAACCCTGTTGTGTGGCCAGATGGCCCTTGCTTGGCTGGCTCTCAGGGTCCCGGAGTGCCTGTGGTACTAGACACGGTAACAGGACCGTGAAACACCTAGCCTCTAAAACAGGATACCTCCTGAGTTTCAGGACTCTAAACACCCAGGCCCAGAACCTGAGAGCCTTCTTGAGTGTTTGGGACTGACCCTGCAGTTCAGCAATAAATCAGGAAGAACTGCTATTCAGTAAGAAACTGAGATCAACCCCTTCAGTGGCAGTTTCTTCTTTCCCAGTCTGGAGAACTGCTAGTCACAGATGTGGCGCTTGCCTCTGAGTTTCCCCCTGCTTCCAGAGTCTAGCTGTCAGGGATACGCTCAGGACCACAGTTCTGCTGTCTAGGGCAATGGTGTCTTACTGAACAATAGCTTGTCTCCATGGGGTAGTAGATCCTGCTTCCTTTGAGGTCCTTCTGTTCCACAGAGATGCACCCATTTCTTTTCTAACATCTAAGAATCCCTGGAGCTGTTTGCCTGGCAGACAGGTCAATGACCTCCAGGAAGGAAGATTTAAATCCTGCTGGATCCAAGGCTCAGAAACTCTACAACTTAACTACAATGTGGGATAACCATCAAAATCTCTGCTGGCCATGGCATCTGAGAGTGGCCCTGACCTGGCATCTATGGAGAACCCTCAGCTTGTCCTCTGTGGGAAAGGGCTGCATTGCAGGCCATCCTTAGATCCAGGCTTTGCCCTGGTTCTGACCATCAGAAAGGCTTTGCCTACTCCCAAGCCTTCCTGGCCTCTGTTGTACATTGTCCAGGTCTTAGGGCAAAACTCGTAAGCCCCATTTTACAGATGTGGAAACTGAGGCTGTCAGGCAGGGGAGGGATAGATAGAGTTCTAAGTCTTCAAACCACAAGCTATTTTTTGGTCTCCCTCCAAGTTCTCATTGGTGGCCCTTGAGAAGAGCCTTTTTGGTGCCCTGAAAACCTTCAGTATACATGCTGTGGATGAGCTGATGCATTAAGAGCCTAAGGAAGCTAGAGTGGTACCTTGACCAACCCTGTGGTCTTTGGTCAATCAATACTGCCTTTCACTACGCTAGACAGTTGCTAGGGCTGAGAAGGCAAAAGTAAACTTTTTAAAAATGATTTTTTTAAATGATAAACGAAAAATGTTGAGCTCTTTGAAAAACACCAGATACAGAGACACCCAGGTTTACTGGGTGATTTGTCTCTTTATTTTGCCCTGGTTTCTAAACGGTATGGTCCGGGAGGCTGAATTTTGAGAAACACAGCTATGGCCTTAAGACTCTGGGCTCCAGCCTAGAGGGCACTTCCTGTCTCCACCTCCACCCCTCCCCAGGGGTGTGGATTGTTCTCCTACCTGGCTGTTTATCTCTTGATTACCCTGTCCTTCTGGTTCCCTCTGGTTATATCACCTGACACAGGCTGAGCATCCTGAAGTGTACTGTACTCCAGTTTCCAGAAACTTTAATTAGTCCCTATGCCTTGGGCTGGGTGTGTCTCTGCCATCTGGCCTTTGCACATCCCCAGTATGTCTCTGCTGTCTGGAGCCATTTGATTCCTAGACTTCTGGACCTCTGATCCATCTCCAGGGATCTACTAGGGGCACCCCAGCTCCTGGAGTCTCCCAGACTCAAGACGTGTGTTATTTCTTGGCAAGTCCTGATAACCAGCTCGGTTCAGCCCCACACTGAGCAGGTAGCCAGTGAGCATGCTCAGTTGGCTGCTGCCCTTTGGTAGCCCTGGGTCAGTTGACTTCTAAAGTTAAAGAGATCTCCTAACCCAGAAAAGCGGCTTGTGGTCTCTGTGGAAACAGGCACCTGGCTTGTTTTTCAGTCTGAGAAATAAACTGCTGGCTTATGACCCTTGCATAAGTGTCCCTGAGAGGAGGCAGAGGAGACTGTGGCTTGAGGCCTGGAGACCTCCTTAGCCACATGATCGTCATTCTGTGTGTCACGGCATGGCTGTGTGGAAACCTTGTGACCAGTGGACCAAAGAGCATCTTGGTGTGGGCAGCATACTGCCTACCAGACTGGTCCTACTAGACAGACAGTTGCCAGGGGTGGCATTATAGGATAGTGTGGAGATGCAGGCATGGTTAGTGTGGGCGCTAAGGTAAGTCATCATAAGGTGTCCTTTTCTACTCTTCTGCACAAGCTGCCATGTGGGAAGCCAGTGATATAGCCATCACTCCGTAAGGATTCACTGGGCACAGAGCAGGCTTGCTCAAGTCACCATTTCAGGAAACCAAGTGGGACACTCGAGTTGGCCTCAGCCCTCTTGTACTGACAAAGACACAGTCCTATCTCATGTCTCAGCCTCCCCGAATCTGCCATTCCCACTTCCCTGTGGCCAGGCTGGAGGATGAGCCTGGACAGAGCATTGGGATATTGGAAGGAAAACGAATCGATAACGATAGTGCCCGTTTGAAAATGTCAAGGTGTAGCCATCCCTGCTGCTAACAGGAGCGCTTGTTGATGCAGGAGGCAGCCTCTCCTACTGCCTTCCTCTGTGAGTCTTAGAAGTTGTATTTAAAGAAGTCTCAGACTTCTGTCCCTTGCTTGGTCTTGCTGACCATACACAACTTAATGGAAAAATCAATAAGTTCTACAGCTTTCTGGGGGCCCTGCCCTTCTGCAGATGTGGAAAGGCCAGAACTCTAGTGAGGAAGGAAGTGCGGAGGGACATGCTATGACCCCTCACGCTCTTCATCCAGGAGTGAGCTTGAGTGCCCCATGATTCTTGTTCTGCTGATGACAAGGCTGCAGGCTACACTTCTACCTCCTCTTAAGATAGTATTCCACATTAAACATCACTGAACTTGTGAACTAAAAACTTATATCTTTTGTTTTCCTAGCAATACCACTTTGAAAAACACAATTTCCCTTCTCATAATGTATAATTAAGGTGATGTGCAACTCCAGAAACACAGAAGAATGTTCAGTGACCCATTTCCCTGTTTAGGATGCAGCAGGTCTGGAATGTAGATGTCTCAGACTATCCTTGCCTCGAGAGTTGCTATAGCTTACCTCAGCAGAATCGGTGTATCTCCCTTGCTTTGAATAGGAGCACAGCTGGAGGTGCCACTACTGTTCTGAGATCCAGCCTCAGCTCAGGTGTGTGTGTGTGTCTACATGTATGTCTGTGCATGTGCATCTGTGTGCTTATGTCTTTGTATTTGTGTGTCTGTCTGTGTTGAGGCAGGGTTTCCCTGTCCTGGCTGTCCTGGGCTTACTTCAGGCCAGGCTGGCCTCAGACTCATAGATCTGCCTGCCTCTGTCTCCCATGTGCTGGGATTAAAGTTGTGTGGAACCATGCCCAGCTTCAGCCTGAGTTTTTTACTTCTGCCTGTGAGCTGGAGACCAGGAAATACTTGACACAAATGTAGAAATAGACAGCATCTTTCCTTTTAGGGCATTTACCCTACAGCTGCTCTTAGATGTGCTTTCTCATTTTCAGTATAATCTCTGCTTGAGTTCAGCTTGCACCCTGCTTGTGTGCAGGTGGACAGTGGTGCCCACTGTCTCCAGTATTGTTCATATGAGAGGGCAGTGACTATGTGAGTGTAGGAGGTTACATTGGCCCAGAAAGGAAGTACAGGACGAGGACACATGAATATCCTGCCTGGTGTGGTAGCATCTGCCATGGCAAGCAGATGCTGAGAAAAGCAGAGCTTTGCAGCTCGAAACAGTGGCTACCTATTGGCAGGCAGTTGGAGTGGCTGAATAGTGCCAGAACCTGAGTCCAGGGAATCTGCTGTTTCCCTGAGCCTTGCCCCAACCTGGGCATGGTTCCCTGGCAGTACCTAGACAGCCTAGGCTTCCTTGCCAACTACTACTGATCTGTGGCCCTGGTGATGCGCTCTGCCCAAAGGCAGAGCCAAGTTGAGGAACATCAAGACAAGATCTCGAATAACCTCCTGTATTGTCCTTACCAGTATAGAATTAATCGGGCCTGTTTCACTATGGGACAAGTTGGTTCCTGTGACAGCAGTAGCGAAGAACCAGCAAATCTTGTTGTCACCTGTGATCTTTGTTTGTGGAACAGAGACAACTTCTTAAAGGGAAGGAGTCCCTGGGCAGCATGTGCTCAGGTGGGACAATAAATGAAGTCCTGTGAAAGGTTCTCACTGTAGAACTATAAAAGAGGGCAGGGCATGAGTCACATGGACTCATTTACTTTGGCTTGTGCAGATAATCCTAGAGGCTGCACTTGGTGTCCTGAGTTCAAAGTCCTGAACCTTGATAGGAGGGATATGATCTCTTGGTGAGTACTGCAGTGGTCAGCTTGTTCAGAGGCTCTTTCTAAGGCAGCAACTTGAGTGTGGGCACACTGGCATCTCATCAGGTGAGCTAGTTACTAAACGGTGTGGCTTGTTTGTTGAGTTGTTTGATGGAGCAGCAGGACTGATGTACTGAGGTGGGAGGAGGAACCCATTTCTCTGGACCAGTGTCCAAAGTCTCTGGTGACCAACCCTCTATCCTGCTGCCCTGCCCTACCAACCTAGTCCTCTGACTGCAGAAAATATTTTCCAGGAAGCTATGATAGTGGTGTTTGGTCTTGTCACTTGGGTCTGCTACCCTCTTGGATGTGCAACCTAAGATGTCTTCCCTATGGCCTGCAAAAGGCTCAAAGAGCTCAAGGGGTAGGTAGTTCATTCCTGGGGAGACTCTACCTGTCTTCAAAGAATGCTGCACAGCCAGTTTTCACAGGGTTGGGTGCTTCCTTGAGGTAGATCCTAGCCTAGTTTCTTGAAGGGAGCTTTACTTCCTGTCCCCAGGCCATTTCTCTGGAGCCAGCCTTCATATCAGCTGTCTTTTGGACAGAATTGCGTTCCAACAGTGGCTTACTCTTGTCTTCACATTTGGACCTTGCTGCCCCTACACTGGTGGGTACAATTCTAAGGTATGGTGGATAGCTATGGGTATCAGGTGGGGACTAGACGCTGCTCTCCCTTACCACCCACTATCTCAAGAGGGGAGTGACACGGGGTTGCTGCAGTTACAGTGGGCATGAGATGGGCCTTCATAAAATTACCAAGAGGAGTGACCTGTGCAGGAGGTATTTTATCACTTTGTTCTAGGAAACATCGTTCTACTCTTGTTTCACTGGGGTTGGGCGCTGTGCCTAGGGCACTCCCAAATGGGTTTACAGGAAGACATTGTACTTCCTACACCAAGAGCCCTGGAAGTACAAGGTGCAGTAGGTCTCCCTGGCCTTGACTTGGTGATGGTCCCAGATTGTCCTGGAAATGAGACATCCCACAAGTCTTTGGGAGCTCTGGGCAGGAAGTACTGACTTGGCTGTGAAAGTGTAGATCAAAAGGACAGGCTATAGAAAAGGGACCCTCACAGTGGGTTTGCAGCCCTTGGACAGGTTTTATGGCTTGTGAGGGTCATGTTGATCCCCATCTAACCTCCAGCCCTAAGCCCTTGTGAGGAAGAGCTCTGGGTCTGTCAGACCTGAAATGTACTCAGCATCTCCCGGGCAGATGGGCCCTCAGAGCTGAAGGTGAAGCTGTTGATGCCATACCTAGGGCTTGGCCATCTCACCCCAGGGCTGGGGACATGCTAATGCATTTTGATAATTAACACTTTGTCTTTCAGAGCAGTGGCAGCCCCACTTCCTTGCTTCCTTGAGGCCAGATCTAGGCCACTGTCCCATTTAAAAGTAGAACAGTTCCCAGATGCAAATAAAGGAGGTACTGGCTGGTAGGTCAGGGAGTTGGGAAGATGTAGGCTCTGGGCTAAGAGGATGGGAGAACCTACCTCTCAAATAATCGTGGTCCTGTTGGAGGCTGATGTCATGACACTAAGTCATATAGCAGTGAGACAGTGTCTGGGGCAGGGATCTCTGAGAATTACTACTTGTGGTGCCCAGCCTTCTAAAGCAGCCTGACTCAACACAGGTCCAAGCGGGTTTGCTGAGCACACAAATGAATAGAAGAAAGAGCAAGTGGAGTGCTCTCCAGAGTAGGGGGCTTTGTCTGCCAACAAGCCCTGTAAGAGGACAGCACTTGGTGTGACTCAGGCCTGACATCCATGCTGGGGGCCATGCTGTTCTCTTTGGAGTACAGCCTACACAACCAGAATGTGAACAAAGACTGGACCCACCTGTGCTGACAGTCCTCGGTGGCCCTGCCTTCAGCACATGCTAATTATCCTGGTGTACTCTGGCCTAGATGGGGGAGACCTGAGAGGGGCCAGCCTCCTTCACTCAGAGAAGGCCTGGTTCTCTCAGAGGCCCCTGATTGTCAGAATCTAGAAGTAAGTGTGTAGAATCTTTTACCCAGCTGCCTATCATACATGTGGACTTACCAGCTGCAAGGGTCTGGAGATGCTGGGGCCTATAGTTGTGCCTGAAAGGCCAGCAGAAAGAAGGTGGGTTTCAAGAGGCACACACGTAGAGCTGTGTGGTGAGCCACACAGTCTTACACTTGGGAGACAGTGGCAGGAGGAGCAGGAAGGAAGAACATTGTTGTCTACATAGTGTTACTGTCGCAAAACAAGCAGAGCCAGCCAGGCAGTGGTGGCACACGCCTCTTTAATCCCAGTACTTGGGAGGCAGAGGCAGGTGGATTTCTTGAGTTCGAGGCCAGCCTGGTCTATACAGTGAGTTCCAGGACAGCCAAGGCCACACAAAGAGAAACCCTGTCTTAAAGGAAAAATAAAAATAAAAAAGGCAGAGCCGTACTGATGCCAGCTTCTCAAGGTGAGAGTGCCCCCTGGGCCAACAAAGAGCTGGTAGCCAAGTGGTTCCTGGTGTGTGGGTGGGGTTAGGGTAGGGGGCAGGACAAAGACTGCCAGCATCTTACCTCAAGCCTCAGGTGGCCCTTAGCCAGGACAGAGGCTCCTCAGCGCACCAAAGGACTCTCCCTTTGATAGCAGATATGGTTGGGGCTTTGCAGCATGGAGAGAGCTCCTGAGGCCATTGTTTTCTTCTTTGTTCTGCATACTTACCAAAGAAGAATATGCTGTCTCCAGGAAAGGGTAACTCATTTGAAATGTAAATAAAGAATATAGAAAATAAATAAAAAATAAAAATAAAAAAGAATATGCTGTCCCCACCCTCCCAAGAGACCCTGTGCTTAAAGAAAGTGTCCCCAGTGAGCAAACTCAAAAGCAGGAGTAGGATAGGCTCTGAGCAGGATGGTGAGAGGGGAGGGGAGGATTATAGAAACTGCTGAGCAAACAGTGCCCAAGCCCTTGCAGGGCCTAGCATCTTCCTGCAGGAGCAGGTAATCTTCCTGTAGCAGATAGGCAGCCCCTGAGTATAGTTCCTGCTCTCACAGGGAATGTGGGAAGGACCCTGTGATGAGCAATTTTTGCCGCATGGGCACTTGTGCTGAGCCTAGCTCATGATCCTCTTCCTTCCCTCCCCCCAACTCAGTGTTTGAGTATGAGAGAAGAGCACCAGAAATGCTGAGGTACGTTTCTCATAGGAGGCTCCCATGTTGCCAGGGCTTGTCAGTTTGAGGGGTTGCTCTGGCACTGACAACCACGGGAGACACAGGTATGCTGAGTGACTATTGTCATATGGGACTAATGGATAGGGGCATGTTTTTCTGGGCATCTGAATAGAATCCTGCCACCAATGGTTAACTGCAGTTAGAATTCTGGAATTTTGGTTTCTTTAAAAAACACAGAAATATAAGAATGTTTCACTCTAATCCCAGGTGTAGGGATATGGGGCTGCTTTGCAGCAGCTGACTATGATTTGCCTCGTGCTCTAGCAAAGGTGTGGTTTTGCCAACTATAGATAGTTTCTGCGACATTTGGAATTCTGGGAACTTTTCAGAGGGTATATAAGTGTTAGAGCCCCTACAGGTGTTGTTGTGGAGTGGAGGTTGTAGTTTGTTAGTCAGAATTTAAGAAGAAAAAAGACAAAATTAGATTCAGATCTCCTCCTGTTCCTCTATCCCTCTACCCTCCCATCCCTGCCTTCTTCTCTCTCTCTCTCTCTCTCTCTCTCTCTCTCTCTCTCTCTCTCTCTCTCTCTCTCCATTCTATTCTTCTTCCTATCTAGTGATATGGGGTAAAACTGGGGGGATAAAGGGTAGAAAAATGAAGAACCTACAAAGTAGCAAAGACCAGATACAATCACAGAAGAAACAAAAAGAAATTAGATTCCTAGGTCTGTCTCTCTTTTGCCCCTCCATTCTTTCTCTCTTATCTAGTGATAGAGGAGAAACCAGGGGAATCAAGGGTGGGAAAAAGAAGAACCCACAAAGAAGCAAAGACCAGATACAATTCACTGAATCACCCACAAAGCCACCAGCATGCGTGCCTACTGAGTCCCATGAAGTGGCATGTCTATACTGAGCTAGAACACAGTCCAAAGATCTTGACCAGAGCCAAGTGCATTGTACTCCAGAAGTAGCTGAGGCAGGACAATTAGGAGTTTGCTACCAGCATAGGCTACATTGTAAGACCCTGTGTGAAAACAATCAAAAGCAGTAAGAATGTGAGGTTATCTGAGGTTACTTTGTGGCACCCTGAGAGGGCTAGGGAGTGGGAGTGACAGGACGACAGTCTATACAAGTTAGATTGCACAGAGTATGTTAATACCTTTTTATCTGATCTTTGTTTTTTGTTGGCTTGTTGGTTTTTTGTTTGGTTTTTTAGATTATTTTATGTATATGAACATTTTATGTATGTGTGTGTGTGTGTGTGTGTGTGTACGTACGTGTACACTCGCACACACGTGCCCCTGGTCCCCATGAACGTTAGAAGAGCATGTCAGATCCACTGAAACTAGAGATTGTTGTGAACTGCCACGTGGGTGCTGGGGATCCAACCCAGGTCCTCTACAATAGCAACAAGAGTTCTTAGCCATTGTGCCATCTCTCAAGCTCCCTGCTTTGTTTCCATTTGAGGGGTCTCAATATGTACCCCAGGCTGGCCTGGAAATCTTGGTTCATCTGCTTTAGTTTCCACAGTGCTGGATTATGGGAGGTCACATAACCAGCTCTGCCTGTCCTTCTTTATGGGAGGTCACATAACCAGCTCTGCCTGTCTTTCTTTGCCTTTTGCATTATTATTATTATTATTATTAAAATAATATTAATAATAATAATAATAATATTGCAGGAAACATGCCCACATGTGAAGATCAGAAAAATTTTGGGAATTCTTCCGTGGTGATGGGATCTGGCCAGATCTCGTCCTTTTAGTTCTTTGTGGCTTGCAGGAAGTCTGAATCTGTGTTGTGCTGTCTGGTCTAGGCCAGCCAGCCCTCCTTAATAGAACAGTCAGGGGACATTTGTGGCTTTTTGTGATGTGTAACCTCTGAAAGAAGCAACAGATAACATGTAAATAAATGAGCACAGTCTTTTGTGTAGATACTGAAATTTGAATTTGTAGACAACTGAAATCTGAATTTTCTAGCCTGGTGTGTAATCTTATGCTTGTAATCACAGCACCTGGGAGGTGGAGGCAGGAGGATGCCCAGCTTAAACCAATCTGTGCTACATAGTGAGATCCTATCTCTAAAAGAAAAAAAAATGGAGGGAGGAAGCATGTGAAATGTTAATTGCACATAAATTCAGCTCTCCTACCCTTTCCCTTTTGTTGTTCGCTAGCCATTTCAAAGTATGAATTAAAAGCCTTCAATCTCAAAGGGCCACCCAGCCAATAGAGCCATTCCCTTGGCAAAAGCAGCCCCTCACATGCTAACTCAGACGGTAGTCAGGAGGGAAACACTGTTTCATGGGAGAAATAGCTGGTTCTGATTGAAACCTCATGGTGTGGGTTGCAGAGCTCCTTGGCCCCGTGCCTGGGTGTGTTGGAGTGGGGCTGGGCTTGGTGCAGGTACCAGGGCTTTGCTCTCAGAGGTGCTACACAAACTGTCCCCTGTCAAGCAGAGCTGTCTCTTGAGCCCACAGTACTTCATAGGTGTGCCTCTTAGCCCTTATGTCAGTCTCCCCTCATCTGTACCCCAGTACCAGTGTCTGTGTTATAGAGACTTACTCAGAAGCCAGAGAAAGTGCTTAATCACAGGATGATAGGAGACTCGGGTAGGAACTGCTGAAATCAGGACAAGTTTGTGGTCTACCCAGTCAGAGGGCAGCAAACACACAGACCTTCACCTACAGCTGGAAGAGGACTAGAAGTTACCCTGTGAGTGCCAGTCTCCCCAACTGCCAAGTCCTCAGGTTTATTTGGTCTCGTCACCACCTCTTAGCCACCAGATGTAAGATGTCTCTCTTACAACACAGCCTATCTGCTTCCTCCCTGGAGTGGATGGCTTCCCAGGATCCCTGGGATTCTCCAGGTCTAGGGCTTGCATGGTGAGTGAGTCTTTACACAGTCAGCTGCTGCCCTTCCAAAGGCACAGTTTGACCCTGGCCTCCTAGATCTTCGAGTGCTATCCTGCTGTGCCCTCTGCCTCTCATTTTTTCCTTTCCCATGGATTTAATGTCTCCTTAGTAGTTATCTGTAATGAGGCAGAATTGTTCTCCTAACTGAGGAATAAAACCTTTCTAGACTAGAGAGAAATTTGAGAGGGATGATAGGATTTTCGGACTAGGGTTATTTCCTCAAACCCTAATGTACCTCAGGTCAGGAGCTGCAGCTCCATGGAGTGCTGGCCTTTGACCTCTGACCTATAGTCCTTTGTGGAGCTTGTCTATGGGATGCACCCAACAGTGCTTTTCAGCATTTTTCAAAATATTGAAAGTCATGCTCAGGTCCCTGAACCTCATTTTCCCCTTGCATACCCCATGGCATGCTGGGAAGCTCTCCCTGGGCCTAGAGTTTCATCCGTGTGAGTTACACTGTTTCTTCTCTCTTTTTATTCTGTTTATTTTTGTTGTTGTGTCACTGACCAGCCGGCTGCCCTTTCTCCGGTGTGGGCCCTCTCCTCTCTTCATGCTTCCGTCCATGTGCCACCAGCCAGAGGTGACCAGGCCCGGCTCTCTACGTGGCCACTGTCAGGGGGGCCATGGGGAGCTCCGCCTCCTCCCTGGCTGCCGAGACGGAGTCAGACCACGGCTTCCCTGGGGGGCCACCCTACCCAGGGCCCCCAGCAGCAGCTGGCTGGTGTAGGAGCGGCCCTGGGGAGACTGTCTGGGGAAGTGCTCTGGTCACCAGACAGCATCCACGACCCAGGGCCCGAAGGTAAGAAGGTCGGGAGGGGCAACCCTGAGGGATCATGGGCAGAAGACCTGTTTTTCAATGTGTCCTTCCTTGGCATAGATGCTTGCTTAGAAGGGTTTCTGTTTATCACTAGTTTCTGGCAACTCATTTCCCCTAAAGGTGCAGGATCTGATCTGGGGTTGCTGCTCTTGGCTGGTAGGTCTGAGACTTTCCTCTGCCTAAGACTGTGCTATGGCATGCAGTTGAGCAGTGCTTGCCCTGGGCCTGTTGTGTTCCTGTGAAAGCTGTCTGGAGACGCCTCCCCTACTAGGGAGGCTGATGACTTTGTGGCAAGCAAGCACACTGGCTCTCTTCACACAATTGTCAGAGTCAAACACTGCTACCGTCCCCTAGCTAAGGTGCCTATGCTCCAGTGTGGCTGCCTCTAAGGATGCCATTCTGGCTGTAGGGAACCACAGGGGCCTACTTTTCTCTTCAAGTCATCCTTTCTAAGCCATACACATCATCAGCTTTCTTGTCAGAGGGTATCCCACACTTCCTAAACATCCAGGACTTCACCTCAGAAAGGACCTAGTAGCTCTCTCTGTTCTAGTGAACCCAAGTAACTCTTAACTTTTCTCTACTCAGAAGCACATGGCTATGACTTCCACAAACAGCTGTTAGGCCTTATCTGGGCATAAAGCTGTAGACAGGAGACTACCTTCTGAGGTGAATTTGACAGCAAAGTCTGACCCGGCTGGGGTGACTTTAAGGAGATACTGGCACTGAGACTACAAGAATCTGTAGGGCCGAGTTACTGTCATGGTCAGAAGACATTGGGAACCCAAGGTCTGGAGAGACATGACAGACAGAATGATGGCAGGGGCCTTCGAGCAAGTGGGGATGGTGTCCTGTTTGACTCCACATGAGGGTTTACAGTGTCAGTTCCCCAGGTCTGCAAGATGCTCCAGGCAATGCCTCCAAATCCAGGTCAAACTCCTTTAAGCAGTTTTTTTGAAATAAGACTTACACACTGTCTTAGTTTTTCTATTGCTATAATAAACCACCATTGACCAAAATCAGCTAGGGGAGGAAAAGTTTATTTCAGCTTACAGTTCCACAGCACGGTCCATCACTGAAGGAACTCGGAGGCACCTAGAGGAAATGCTGATGCAGAAGCCATAGAGAAGAACTGCTTACTGGCTTGCAGCTTGTGTCTCACTTAGCTTGCCTGCCGTATAGCATGCAGAGCCACCAGCCCAGGGGTGACACTGCCCATGGTAAGCTGGACCCTCCCACAGCTATCAGCGATCATGAAAATGCACTGTAGGCCTGCCCACAGGCCTGCTAGTGGAGGCATTTTCTCACTTGAGGATTCTTTCTTCTAAAATGACTCTAGCTTGTATCAAGTTAACGCCAAACTAGCCACACACCATCAAATTCAGCTGTTATTAACATACAAGTCATTTTCAACCAGTCATAGCTTTGAACAACATAGTCAGGAACTGGTTTACACCTGAGAGAGATCCTGTTTGCTCACTCAGTCCCTGCTCTGGCCCCACGTGATCACTAAGCTGCTTCCCGACATTCCGTGTGTGACCCAGGTGAGTCTGTCTGGCTCATGTCACTCAGCAGACCGCCCTCAAGGTTTGTCCCATGCAGCTCCTAAACAGGATGTTATCTCCACTTAGCTTTTATGCGTGATGCTTCTTATAACCAACACTAAAGATTGCTTTATTGTTTTTTTTGCTTCATTGGTTGTTGCTGATGTTGTGGGTTTTTGGTTTGGCTTGGCTTGGTTTTGGTTTTGGTTTTTAAGAAAAGGGTTCTCTGTGCAACAGCCCTGGCTGTCCTAGAACTTGCTCTGTAGACCAGGCCTGCCTCCAGAGTGTCACATATGCCTGGCTTTTTTTTTTTTTTTTTTTTTTTTTTTTTTTTGGCATGTTAAAGGTTTTTATGCAGACATGTGTTTAATTGTTGTTTTGGGTATGTCCCTGGGCTGGAGTTGCTGTATTTGTGGTGAGTTTACATAACACTCTAAGAAACACTGCTGTCTCAAGGGTTGGCCCATTTGCATTCCCCCTAACATGTTGGCAGAGTTCTGTTTTCCCCTGGCTTTGCCAGTGCTTGCTATCTTATGTCTTTGACTAACCATCCTGCAGGGTGTGCAGTGGAGCTTTATTTGATTTGATTTTCAATTTTCTGATGGCTATTGGTGTTGAACATCGTGAGTGAGTGAGTGTGTGTTTGTGTGTGTGTGTGTGTCCAGAGGAAAATTTGTTAAGAGTAGAATTGCTAGGCACACATTGTTGCTTTGAGTGAGGCTATCTGTATGTTGGATTTCTGTCTCAGTCTTGTGAGTCAGACAGCCGAGCCCTGGCAGAGACTATCACCATACATGTGCCACAGGAGAGGCTGACTCTCCTACTTTCATATTTTACTAAATTCACATGTGTAGATGAAAGTTGGAGTTCACTGTTGCTTCATTCTTACGTGAGTGTTTTGGGGGTGGGATGAGGGATTGTTGAACATTGTGAACAGTCACATCTAGACTGCAGAATTTGGCAGGCTGCGGAAAGAAGCAAAGTAGGATTGTTAAGAGTTTGAGGCAGGGGCTAGAGAGATGGCTCAGTGGTTAAGAGCACTGACTGCTCTTCCAGAGGTCCTGAGTTCAAGTTCAAGTCCCAGCAACCACGTGGTGGCTCACAACCATCTGTAATGGGATCTGATGCCCTCTTCTGGTGTGTCTGAAGACAGCTACAGTACTTATATACATAAAATAAATAAATCTTTTTAAAAAAATAGAGTTTAGCCGGGCAGTGGTGGCGCACGCCTGTAATCCCAGCACTCTGGGAGGCAGAGGCAGGTGGATTTCTGAGTTCGAGGCCAGCCTGGTCTACAGAGTGAGTTCCAGGACAGCCAGGGCTACACAGAGAAACCCTGTCTCAAAAAAAACAAAAAGAAAGAGAGAGTTTGGGGGGGGGGGGCGGGCTGGAGAGATGGGGCAGTGGTTAAAAACACCAATAAATTAATCTTTAATATATATATATTTTAAAAAAAAAGAGTGTGGGGCAGCCTGGGCCACATAGAGAGCTGCAGGCCACCCAAGACAAGTGTGATCATTAGGCATTGCTTGGTTGACACTGAAGCTGTCCTTATACTACAGATGGAGCCTTCTGACTTGTCTTGTCTCCTGGGAGTTCCCACGTGTGCTCTCCTATCTCCCTGTGTCCCCAGGAGATAGCAGTGCTTTAGGTTCAGCTGGGCCACAGCCAGACAGGCCACCACGGCTGTTTCCTGGGATGAATTAGCACCTGGACTTCTCCCTAGTATTTGAAGTTTGAATTAGTAATCTTTCTTCTTGTTATGACACAGTGCCTAACAAAGTCGACTAAGGATTGAGTTTATTTTTCTCCATCATGGAAGGGGAGGGGTTGCCACTGGAAGTCAGAGTCGTCAGAGGGAGCAGAGTGATCTGCCTGCTGAGTGCTGGGCTTATACTCAGGTGCCACCCCCGGCTCAGGCCAACATTCCAGTCAGTGTCTTAACTATGATGCTTATGTAATTCTAATAATATACAGTGCCATAGAGAAACATACCCCGTTCCAAAAGAAAGCAAATGGGGCATAGCAAGGTAAATAGGACGAAGACAGCCGAAACCCGAACTCTGCAGCTCAGTGCTGGGCTCCTGGGGCTCACTGTGACATTCTCCACTCTGCCGCCGACTGCACACACAGCCTCTTTGGGCAGCTGCGCTCCATTCCTGCAGTTTTCCACAGCAGACATCCCATGGTCCTCACATCCCCAGCATCATGGGGTGCTCGTTGCATCTTGGAATTTACTCTCACAGCACTATGGCTTCTCAAGGTCTGACCAGATATACAAAGATACAAGCCTTTGGGGTATACCTGGTGCTGAATTATGGTTTTCATTCAAACCATCACAGAAGGTATACTGTCCACTATTCAAGGAAGGCATGGCCATGGGAGCAAGAGACAGCTGGGCGTGTTATCTGCAGCCATGAAGCAAAGAAGCTCATGCTCTCTCCTTCTTCAGATAGTAATTTATGCTGTGTGTGCACACTCAGGTGTACCTTGGCTCACCTATGGAGGTCAGAGAACAGTTCATGGAACTTAGTTCTGTCCCTCCAACATATGAGTCTCCATATGTCAAACTCAAGTCATCAGATTAGGATTTGATTTGGTTTGCTTTTTCAAGACAGGGTTTCACTGTGTGTCCCTGGCTGTCCTGGAACTCATTTGTAGACCAGGGTGGCTTCGAACTCACAGAGATTCACCCACCTCTGCCTCCTGAGTACAAGGATTAAAAACATATGCCACCACCATCTGGCCAGGTGATCAGATTTAATGGCAAGTATGTTTGCTGCTGAACCGGCTCGATGGCCCTTCTTTTTCCCTTTTTATTTAGTCTGGGATCCCACATTCAGAGTAGGTCTTCTGGGCTAGGCATGAAGAGGCAAGAAAGTCTCTGCAAATTTGAGGGCAGCCTAGACTACAGAATGTGTCTTCCCTCTTCATTTAAACCTTTCTGGAAACACCCTCAAAGATGCTGCCAGCCAGAGGTGTGTCTTCTGTGTAATTCCAAATCCAGTTGTGTAGACAATAAATGTTAGCCATCACCAGCATTCCTAGACCGCCAGCGGCCTAGGGCTGAATCAGAAAGCCCTAAGTATCTGTTGCCCATGGGACATTGTGACCATAGGCTGCAAAGGAACCATACTAATTAGATCCTTCCCTTGCAGCCACACCCATTCTCCTGGGTCTATGGCCACAGTTGGGGAGTGGTCCTGTGCGCGCTGCACCTTCCTGAACCCTGCCGGCCAACGCCAGTGCTCCATCTGTGAGGCCCCCCGACATAAGCCAGATCTTGACCAGATCCTGCGTCTCAGCGTAGAGGAGCAGAAATGGCCCTGTGCACGCTGTACATTCCGGAACTTTTTAGGCAAAGAGGCTTGCGAAGTGTGTGGCTTTACCCCAGAGCCTGGTCCTGGAGCCCCTCTGCTGCCCATTATCAATGGGGTCCTGCCCAAGCCACCCACCATATTGGTGGAGCCAAAGGGCAACGGCAAAGAGGAAGCAGGCCCGGTGCGGACAGCAGGGGTGGTGGCCTTGGAGCCGGCCGGGGGGCACCCTGAAGAAGAAGCAGCAGAAAAGGAGCAGGAGGACGCGGGGGAAGGGGCAGAGCCTGCCAGTGGCTGGGCGTGCCAGCGCTGCACACTGCACAACACACCAGTGGCCAGCTCGTGTTCTGCCTGTGGGGGACCCCGGAAACTGTCGTTGCCTCGCATCCCCCCAGAGGCCCTGGTGGTTCCTGAGGTTGTAGCCCCTACTGGCTTTCATGTGGTTCCTGCTCCATCCCAGCCTGTCCTCCCTGGGGAAGGTGCTGAGGCCGATTCTCCTTCCACCAGCCAGGGTCCCACCTCCACTGACCAGGAGCCACCTAGGGCACCACTCTTCAGCCCCTTCTCACCCACCCTACAGAACAACCCAGTGCCCAGAAGCCGCCGGGAGGTCCCCCCTCAGCTTCAGCCACCTGTGCCTGAGGCTGCTCAGTCTTCAGCCTCCACCAGCTCTAAAGGGCCCCAGCAGGGCCCTGGAAGAGCTGCAGCTGGGGCCTCCCGCCTAGCGGAGCTGCTCTCAGGCAAGGAGCTGCTGCCAGGCAAGCGACTGAGCGTGCTGGAGGAGGAGGCCCCAGAGAGCAGCCCTGCCCGCTGCGAGTCATGCAGTGATGTTATTGACCTGGCTGGGGACATTGTGCGCTACACACCTGCCAGTCCCTCCAGCCCTGACTTCACTACCTGGTCATGTGCCAGGTGTACACTTAGGAACCCCACAACAGCCCCCAGGTGTTCAGTGTGTGGCGGCTCCAAGCTGCATGGTTTCCAGGAGCACAGTGAACCCCCTACCCACTGCCCCGACTGTGGTGCCAACAAGCCTGGCCCCTGTGTTGGCTCCTGTGGACGAGCTCCCTCGGCACACAAGGCTGCCCGTCTCTTGCCTGACCGCCCGGGCCAGTGGGCCTGCCCTGCCTGTACTCTAATCAACACGCCTCGGGCCAAGCACTGTGCAGCCTGCCATACACCACAGCTTCTGGTGACCCAGTGCCGGGGGGCTACCCCTCTGAGGCGCAGGGAGAGTATGCATGTGGAGAAACGGAGGCAGACAGATGAGGGCGAGGCCAAGGCACTCTGGGAGAACATAGTGGCTTTCTGCAGAGAGGTAAGTAGCCTCTTTTTGAGGCTGAGAACCAGCTTGGCCCAAGGTAACAAACATTTATGTCCGCTATTCATGCCACTCCCGCTCAGTTCACATGCCTAGGAGGATCGCACACCCCCCCATGTGTAAGCCACAGAGGTGAGGACACAGTGAGGCTGTTCTACACAGGGCAGCATGGAGGCCCCGTTAAAGCTCAAGGCTGGGGCACCCCGTGTTCACTCAGGCTGCAGAGCCTGAGCCCTAGGTGCCATCACCATTGGGTCAGCTGAAGCCATGCCATCCCAGGCTAACGTGCTCGCTGTGGCCTGCTTGCCACTGGCCTGCAGTGTCACGGTCAGGGATCCAGGTGTCCCCTTGCCCACTCAGGATCATCCTGATGGTGAGCCCTTCACACCAGTCAAAGTTGCCTAGCCCCAAGGTTGGTATAATGTGCAAGGGCCAACCTTCTGAAGCTCCCTTGGGAAGGTGGGTCTTCCCCCAAAAGGTAAAGTGGGATCACCCTGTGCCTGGGGCTGCCCTGCCCAGCCTGAATGTCTGGCCATGGTCCCTGCAGAATAGTGTGAACTTTGTGGATGACAGCTTCCCCCCCGGGCCTGCATCTGTCGGCTTCCCAGTGGGCGACAGCGTCCAGCAGCGAGTGAAACAGTGGCTGCGGCCCCACGAAATCAACTGCTCTGTCTTCAGGGACCACGGCACTCCGTGGTCAGTCTTCCACACCCTGAGGCCCTCTGACATCCTCCAGGGGCTGCTGGGGAACTGCTGGTGAGGCTCCAGGTTCCTGCCAGGGTGAGACAGGCTCGGGAGGATGGAGGCCACTGGTCCAGTTGTGGGCATGTTGTAAAGTTGCCTGCCTCCATCCAGGTTCCTGAGTGCGTTGGCAGTACTGGCCGAGCGTCCCGACCTCGTGGAGAGGGTGATGGTCACCCGTAGCCTGTGTGCAGAGGGTGCCTACCAGGTGCGGCTGTGCAAAGACGGCACATGGACGACAGTGCTGGTGGATGACATGCTGCCCTGTGATGAGGCTGGGTTTTTGCTCTTCTCACAGGTAGGACAGCCAGGTGGGAGGTAGGGTCAGAGAAGCCTGGCAGGCTGTGACTCTCATCCTTCCCCAGGCACAGCGGAAACAGTTGTGGGTGGCCCTCATTGAGAAGGCACTGGCCAAGCTGCACGGCTCCTACTTTGCCCTCCAGGCAGGGCGTGCCATTGAAGGTCTGGCCACACTGACCGGAGCCCCCTGTGAGAGCCTTGCCCTGCAGGTCAGCTCCACCAACCCCCGGGAGGAGCCCGTTGACACTGATCTCATCTGGGCCAAGATGCTGAGCTCTAAGGAGGCTGGGTAAGAGGGGCAGGCACTGCCATTGGCTGTGTTATTGGGAGGAGGGGCAGAGCCATGGGAAGGAAGAGTGGGTATCTGTATCTGCATCTAACAGGGTGCTCTAGTACAGCTGGCCATAGCCAGAAAGCAGGGGTAGCACACTTTTCTAGGTAGCCACACTAGGAAGAGTCTAGAAATCATACCTCCCACTTAGGAAGACAGGCCGAGTCCACAGAGGGACCCTAAGCAGTGGGAAGAGGTGTTCAGAGATGTACAACGCCCTGGGCAGCTTAGCTTTCTGGACCTTGACACCCCTTCCCCAAGGCCTAGGAGAGTATAGATCCAAAGACTTACAGCTGGGCCTGAGAGGATCCCAAACTCCACACCTACAGCTGACCTTGGGCAGTGCTCCTGCCCACCGCTTCAGGCCTAAGCCTTCAGAAACCAACTTGCCCTAGCACAGGCCTTCTAAGCTCATCCAGAGTGGGCCAGTACCTCCTGAAAGCATGTGTCATGTGGGTCACAGACTGTACACCCCACATTCAAGGAGGGCAGTCTCCCCTGCTGTCCTGCCATTCCGACGGCCAGGGGTTACTCTGCCCACACAGGTTCCTCATGGGCGCCTCCTGTGGGGGAGGGAACATGAAGGTCGACGACGCTGCTTACGAGAGCCTGGGTTTGCGCCCCCGCCATGCTTACTCTGTCTTGGATGTGCGTGATGTGCAGGGTTCCAGGTAGGGGCCCAACTGGCTGAGGGCGGATATGTGTATTAGCACAAGGCACGTAGTCTTGTTTCTCAGTCCTGTGATCCACAGGCTCCTGCGACTCCGGAACCCATGGGGCCGTTTCTCCTGGAATGGCAGTTGGTCGGATGAGTGGCCACACTGGCCAGGGCACCTGCGAGCTGAGCTCATGCCGCATGGCAGCAGTGAGGGTGTCTTCTGGATGGAGTACAGCGACTTTATCAGGTACCTGCACGCCCTCACCCATCCCATGGCTAGAGCATCGGGGGCTGGTCTAGATAAGCAGCTGTCTGTGTCCCAGCTCTTGGCCTGACCAGGGAGTTTTGGTCTACACATACACAGAGCTTTTGTGTGAGTCATTCTGCATCCCCGTGGGGGCCAGGAACTACATCGGTTTGTATCACTGTGACACATACTGGAGAGGAACAATTTTTTTGTTTTGTTTTTTGAGACAGCGTTTCTCTGTGTAGCTCCGGCTGTCCTGGAACTCACTCTATAGACCAGGCTGACCTTGAACTCAGAAATCCGCCTGCCTCTGCCTCCCAAGTGCTGGGAGGAACAATTTAAAACTAGTAGCACGCCTCTGTAATCCCAGTGCTTTAGTGGCTGAGGCAGAGGCAGAAGGATCCCAAGTTCCTGAAGGACATAATGAGTTCCAGGCCAGCCTGGGCTCTGTGAGATCCCTTCTTAATATTCATAATATTCATATATATATATTACTCATGGCTTCAACGATTTCAGCCCAGGATCAGCTAACTCCATTGCTTCTGATCTGGTAAGACAGAAGGTGTGGCAGAGCACAGCTGCCCACCCCATTGCTTCCGAGAGGCAGAGAGGCAGGAAGACCGTGTTCGTCCTGTGTCTTTCCCTTCAGCTGTGAATGCACTGATGGCTTCACCCACCAATGGTTAATTCCCTCCTGGCTGCAGGAGCCCCACCAGTTGGGGAGCAGGCACTTACTTCATGTACAACCACAACAGGGCAACAGCCTAGGGGCATGCTTCCTGCTCAGAGAGCCTTTTCTGGAGAGATGCTGGGGCTCCTGGGGCAGGGAGGGAGTGGGAGGGGCCAGCCTGCTGTACGTGAATCCCAGAAGCTGAGCACCACACCCGAGCCTTGGAGTGCGCTCCGCTCAGCTGCCCTTTCCTCACTGTCTAGGTACTTCGACTCCGTGGACATCTGCAAGGTGCACTCAGACTGGCAAGAGGCTCGGGTTCAAGGCTGCTTCCCAAGCACTGCCAGTGGGCCCGTGGGTGTGACAGCACTCACAGTGCTGGAGCGTGCCTCACTGGAGTTTGCCCTCTTCCAGGAGGGCAGCAGGTAGGCAACAGGGTGGCCACTATACCAAGCTAGGAGCTCATGGCTGTGGCCTCATGAGCACCTAGCCTATTGTCTCTGGCCCTCAGGCGCTCGGATTCAGTGGACAGCCACCTCCTGGATCTGTGCATCCTAGTGTTCCGGGCCACTTTTGGCACTGGTGGCCGCCTGAGCCTGGGCCGCCTCTTGGCCCACAGCAAACGTGCTGTTAAGAAGTTTGTGAACTGTGATGTCATGCTGGAGCCTGGGGAGTATGCTGTGGTGTGCTGTGCCTTCAACCACTGGAACCCTGCTCCACCAGGGCCCCCTGCCCAGGGTAAGGGCCCCAGCCAGATGAGGCCCACACCCGCCTTCCCAACCTCCGAACCCCAAAGCCCACCCACGGGAAAGCTGCTGGCTCCCTTATCCACACCCCCCACAGCCTCCAGCCCCTCAGCAGGGGTCCCCCGAGGTGCCCCTGAGCCACCCGGCCACGTACTCGCAGTGTACAGCTCCAGGCTGGTCATGGTGGAGCCGGTGGAGGCGCAGCCAACCACACTGGCCGATGCCATCATCCTGCTCACTGAGAGCCGGGGCGAGCGGCATGAGGTGGGTGGGGTCCTGATGGGGGAGGGCAGAGGGTGGGCAACCACCAGCCCTGGCCCACCCACCCTGTGCCTGTGCCCAGGGTCGAGAGGGTATGACCTGCTATTACCTGACTCATGGCTGGGCGGGGCTCATCGTGGTAGTGGAGAACCGGCACCCCAAGTCCTACCTGCATGTGCAATGTGACTGCACCGACAGCTTCAATGTGGTGTCCACACGTGGCAGCCTACGCACCCAGGACAGTGTGCCACCCCTGCACAGGTGGGTACCTGATGTTTTCTCGCCTACCCTAGGCCTTGGTCTTGCACTGGTTCTCATCAGCCGTCTCCTGCAGGCAGGTCCTGGTGATCTTGTCTCAGCTGGAAGGCAATGCTGGATTCTCTATCACCCACCGCCTGGCACACCGCAAGGCAGCCCAGGCCTTCCTCAGTGACTGGACAGCCTCTAGGGGTACCCACAGCCCCCCACTCACACCTGATGTGGCTGGCCTTCATGGACCCCGGCCACTGTGACTGCAGTTCCCTAGGGCAAGGGCTGTGTGCAGATCTACCCACCTGCCCCCTACATGCACTTTATGAGGGAGACCCCCAACGGAGGATGCTTGAACCAGAATCTCAGGACCCTGCCCAGGGAGCCGCCAGCCACAGGGTGCAGCCTCCCTCGGGCCTCCCTCCCCTCCTCTCCCTCCCCTCCTCCCCTCAGCCCCCCACCAGGCCTCCCAGCTGCCATGCAGAATACCTCGAGCCAGGTGGGCTTCATTCCAGTACTTCTGTCTTGAGCCCTGGGGACAGCTTCAGGTGACCAAGGCCCAAATGGGACTACCCTGTAAATATGGGGTCACTTACTATGGAGAGGCAGCCCAGATACATGTTCCGCAGAACCAGTCGGGGTCGGAGGCCATGACCTGCCTTGAGAACCTGGGCAACCCTTTGTGGGGGCTCAGATCTGCTGCTTCTCCCCTTGGTCTGTTCCCAAGCCCAGTTCCCTGCCCTAATGATCAGGGTCCTGTTAGCCCTGGCATATGAGCAGCGCATTGCAGGAAGATGCCTGGTGGCCATCGGCCAGGGCTTGGGGACAGCTACACCTCCTGCAACACTATGCAATTCCTGGGGCACCTGCCAGGATCGAAGCCATGATGGGGCCACAGGTTAGGAGCCAGGCCCAGCCCTGCTGTCTGGAGGAGCGCTTTGTCCTTAGCGTCCCTGGCCACAGTCAGCCCTGTCCATGGCCTCAGTCTGTCTACAGCGAGGGATTCCCCTCCCCCCAGTCCCATCACGGGCACAGTAAGGTGTGACTGACTACTCCCTCCCCTAGATGAGGGAGCCGAGCTGCCCTCCTGCCCAGCATTTCCCCAGCTGCTTGTCCCGATCAGAGCCCTTATCTGCCACATGGACTCCTGAGTCTTTTCCTGGGCCCCCCCACCTGGCTGCCCCTGTCCTGCAGCCCCCTAGGTAGTGGGCAGCTCCCATGCCCACTGTCCTCGCCTCCATGGGGCTTGCGAGGGTTTTTATACCCAGAGAAACATTCCCCTCCCCTCTGGGCCTCCTTTTACTCTGAGCTGTGAATATTTTTAACCCTGTAAATAGGACCAGCTCTTGGCACACAGAGACTATTTTATCAGCTGTCAGTCCCTTCCTTGTTCAATGACGCACCCCATAGGCCATTTCCACTCAGGCTCCACGGACCAAATAAAAGTGTTTTGTTTTGTAAGGAGCTTGCAGTCTGTTGTCACCCTTCCCGTACCTGCACACACAGAAACAGGGTGGGTATCTCCTGGATAAACTCCAGAGGAATACCAGGGGTTGCAAGGGGTCAGTTCTTGCTTCTGCTTAAGGGTCAGCTGGGCTATGACCCAGCCAGATTCCTCAAGAAGTAGTGAATGTGCAGGTGTGACAGAGGCTGGAGCCCGACCCCAGGGTTTGAGCCCCACAGCCAGGTAGGACCAATACGGTAGGCAGGACAATGTGTGTGCGAGTATTTTTTTTCCTGCCTGCACTGGGGGGGATGAAGGCTGTCTAAATCCATCAGTCACCAAGAAGGAGCAGATGGAGCCAGAGGGTGAGTGGAGCTGTAGCTGCTGCTCTCTTCTTGGTTGGTGTGCTGTGTCCCCCCCCAGCTCGGTGCAGGCTGGGCCCATCTCATATCACAGGTGACGCTAAGCTGCTCAGCCCAGCTCTGGCCAGCAGCCCAGACCCCTTCAGGAGCTGGAGGATGCCCCTGGGCAAGCGGGGGCTGGGGGTTCACGGCCAGAGTGCGCTGCGAAAGAGGCCTGTCACAGGCCAGCCCATCGAATGTGAAAGCAATTAAAGCCACCAGCAGTGTTCGCTCCGGGCGGGCCTCGGGCAGCGGGGCAGCTGCCACAACACATCTTACCTAGCCGCCCACAGCGCCTTCCCTGCCCCTGTGCGGCTGCGCACCAGGCTGGACCTTCTCTCACAGTGGAGGGGCAAGACCTGTCCCTATACATACTTGTGGCAGGAGCCAGTTCTGGGCATCTTTGGCAGCCAAAGACCATCTCCTCTAGAGACCCCTTTTCTGTGCCCTACTCACCTGGCCCCTATCACACTGGCCTCCGCAACTCCAGCCCGGGAACAACTCAAGACAAAGACCAGGACTTTCTCAGGGCAAGATGGAGGTCCTGCCTGCCACTGCATGCTCATCCAGTCTGGTTAGTCTCAGCAAACACCTTTCCTTTCCCCTCCATGGGGACCCCAGTATATGGGGAGGGGGAGCAAAGGGGCATCCAGAGAGGAGTTGTACACATAAGTAAAACTCTCGAACTAGCATTGGGAGGGGCCTGGGGTTCCTCAGAAGCTGCTCGATTCTGGTTAAGAGGCAGGCTTAGAGGCGTGAGATAGGCAGACTGGTCAAAACAGACCTTATTCTCTAGTGTCAGCAGGCTAGGCAGGACTTGGGTAGACTGTCCCGTGTCCTGTGCAGGAGATCACAAAGCCCAACAGCAACAGGACTAGTGACTAGCACAGTGGACCTGAGGGTTGTGAGGACCGCTGCCCCTTGTCTGTGTCCAACTCATCTTCACAGCGTTTACATGCTTCCGTGTTGACAGTTCCAGTAGCCATCAACCTGTTCTTGACTTTCCTCAAATTCCTGGTCCTCATGGGCCCTCCTTTCTCATGGGTCCTTTCTCCTGGGCCCGCTGTCTTCATTGCTAGCTGTTATGGCCTTCCCAAGGCGGGCAGTGGCATGTTCTCACTTGCGAAGCATCCCTGTCAGAAGCACTTAGTGTACAAATTAGCCATGGCCTCCCTGCCTCCCTGCGCAGAGCTCTGGGCGCTGGGCTGACAGGGCTGCAGCTCCCGGCCCTCGTCTCCCTGCCCCGGGCACACAACAGCCTGGTGTGGACCCCTGGCCACCACCCACAACCAAGCAGGAGGTTCCTGCTGACCAACTGGAAATCTTCTGAACCCCAACTTTGAGTTAAAAGGGGCGCCCACCACAGGGTTTAATCAGTGAAATTCTGGGGGCTTCAGAGCTGAGGCCCAGACCTTGGATTACTCCAAGAGTGGTGCAAACCCCAGTGTTGAGGGCCTGACCATAGGGCCAGCTCACAGGCCCCCACTGCCCCACCCGCCACCCTGCCTGCCATTCAGGCAGGGAAAATCATCTGTGACAGGCCCAGGAAGGCTGGCCCCGGGGGCCGCAGAGCAACGCACACAGCTCCACTTCCCAACATATGGCTGCTGTCGGCCCCAGGCACTGCTCAACCAGTGCCAGGCTCAGAGACCGGGTGGGGGCCTTGGCAGCCTGAGCTTGTCCCGCCCACCTGGACTGGTCGGCCGGCTGCTCCCTCTAAAGGAAGAAGCCCCTGTCCAGCTGGAATGCTCCCGTGAAAGGGAGTTTACAAACACCGCCACCACACACGCAGACCCTGACACCTGGCTCACATCCTCCAGGGAATGTTGGAGTCTCACCTATCCAGTTGCCCAGTACACACTGGCAGCCCTTTCCTAATCCAGGCTCTTGGATGAGCCAGCATGTCCAGGACTAGATCACTCAGACCCCAGGGAGAAGATTCCCCAGGCTTCTCTCTGCCCCTTTATGGGCCCCACCATGTCCTCCCCTCCAGAGCCTCTGCTCTCCCTCTGTAGCCCCCACATCCTGCTGCCTCTCCGCCGACACTGCGTACTACACTCCAGCTTTCTGGGGCCATCAAGACCTGCAGCCTCCAGCTGGTACAGAACTTCAGGCATGATCCCATCTCTGCAGTCAAGTCCTCAGCCTGCCTCCAGTCCCCAAGGGCACTTTGAATGTACAAGAGAGGTGAAACCCCAGAGATACCTCTTTCTCTCTGAAATGGTGATTTCACATGGACTCTGGACGCTGCCATGTGTCTTGTACTCATAAGGTGCAAAATGAGCCGCGGTATACCGTGTGGCATTGACCTCTAGAGTTTCACCACTCCATGGAGTCCCTCTGTGCTCAGGTCTGTGCACAGACCCTGTTTGGCTCAATCCACTGTCCCTTCGCCCATGGTGAAGGACCAGCCAGTCCAAGCCGTACCTATCTTGCTGAGGGCTGCAACACTGAGGGAATGAGACAGTGCAGAATCCAGGGTCTTCCGTCCGGCTTACAAGCCCTCAGCACACACAGGGCCAATGCTAATGGAGGTGACAGGTGGGCAGCCATAGGCAGATCAAGCAGAGAAAGTTAATGACTGAAATAAGTAAGCCTCCAGCTGAGGTAAAGGCAAGGCCCACACCAGGAAAGACCACCAGGCCCTGGTTTTAGTGAAGGACCGTTATTAGAGCCAGGAGTGGCCTAAGACTAGGGGCGCTCTCTGCTCTTAAGCAAAGAGGGCTACTGTTTAGGGAATGTGGGCAGGGGGCTTACGGTCCTCAAATCCCAAAGGGTTGGGTAGAAGTCCCAAGAGGCATCATCTGATGGAGGAGAGAAAAGGGTGATCATGAGAGGCAGTATGTATTTACGAGCCCCTTAGGCAGAAGTGGGGGGCTGTCAGGCACACTAAGCTCTCCAGACCTCCGTGAGCAAGCCCAGAGTTCAGGAGTCTAGGAAGCACAAAAATGGGACCAGGGAAAAGATACCTTACGATCGTTTTGGTTTATTTTGTTTTGTTTTTGTTTTTTGTTTTTCGAGACAGGGTTTCTCTGTATAGCCCTGGCTGTCCTGGAACTCACTCTGTAGACCAGGCTGGCCTCAAACTCAGAAATCAGCCTGCCTCTGCCTCCCAAGTGCTGGGATTACAGGCGTGCGCCACCACTGCCCAGCTTGGATTTGGTTTTGGTTTGATTTGGTTTTGGTTTGATTCTGTCTCTTCCTCTCTTCTCACCAAATGTCTAAAAAGGCCTGTACAAGGTGGTACTACTGGGCACGTGGGCCCCTCCACTGCCCTCCTCCTGCTTTTCCCATTCTAGACATCACCATTTTCTATTGGTCTCCACAGAGCTGGCCTAGACAGTGATCATCCCTAGGGCTGTCAGCCTCATAAGTAAGATGCCACGTGGCATGCCTCTTGGTTTCTTCCACAGACCACAGGCTCAGTCACCTGAGCCGCACCAGGCTTTACTCCCTGGACACCTACCGGAGCCAGACCTCCTCTGGACAGTGGCCACAACTTCCAGCCTGCACCTATTGTCAGACATGCTATTCCCTAATTCCCAGAAAGAGGATGGCTAGAGACTTCAGAGCTGCCCCTGAGAAAAAAGGGACCATGCCTAGTGTCCCCACTCTCCTTGTCTCAGAGTGACCTGACTCTGCCCTCATCTCTAGTTAGTGCCCAGGAGGAGCTGGTCTTCTGGCCCTAGGACTACTGGCACAGCAGCCATTCAAGCTGTCTCCCGGCCCCAGGCCACTGCATGGTGAGCTGGTTAGCTGGGCCAGGCAGGCAGAAAGAAGGGTGTTGTATAATCCCTAGCACTGCTTCCAGCTCGGGATGTCCCTCAGTTGGGGGGTGGGCTGTGTCTGAGGAAGGTGGCACAGAGACAAAAGAAAACTAGACTGGAGAGGCCCTGCTCCTTGACCAGTAGTAAATGACCTTTGAACTTTACCCAACAGCTGAACCTTGGCCCTTATGTCTGCCACACAGACATGGGACCAGTTCTGCATGCTCGTTACCCTGAACCCCATGACTGCGCTGTGGAACAACCCAGGATCACTAGAGACATTTCACTTCTTCCACAGATCTCAACTGGGGAAATTCTAGGAACCAGTAGTGAACCTGGAAAAGCCTTATAGGTTCCCAAAAGTCTTGGGACCTCTGGCTCCACAGGGCAAGCCTGGGGCAAAAATCACCCTTCTATGCTTACAAACCTATGCAGCACACCTCACGGCTAAGATATCCTCCCCATCACAGGCTGACTCCAGAATCAGAGACAGAGACAAACACAAAGAGCCGGAAAGCGGGAGGGGGGAGGGAGAGACAGAGACAGACAGACAGACAAAAATTATCTGTCTCTCCCCATACCCATGCCATGCCCACATGCACCCCTGGAACTCACCAGTTAGGTAACTTTCCCTGGGACCTGGCTAGAAGTGTGAGCCCAGATTTTAAATTTTGATAACCCAGGAGCAGTTCTGGCTATGAAGACATTACAGGGAAGGGAGTTCCAGCCTTCACTGTGTGCTCCGCATTCCAAACCCTCCTAGGTCCTTTGTCAGCCCATAGCCCTTCCAGGAGAAGAAGTCACACCAGTGGTGATGAGGCCCTTCAGATAGTGGGCATTGGCACCAGGTCTCCTGAAGCGGGGAGGAACCTTCTAGGAAGCGGAGAGAGTGAGGTCTGGGAGGGGCAGGATGTATCCAGGGGTAGGGGTGTCAGTGCATAGTAACCCTCAGCGGGTAGAGCAAGGGGCGCGGGAGCCTCCTGTTTGGAGTAAAGGAACTACACAGGCTCTCTGGCTTGCCCAGTGGAAGCTGGCAAGGACATACAGATTCCACCGCCTGAGCTCTGGGCTTTGGCTTCTCCTAGTCCGCTCTGGAGGCTCCCTGTCCTAGGGTTCAGCCCCGAGGCCCTGATTTGGGTGGGCAGGCGGCTGTCAGGGGCCAGAGCCCTGACTGATGCGTGCTGACGCCCCCTCTTGCCGCTGCGGGGACCCGGGAGACTTGGCTGCCTCTGCGCACCCCCGCGGCAGCCTGCAGGCGTCGGGGGCGGGGACGGTGCCAGGCGCCCCTCACTCGGCCCCGCACCTGCGCGCCACTCCAAGCTCTTGCGGCACTGTGGCGGTCCGGCCTCGCTCCCTCCAGGAGCCGTCCCAGCGCGTCCGGTGAGTGCGCAGGGCGGTGTGCGAAGAGGTGGGAGCCGTCTGCCGCTGAGGCTGTCCCGCCTCCCGCGCCCAGCCCGGTCGGAGGTCGCTGCGTTTGGAAGCTCGCGCCGTGGCGCACGCGCTTCTCTGCCAACTTTGGTGGGCGCCTGCGAGTCGGCGTCGGGGAACGCGGGAGGCGGTGGCGGCATCGGGGAGTTGCCACCGCTTCTTGCTCTGGACCTCAGTTACCCCGCGGTGTTCCGGTGTTCGCAAGTAGGAAGTTTGACCCTTTGCCTGGCGCACACTTAGCAGGCGCGGTTCGGCGGACGCGGTAAGGTGGGCGGGCGGCACTTTCCGCGAAGTTGGGGCTCCGGCTCTGGACGGAATACACAGAAAGGGCTGCTTGTAATCCCAGCACCGTGAGGGTGGGTTCATCAGGGCGGCGCCCGCAGCAGGGAGGCAAAAGAAAGGTGTGGGGGTCCCAGCTGTTCACTTCAGCTCCTGTGCTCATCCCTGTAGGACATTGAGTCCCAAGAGGGTCAATGGATGGGTGGGCTGGCCCTTCCAGCTATTAGTTTTCCAGACCAGGCATGCATCCAAAGAGCCCATGCCAGGTCCTTAGTAGGGGCTGGGGCTGGGCAGGATGAGTGTGCTTTTGTGTATGTGTGGCTAGTGTAAAGATGTGCCCTGTGATGGACCAGTGCCCATCATCCTCTGGGTCTTGGAGAGGTCAGCACCTCAGGTGCCTGGAGGGAAGCACAGGAGGAGCCCCAACCCCTGGATCTAAGGCCCTAGGAGGACCCCCTAGTCCCAGCTGGGAGGTGGGTTTAAGCGGTAGCACCAATCCGCACAGCTGTGTGGCTCCCAGGGCTGGGTGATCGATGGCCCCTGCACAGACGCCTCTGTCGCCTGAGCACACATGCCTATCTGTCATCACATCTTGCAGGGGTGGGGGTGAGGAGGCGGGGGCAGGATGCAGGCAGAAGAGGCTGCCTGTATACATGCCAAGTCCAGGTTGGGTCTGCAGCCCCCAAGGGGGGCCCTGACCCTTTCCTGAGGCAGCATCCACCTCCCAACCTTGGAGTCTCCCTCAGCCTGTGTTTCTCAGTCATCTCTAGAGCCCAGGCTGGCCACGTGAACTCTCGCTGTGTGGTTTCCAGCCTTTTGGCATTGAGGTGCTTGTCACCCATCTAGTTGCCTACCTAAGGGGTGCCCACCTTATCTTAGGTGGGACTAAAGGGGGTTATCTATCATGAGCAAAGTGTAATGGCCAGCATGTAGGAGAGCTGAGTTCAGCAACTGCCTTCCACCCCCACCCCCCGTCCCTGCTGTTCAAATCAGGCGGCACATGTGTGTCTGCATCCATGATGAGTTTATGACCAAGTGTGAGTCACAGACATGTCTTCATGTGTTTTCGGGCATAGTCTGCAATGTAGGTATACTCTCGCGAAGAGGCATATCCATTCTGAGTGGGAAGTGGTGGATGTGTGTGCCCTTCGTTTCGTGTGGCACACCCTGTGCCCGGTTAGCTCAACCATGCAGCAGCTATTCCTCTAGGCATAGAACAAGGATTCCTTGGGAATCTTGCATGCTTGTTTGCACACGCAAAGCCTATGTGCACACGCACCATGCACCACGCACAAGCACAAGTGCTGGGATAGTGGACAGCCCAGGTGGTGGCCCAGATGGAGTGAAGAGAGAAGCTTCTGAGACAGTGTGCAGGACGTGAGGGGAAGAGGGGCTTGGCTGAGCGCGGTCACTGCAGGCTCAGTCACTGACCTGCCTGAAGCCACCCAGATGGAGCTGGGTTGAGCAGGTGGCTGTGCCATGGGGCCATGCTGTGACATCCACTCCTCCCAGCCTGGGTTTGCCTCATGTGTGGCTGAACCCCCTAAGAGACCTCCAGTGTGCACTCGACACCTCACTAGCTGGCTCGGGTTACAAACATGCACTCTCACATATATTTGCACACGCAGGGTTAGTCAGATCTCAAAGTTTCTGTCTGTCGGTTTCTAATCTCAGTGATTTGCTTCAGTTTCTGGTAGGGGCAGGTGGTTCAACCGAGGAAGTGTTTCTAGAGGGCCATCAGACTGGTGGCTCTGGCCACACACGGCTGCTCTCAATCCTACCAAATGCTCAGCGGGTACAGCCTGGTGCAAAGAGCAGAGACTAAATGGAGACCAGTTATCCCAGAAACTGGCCTGCAGGGCCAGCTGGGCCCCAGCAGTAGGCATTTGTACAGGGTAAATAAAATACATCCACTTAAACTTAATTTCAGATTATATATATATATATAAATATTATATAATTAAATTATATTAATAATTTAACCGCCCAGCTTTTTCTTAGCAACTACCTCTAGGTCCTTCCTTGACCGTCCTTACATTGCAAGCCTATCTACGTCTGCCTAGATAAGAATCTAGGATCAGAGCCGGGCAGTGGTGGCACACGCCTTTAATCCCAGCACTTGGGAGGCAGAGGCAGGCTGATTTCTGAGTTCGAGGCCAGCCTGGTCTACAGAGTGAGCTCCAGGACAGCCAGGGCTATACACAGAAACCCTGTCTCAAAAAAAACAAAACAAAAATCCAGGATCAGGATGCCTGGGTCCCTCTATTTTCTTTTCCTTTCTTCCCCCTCCCCTTTTTTCTTTTCTTTTTACAGAATCTCAATGTGTAGCTCTGGATGGCCTGGATCTCACAGCAATCCCCCTGCCTCAGCTTCCCAAATTATGGGATTACAGGCGAGTGCCACCACATCCCCTCTCAAAAGAATGAAAGGTCTGCAGGACAAAGATCAGAGGCCCCGAGGCAAGGCGAACTGAACTGGGACTTCATGGGTTCTGAGGCAGGGACCCCTAGTGAAGAGGAGCAGAGAGTGCCAAGGCCTGAGGTTAACTGAGCCCTTGTCTTTCCTATCTGCAGGTGGCCATGGTGCCCAGGCTTGCCTGCTAGCGGGTTGTCATGTCTCGAGAGGCAGGCTCATGCCGAGCAGGCACTGGGACCAGGGCGCGGTCACGGAAGCCCAAGAAGCCTCACTACATCCCACGGCCCTGGGGCAAACCCTACAACTATAAGTGCTTCCAGTGCCCCTTCACCTGCCTGGAGAAGTCACATCTTTACAACCACATGAAGTATAGCCTCTGCAAAGACTCCCTCTCTCTGCTGTTAGACTCCCCTGACTGGGCATGCCGCCGAGCGCCCCCCTCACCCAGGCCTCGCGTGCCCACCCCCAACTGCTCCACAGACTTCTCAGACCCTAGTAGCAAGCCAACTGAGCCAGATCTCATTGTCACGGACAGCTTTTCCCAGCGTCGTTGTGGCAGGGGTCCCAAACCTAGACCAGAGGAGTCGCCAAGGTCACTATCCCCTCTGGCTAGACCCATCCGGAAGGGTCCAGGCACCAGTGGCCTTTTGGCAGAGTCATGGAAGCCAGGACTGAGTGGCGGCATGCTAAGTGGGGCTTTAGGGACTATAGCTTCAACCACAGGCTCTGAGAGTAGTGTCCCCTGCTACCCACCACCTGCCCAGGCTGAGTTCCCTGAAGCCCATAGCCTCCACTTATCATTGCTGGGGGTCAACTACCCTCTTGGCCCAGGTCTCTTCTCCTATCTGGGGCCCTCGCTGGCTGCTGCTGCAGCCCACATGCCCTTTCTGGCCTCAGCAAGCCCCTTGCTGCCCGCCACAGCCTTCCCAGCCCCACAGACACCTGAACGTCCAGGCCTGGCTCCTCGCCTGTACTACCCGCTGCTACTAGAGCACAACCTAGGACAAGCAGCAGGCAGGCCTGCCCCTGCCAAGTCCTCTGTGCCCCTCAAGGGGCCTCCTGGGGCTCTGGCTGCTCCTGGGCTGCTGAAGATGCCTATGCCAGGGCCTGGGGGACCCTGGCCCCATGGTGCTTCCAGAGACCCAGGGCATGGAGGAGAGCTGGGACGGGTAACTCAGAGCAACCTGCAGAAGAGGCTGCCCGCGGGTGACATGCCTGAGCTCCCAAAGGCCCCCGTGAACCTGGCAAAATTTGGCTGTCAGAGCAGGTGGGTATCAGGAGCTTTGGACCCCAGCATGGGGGTGTCAGGGGTGGGCTGGGTGGGAGGCTAGGCCATTTCTACCTAACTCACTAAGAGTAGAGACTTCAGGCAGAGAGACCTGATACCAGATAGTCCTTTAGTCCTCTTCTTCTTCCTCTTCTTCTTCCTCTTCTTCTTCTTCTTCTTCTTCTTCTTCTTCTTCTTCTTCTTCTTCTTCTTCTTCTTCTTCCTCCTTCTCCTCCTCCTCCTTCTCCTCCTCCTCTTTCTTCTCTGTGTCCTGTTCTAGACTGGAGCCTCTTATTTTCCCTGGGGTATGGGTGACACTGAGCAGAAGCCACCGGTTGGGGCTGGGGGACATTGAGGGGAAGGATAGCCTTCTGACTGGCTTCTCTTTCTCAGCCTGCCAACAGGCTCGTCCCTCATACTCTGGCCCGAGGACAAGGAGCCAGGTGACCCTGAGGCATCAGGTCCTGAGGTCCACCTTCTGCAGCCGCCACAGGGCCAGGGGCTAGGAAGTTCAGTCCCAGTGGGAGAGGACCTGACCCAGGCCTTTGGTGACTACGCCAGGGTGGAGCAGTGCTTGGGGCAGCTGGCGCCAGCTGGGGGTCTAGCCCCCAGACCTTTTCGGGAGCAGCTTAGCAAGATTCGCCAAGAGTTGTTCACCATCCATCAGGCGCTGGCCCGGGCAGCTCGTCCACTGGACACACCCTTGGACCTCTCAGTGAAGCGGGTGCCCACCAAGGGAACTGAGGCGCCTGCAGAGTCCTGGGGGCTGCATGACCCAAACCCCATGCTGGCGAGGGGGACCTCGGAGCCCTCCCGCATACTGGGCCCTGTACTTGAGCCTTTCTCGAGCCACACCACTAAGTGTGAAGCTGACTCCAGTGTCCCTCCTCCTGTCCTCCCGCTCCAGGCCCCCGAGGACCCTGTGATTCCTGGTAGTGGCTGGGGTACTCATCTTGCAGCCGGCAGCTCCCAGACCCCTAAAGACACCCCGAGCTTGCAGATCCTTCCGAGTGCTGACGTCTGTTCACAGCCACCGTAGAGTACGGATTCCTCCCCCTGACCTGGGTCCCATTGTCTGGGCCTGTCCGGTGTCAGTGTGCATGTGTTCTGAACGGATACCACCCCACCCCACGCCCAGACTCCCCCACCAGCCCGTGCTAGAGACTTGTCTATGTTCTCACATGGACAGAGCAAGGTCACGATTTATTTATTGAACAGAGTTGTGGACATTAAAACAGAAACCACCTTCAAACACCCCTCCCTGGGTCTCTTTCCTTTTCTGTCCTATACTGTATAAGTACCTGGCACCCTCAAGGAAGCGTGCCTGGCCTGCGTATCCCAGTGAGCAAGTGTCCTGGACACCATGCTGGGTTCACCTTTGGCCTCAAAAATCTTGACTGTGGACTTCTTCCAAAGAGTCTGGGGCAAGGGATGGCCTGGGTACACTCAATTCGGGGACTTAGGGAAGAATGGCAGAGGGGCAGACACGGCAGGATGACCTGGCCTGTTTCAGCTCACTGGGGATGGGCAAGGGCCCTGCACGTCCTTGGGCCTGAATCCATCCAAGCAGCCTAATGCCAGCTTTGCCCGTGGTGGCCAAAGCCTCCTGCCTTCTGTGGCTCCAGGCTGCTCACCCCGTGTGGCCTTCCTGGGCCCCCCGCCAACCCCGGCAGCCACGATAGGCATCGGTGGCCTTCACAGCTCACTGCTTCCTTCCCAGTACAGCCCTGCTTGGCCTTCCATAGGCCAGGGTCGGAGACAGCCAGGGAGGGCTACTGGGGCCCCCCAGCCATAGCAAATCACTTTTCTCCCTGGGGAGCTGGGCTGTAGCCCACCCAGGAATGCCCTGAAGTACAAGCTGCCCTCAGAGGAGGCACTGTTCTCACTGGGGCTGGACTGGCCAGGCGAGGGCCAGTCCGAACAGGACCTTCAGCTGCCCCATTAACCTACCTGGTGATAGCATCAAGAAGTCACCCCGCTGTGAGGCATTACTAGTGGCATTGGGGCTAGAGTTCTGGCTGGCCAGCCCAGGGTGCTGTGGGGCTGCAGGCCAAGGTTGACAAAAGCTAGTTGGGCACCATTGATCTTGAGGCTTCCTGGGGAACTGCTGAGGGCAGAGCCAGGGGTCACAGCCTGAGGCACCTTCCTCTCAGTACCCCCTGTGCCTTCTACCACCTTGCTTTCTTTCCGATGCTGGGAGGCAGCAGCAGCACTAGACTCACAGGAAGAGACAGAAGCAGCTTGACTTCTTGGAGCTGGCCAAGAGGGTGACCAAGGTGTGGTCCTGACACAAATGTCCTGCCTGGAGGGATGGCCTATAGTTGTGGGGTGCCTCCTGGAATAGTCAGGCTTGCCTGATGGAACTATGTAGGGGCAGTGGAAAGTGTCCAGGGTGAGGCCCATGTGAAGACCCGAGCCAGAGGGCCCAGGCCTGGGGGCTGGGGACTCAGCCCAAATAGCTCCACTTGTCCCTGCAGGAAACTAGTCTGGTGACTCCTCCCCTAGCTACCATCCCCGTCCCCCCACACACACCCAGGCTGTCTCCAACAACAGAGGCCTGACCTAAAACCCTGAGGCCCATTAGCCCCAGGTAAGAAGTATCTTGATCTCTGTGGTAGGGGCAAGGGGGTGAGTGGAGAGGCCTGGGAGGTTAGGGTTTAAATGTCTCCCTGGCTAAAGCAGAGGGGCTGTGTGTGGTGGTTGTGGTGGTGGTGGTGGCGGCGGTGGGTGGGGTGGTGGTGGTGGTGGGTGGGGGGGGTGGGGACACTAACAGGGGCTTAGGCCATTCCTGTGAAGGAGGCATCCCAGGGCTGGGAGATGCTGCTTCTCTGCCTCCCCTCTTCCCCCTTCCCAAGCCAGGACACAGCTATGCACTCGGATTTGAGCCTTAGAGCTAAACCTTTGTCCCTCTTGAGTGCGTAGTGTCTCCCAGGCCACTGCTGCAGACACCTAGACACCTGTGTGGCTGCTGCTCTTGGGGACCAGGTGAGCGCTCAGAACCCCGGGAGGAACTGAACACAAACACAGCTCACCCCAGCTCTCTCCCTCCCACCTCACCCCAACTTGTCACCCACAGTGGGAGGGTGCTAGCGCCTGCGAGCCACCATCTGCACACATGGATGGTCCAACTCTTTTGCAGCTGTGGAGGAGACTGTGACTGCTTGCTGGCTGCTCTTGGCCTCCCATCTGTCCTGACTCCTTGACCTCCTGGGCCACCCCTATCCCCAGCCACCAACCCCCCACCCCCACCCCCAGGGCCTCATCTCAGGCTGGACCAACTTAGAGATGCCAGTTGCTCTTGGCAGCCTCGGCTGCTGGGACAAATCCTAGTGCCAGCAGGGGCTTCAGGGAGCCCCCGAGGCCTGCACTGCTCCCCAGACGGCCTGCTCTTCTTGACGGCTGGTGCTGCATCCTGTGTCCACGTGCTGGATCTTGAGGGACGCTCCATTTGTCAACTGCCCTGCCGCAGTCCTAGAACTGGAGACTTTGTTCCAGAGGATGTGGCCGTGACTGCTGCAGGGCTTGTGGTGGTCAGTGACCTCATCCACGGGGCTGTGTATGCTCTCCGGTACACTTCTCGGGAACCCCAGGGCCGCTGGGTGACTGTGGGCACGTTCTTGTCCCCCCGAGGGCTGGCTGTGGATGCTCTGGGCCACTTCCTGGTGGCAGACTATCTGCCTGGGACTGTGCACAGCTTCATGTTAGGACCGACCTGGGAGCCCCGTGCTCCAACCTCCATGCTAGGTCTGGAGGGCCCTTGTTGGGTAGGTCCAGGGCCTGAGGGGGGCCTTGCTGTGAGTGAAGAGTTTGGAGATGTACAACTGTTCGGCAGTGCCCACCAGCCTCTGGGCTCCCTAGGAACCCTGACTGGGCATAACTTTGGCCATCCAGCGGGTGTGTGCTCTGACGCAGAGGGTAGCATTATTGTGGCTGATGAGCAGAGGCACCAAGTGACTCTGTTTCCCCGGGTTGGGTCACCCATCTGCTTGCAGTTGGAGGGACTGGAGAGGCCCTTGGGTTTGGCCTGTGCACCCCAGGGCCAACTAGTGGTGGCAGATGCAGGGAACAACGACATCAAGGTGTACCAGTATCTGGGAGAAATGGCCTGAGGGTAGGCTCTGGGGAAAATAGCCCCTTGTTATGACTGGCTGGGCCTGAGTCCCATGAACTATCATAGGTTGATAGGCTTCTTGGGGCCTGCTGAGCCTTCTCCCTGACACCTGGTCTTAGCTGGCCTTGTGATTTCCTCTTGGCAAGTGCTCCTGTCTACACAGAAACCATGAATCACCATCTCTTGACGAGGTTCTAAACTGGGCCGTCTCCACTTCCCTATTCAGTATGCCCATAGCTTTTCATGACCCCCAAAACCAAGGGGCACTCAAGTCCCTGGCCCTGCTAGCTTGGGTCTCAGGAGGCCTGAGCTTTGAGGCGACACTTGGAGCTATAGATCCTGGGTATTGAGGCTGTCTGCCAGCAGATAGCTAGGCAAGAGTTCCTGTCAGGTGCCCCAAACCCTACATCTTAATCGGAGACAGGCAGGCAGGCAGGCAGGGAGGGTGTGGCTAGGCTGGGCTGGGCAGTTTAGGGGAAGGGTGTGGCCCCTTAGTGTTCCCCCCCCACTCCCCCAGCTTCAAAAATATTCCCATTCTTGAGCCTCCAACAGCACGCTGGGCCCAACAGAGAGGTAAGGAGTAGGCAAATCAGAGGGGTAAGCCCTACATGTGCCCTTGTAGGGGACATTGCAAGGGTGGATTGAGTCTTCAGGACGTCTTCTGTCTTCTGTTCACTCCCTGTTTTGAAGGATGTCTTCAGTTTTCCCTTCAATCCAAGTCCAAACCGCTTTTGAGCTCTTAGGTGGGGTGCTGGGCCAGTTCTAGGTAGCACAGTTTTTTTCATATCCTTCCATTCAAGACAGGAAAACAGTAGCCTTTCCTCCCTTGTTACAGGTGAGATCTGGAAGGGGAGGTGTGTGTGTGTGTGTGTGTGTGTGTGAAGAGCTTACTCAGTGAGAATCTGGCTCTCACCCATGATCTTCATGTGGTGTGGGAAGGAGCAAGAAAAAGCTGCTTGCTTTTGCTCCCTCAGGGTGTGGGGGTGGCACACCTATCGTCTGGATGCTGAGGTTACCACACATGTCACTCCTCCAGGGTAATTCAATTACCTGATCATTATTTATGGGGGAATAATGGACAGTGAAAGAAATTTTGCTTGTAAGTAGATGCTCAATAAACATTAGTTACTGCATTGTTAGGGGTATTGCTTTCGGCCTATGCGGCCCACATAGTTCGGCGCGCACCCTACCCGCAACGGAGATAGTTGGAAGGGCGCGGGTTTAGGAGGCCAGGCAGGGCATGGCGCTAAGAACAAAGCGGCTACTTGGTCCTCAAAGGCTGGATCCACCCGATCTTTCAGGACATTTACAGCGAGGGTAGCTTTGATGGCCGGAGCCCGGCGCGCGGAACTCTCGGGTTCAGGCGATGGACAGCCCGGGCACGTTTGGGGACCGGACCGTCGCGCGACAACGCGCGGGGCCGGCGGAAATGGTGCTGATGTCCCGCGGCGGGCCTGGGGGCCGCCAACACCGTCGTCCTCCCGGGCCCGCCGAACGCGGTGCCCAACCCAGTCCCTTACCTACCGCTCGGGGACGCGGCCCGGGGGACCAGCCGGTGAGCACTAGCGGGCGGCGGGGCCGGGAGAGGAAGAGGAGGCAATCCCGAGGCAGCGCAGGCCTCTTGGTCTTCAGTGCCTGGCTCCTAAGACTCTGAGATGGGAAACCGGAGGCCGGGATGGAGGGAGCGGCGGCCACCGCGCCGCTGACCTCCAGGCTCGGCGCCCGCGTTGTGGGTCTGGGCCTGCTCTCCGGATCTTGAGGGCACCGAGGGGCCCCTCCTCCCCTCCAGGCGGGGAACTAGCTGGAAGATTCCCGGGGCACCGACTGAAAGGCCTCATATTTATCGACTCCAGTAAAGATCGGAAACAGATTACCCCCTCCTTTTGAAATGAAAAAGGAAAGCATTTACAGAGGCAAAAATGTGTTTCCGGACAGGTTCTCTTATAGGCTAGGTTGGCCTCAAAATCCTAGTGTAGCAAAGGATGACCTTGAATTTTTGATCGTCCTGAGGCCACCTCCCTATTACAGATATGCATTACTACTATCTGCCTATGAGGTTCTGGGGACGTAACACAGGCTCTCGTGCAGGCTAGGCATGCTCCCTACCAACTGACTACATCCCTAGTCAGAAAAGTGGAGGTTTTTTTTTTTGGGGGGGGGGGCGTTTATTTTGAACGTAGGGTAAATATGAACCCTCTCAAAGATTCACACATGAATCTTTCAGCTATGATGTGTCCTAGGCCTCTCTTAACTGGGCTGGCCATCCCTCAGACCTGTTCCTTGCTGGGGAGATAAGCAGTAGCTCTGCTTCTACTGAAGTCTGACTTGGATTTCTGTGGAGAGGCTTCCTGGGGCCTCTTATTTAACCCTCCTGGGAATGCGCTGTGGGGAGGGAACTGACTCCTTTTTAGCAAAGGCAGCTTTTTCCAGGCTTGGGTTGTTCTTTTAATCAGCATCTTTAAAGGTGTTCGCATATCCCAGGTTTCTGCTTTTTCTCCCTTCAGCCTCACACCTCTATCGATCGCCTTCTCTTTTATCGTTTTCTGCTGCTGGAATCCCAGCAGTCCAGTGTAAGCACACTCCTTCACACTTCAGTGCTTCCGGAGGCTGGGTTGGGAGTGAGGGTGAGAATTTGCCTCATAACTTGAGTTCTCTCAGTACCCCACAGATCAGAGCGCCAACCTCTCTGTGCCTTCCACCATCTTTCCTTTGACCTGGGCTTTTTTGCTTTTTTAAGGTAAATAGTTAATGAAGCATACTCTACAATAAGGATTTGCATAGTGTGTATACGGCACGGTGGATTTACGCATTGTGAACAGACTCAAAACAGCCTTCGAAACATCTGTTTATAATTAGACCAAGGGCATTTCTCTAACACTGTCGTGGGCATTTTTCCTTAATTCATGTGAAGTGTTCCCCGGGAGAGTCAGTTCCCCAGAGTGCTCCTCAGTTACACTGAGCTGGTGTATCCTTACAAGGTTGTTGAACAGGAGCTTGGGGTCCCTCCTATGACAGTGGCCCTCTGGGACTCTTACAGGTACAAGAGCTCTAGTTTTTTTGTTTGTTTGTTTTTTTGTTTTGGATTTGGTTTTTTCAAGACAGGGTTTCTCTGTATAGCCCTGGCTGTCCTGGAACTCACTCTGTAGACCAGGCTGACCTCGAACTCAGAAATCTGCCTGCCTCTGCCTTCCAGAGTGCTGGGATTACAGGCGTGTACCACCACCGCTGGCTGGGCTCTGCGCCATGTTGTGGCCTTCTGGAGATAGTTCCTACCGAAGGGACAAGAGAAATTGGTTCTTGACACTGGCTGTGGGGATTTAGCCTGGCATGGCATTGGGCGTCAGGTTTTCTCTATGGATACCCACCAGTTACCTGTTTCCTTCAGGCACTTTGGCGTTTGTTTTCTAGGAGACTTTTGACTTGGAGTTCTTTGCTTGACCCACCTGGGGACAGACTTTTTCAGGCTCGGGCTGTTCTTTTCATTAGCATCAGCATTTGGAAGTCCTACAGTACAGGGTCCTGTTAGTCCTCTCAGCATTGGGCTGGGTTATAGTTCATCTGAGACCCTCAGTGTAATGCTCAGTATCACAAAAACAAAAAGCTTTGCCAAGTTGTTCAAGGCTTCTTTGGGCTGGCATACCTTCAGGAAGGGAGCAGTTGCATCTGGGTCCTTCAAGCTGTGGGCCTTTGTTTATGGGACAGCCACCACCACCACTGGTGCTACTGTCTGGCCCCTTATCTCCAATTGTTTTGTGTGAACACTAGACCAGGAAACTGGGCTTCAGCCCAAGATCTGGGCCTCCCTCAGGAAAGGATCCAAAAATGGGGGGTGGGGGCATCTTCGCTCACGGTTGCTGTGTCCTTCACTTCACGTTGGCAAGGTGTGGTACTGACTAAGGGCATATGTAGGCACCTGAACCCTGCCAAACACTCCAGCAGTTCAGTTCAGCAGACACAAGTGAAGGAAACCCACAATCTCCAAACAGCTGCTGTCTGTGGAAGGAAAAGTGCAGGGTCCACAGGGGAGGATCTGTAGCTGCTGTGGTGGTTCTTGATGTTCACACCTGAGAGCCTGAGAGGTCAGGAGGTCAGGTGTCCCCTCAGAGAAAACGTTGACATTCTCTCAGGGAGAGAAGTCCTGCTCTGCTGGAAACCCTGTCTTGGGGTGTCTGCCAAGGATTCCAGAGAAAGATGAGTACTACCCAGAGGTACCTCAGGTGAGCAGAGGGCAGAGCAGAACCCGCTACCACTGAGCAAACCTCCTGCCCCTTCTCTGCTTACTTTTTGAGACTGAGTCTGTGTGTTACAGCTCTGAGGGGAAAGGTGTCCTGGCAGTCTGGAGCCAAGGAATAGCACAGAGTCACACAGTACAACATGCCTCATACAAGAGATTTATTGGGAAAGACACAAGATGGCGGCTACCTCTGCTTGGGCCAGAAGTAGCAGAAAACTGAGTGAGATGCAAGCTTATATAGGACTCCTTGGTGGTTGGGGGACCAAGTTTTCCAGGGTGGGAATTGGTGGGATTTCAAACCCTGAGCTAGAGGCAAGCTCAGGGCTTGCTGGGTTTTCAGCAGCAGCAGCAGGACGTGTTCCCTGCCTTACTCTCAGCCTCTGGACCAGGGCTCTGTGTGTGCATCCAGTTTTCCTGAGCCCCAAACACGTTTGCTTGATTCGCTTTTGTTTTTGCTTTTGGTTATTTGGTGGTGTTTGAGGTCAAGTTCAGAATGTTGGCCACGCTAGGTAAGCACTCCACCATTGAAGCCCACCCCCGGCCCCAGCACAGGCTTGGTGCCTTTAAAATTTACTTTATGTATACGAGGGCTAGCCAGCACATCTGTATGTGTGACCACACGTGTGCCAGATCTGTGAGAACTGGGGTTATGAATGGTTGTGAACCGAATGGGTGCTGGGAATCAAATTCAGGTCCTCTGTGAGAGCAACGAGAGCTCTAAAGCTCTGAGCAACTCTCCAGTCCCGGGTTTTAAAATTTTATCTTAACTCTTTTTTTTTTCTTGTTTCCTCCTCCCCCCCCCCCCCCCCCCCCCGCCCCAGACAGGGTTTCTCTGTATAGCCCTGGCTGTCCTGGAACTCACTCTGTAGACCAGGCTGGCCTAACTCAGAAATCCGCCTGCCTCTGCCTCCCAAGTGCTGGGATTAAAGGCGTGTGCCACCACTGCCCAGCTAATTTTAACTCTTGCTTACGTAAATCCAATTTGTTGCTTTATTTTGTCTGCCAGGCTTCCTTGAAATTCATGTGTAGGCCTAGCTGGTCTTGAACTCAGTGATCTTCCTGCTTTGGCCTCGTAAGTACTGAGAATAGACAAGAGCCCTCCCCCCCCGAACCCCTTCTTTCGAAGGCTGCTCTTGAACTGGCACTCCTGCCTCCACCTCTCAAGACACTGCTGGAATTACAGTGTGCATTACACAGCTGGCTGGCTTCTGGTTTGTTAAAGTGATCATTTGTGTCACTGCTGTCCGTCAACAGTATGTGTCGAGTACCTCACTCTGCCCCGCTTCAGGCTGCTTGCCTTGGAACGTGTGGAAGCACTGCCGTGCCATCACACGCATAGCTGCTGCTTCCTGGGCAGTGATCGGAGGAGTTCAGTCCCTGGAAGATGCGTAGCCATGACCCACCAAATCCAGAACTGGGCTTTCCCAACCTGTGGCCAGGCGAATGGTCCAGAAGCATGGCACAGCATCTTGCAGGCACTGTGCTGCCAGCCACGGCAGCTCTAAACCAACACTATCTTGTCTCTTGCAGGGCCCCCAGCATGGTGCTCAAGGCCTTCTTCCCCACATGCTGTGCCTCGGCAGACAGTGGCCTATTAGTGGGACGGTGGGTCCCAGGACAGAGTAGTGCTGTGATCCTGGCGGTGGTGCACTTTCCCTTCATCCCCATCCAAGTCAAAGAGTTCCTGGCCCAGGTGCAGAAGGCCAGCCAGGTACAAGTGGCTGTGCTAGGCACCTGGTGCCACCGTCATCAGGAACCAGAGGAGAGCCTGGGGAATTTCCTGGAGGGCCTGGGGGCCATCTTCTCCCATGATCCCTGGTTGCAGATATGCCGGGAGAGGGGTACCAGACTGTGGAGCTGCAAGGCCACTTACCATCAGATGTCTAACACTCCGGACACACCCACTGAAGACCAGGTCATGCTCATTTTCTATGATCAGCGCAAGCTGCTGCTCTCCTGGCTGCATCCCCCTCCAGTACTGCCTGACTGCCAGATTGGAGACACCCCAGCCAGCACCGGAGGCCTAGCTGACATCTTTGACACAGTGGCACGCAGCGAGGTGCTCTTCCGAAATGACCAATTTGATGAGGGACCTGTACGCCTGAGCCACTGGCAATCCGAGGGAGTGGAGGCCAGTATACTCGTGGAGTTGGCAAAGCGGGCCTCTGGGCCTGTCTGCCTGCTGCTGGCTTCTCTGCTGTCCCTGGTCTCAGCAGCTAGTGCCTGCCGGTAGGTGCCTCAGACAGGCAGAACAAGACATTGGTCCTTTTTTTTTTTTTAAAGATTTATTTATTATTATACACTGTATTATTATACACTGTGTTATACACTGTAGCTGTCTTCAGACACACCAGAAGAGGGCATCAGATCTCATTATAGATGGTTGTGAGGCATGTGGTTGCTGGTATTTGAACTCAGGACCTCCGGGAGAGCAGTCAGTGCTCTTAACCACTGAGCCATCTCTCCAGCCCTAAGAAATTGGTCCCTTGAGAACCACAGGCTCTCCCTTCAGTGTGCAGTGGCATTGAGAGCCAGAGGTTCCATCCTGAGGCTCATGTTACTGGGAACGTGGCCTTACCGGTCTCTTACCTTCCCTCCCTTTACATCTTAGAGGAGGTCCTAGTAGAGGTGCTGTTCCTAGAGACTGATGGTGTGAGGCCCATCCAGTTGGGTATAGAATGAGTCACAGATAGTTCAAGCACTGAAAAGAGAAATCTGGTGAAGACAAAACTGGATTATTGTACTTATAAAAAAAATTACAAGTAGCCAGGCAATGGAGGTGCACACCTTTAATCCCAGCACTCAGGAAGCAGAGGCAGTTGATTTCTGAATTCAAGGCCATCCTGGTCCGGTCCACAAATCAAGTCCAGGACAGCCAGGGGTGTTACACAGAGAAACTCTGTCTCAAAAAAAAAAATTATGTATGAATGTTTGTCTGCATTTGCATCCCTAGTCAGGAGAGAGGGTCAGATCTCCCAGAAGTAGGGCTAGAGATGGTTCTGAGCCATCATGTGGGTGCTGGGAACTAAACCTGGGTCTTTATAAGAACAACAAATGCTCCAGGTCACTGCATCACTTCTTCAGCTTATCTTACTGTTTCTTTTGTGCTTGAGACAGAGTCTTAGCTATACCCTTGGCTGGCCTGGAACTCACGACATGGAGCAGGCTGGCCTCCAGTTCTGTTCTGGGTGTGCCGGGAGGGATTACAGACAATACCTGCCCTGCCTGAGCAGACCTGTGAGGACAGAGCCGGCCACTCCCCTTTTCTGTTTGCCTCACAGCTGGCTTCAGGTGCTAATGCAGTTCTTCTCCAGCCAGTTGCTTGCAGTACTGTACCCACCCAGGGTCTCTAGAATCATGGGGTGCTAGCCTGGTGAGCAGTTTGGAAAAGTCCCCAAGTCCTCAGAACGCTGAGTAACAAACACTAGGCTCTTTTAGTTTAGCTGTTTGTGCACGTGCATATATGTGTTTTAACGCTCAACTCTCTCTTTAAGACAGGGTTTTCATATATCTCATGCTGGGCACAAACTTGCTGTATAGCCAAAGATGACCTTTACCACCTCTCTCTCTCTCTCTCTCTCTCTCTCTCTCTCTCTCTCTCTCTCTCTCTCTCTCTCTCTCATCTATCTATCTATCTGTCTGTCTATCTAACCATCCATCCATCCATCCATCCATCCATCATCTATCTATCATCTTTCTATTTTGACGCAGTGTGTCTCTATGTAGTCCTGGCTGTCCTAGACAACTGTGTAGACCAGGATGGTTTGGAACTCATAGATTCACCACCCTCTGCCACCAGAGAGCTGGGGTTACATGTTTGCCATCATAGTACCAGACATACTCATAGTACTCTACCAGATGAGATGTATCTCCAGCCCAGGGTGATGTTTCCTTGGCGTTCCTGTTCATAAGGAACAGCTGTAGTGTTCTCTGCTCCACCCTCCCTTTAGATCTATAGACTGGTACCTAGTATGGGATCTGGCTTGCCTTTTCCAGGGGCTCTGTGACCGTAGAATACTGTCTCAGAAAGGAAGCCCTGGGTGTTGTGATAATAAAAAAAGAGGCTTTAGGGAATGAAGTATACAGCGGTGTGGGGAAAGAGGGTGCCCCAGCGGTCCCATGTTGAGGCATCCCTTCCCCCCAAGGGACCAGACACACACAGATATAGTAGAGTTTATTCAGGGCAGAGGATGGGAGTTAAAAGAGTGGTGGAGGCAGAGAAAGGCAAAGAGAGGGAGAGAGTAGAGAAGCAGAGGCCGGCCATGACTATGTGGAGAGAGGGAGGAGGGACAGAGAGCCCAAGAAAGGCAGAGAGATAAGGGGACTAAGAGAGAGGAGCAGCTGAGTAGCCCTTTTTGTAGTACGCCAGGCCTACCTGGCAACAGCTAGGGGTGGAGCTTAGACAGAATCCTAACACTGGAGTAACCTATAGGGATGATACACTTTAGGTTGCAGGAGCTGCTGGGTATTGATAAATGGTGTAGACTTTTGTGACAACCTTAGAATTAAGGTGAAGGTATGTGTGGGCCCAGGTGCCATTACATTACATCAGAGAAGGTCCTTAGTTTTTCTTATCCTTTCAAGAGACTCAAGAAGGATGAAGAGATGCTTGTGTACAAATGCAGACACCAACCTGCCCATCAAGCAAGAGTCAGCGGTTATGACTGGTGATGTGCAGGCGAGGCTGTCACTGCAGAATAAAGCCCCTCTCTACCTTTCATGGCTTTGTGCCCTTTTCAAACAACCCCACAGGTGTGGAGCCTGGGCCAGGAAGGACTGACCTTGGACCTTGGAGTTTCATGTGCCCAGTGAGTGGTCACTGTGGTTGGCTATTTGAAAGGGAAGGCTCTGTTGAATCCAGTTCTTTGAACTGACTCCGAGTTGCCCGTGAAGAGTTGTGTCGGGCTCTTTCCCGAGGTGGCACACAGCTCTGCACGTCCCAGGAGCCCTCGGACCCTCCTGTCCCTGCTGCTGCTCTCCTGTGGGCTCCTTGGTCCCGCTCTCCTGGTTCACAGGAGTGCAGCCCGCTTGCTTTCAGGCATTTTCTTCTCCCTTGGCTTGAAGACATCTCTTACTATGTGAGCATCTGTGGAAACGGCTCAGTGCTTCCTTTGTGAGGAATTCAGTCTTACTGGAAAGCCCAGGAGAACCTTGTTGAGCTGGGTTACTATCTAGTAGGCAGGACAAGTCTTGGGTAGATAGGAGATGACCTAATCTCCCCTCCACCTCTACTTTTTAGGCCATCTTTTGGGGGTGAGGGTAGCCCTAACCAAGCTGGTCTTGGACTCAAGATCTATTTGCCTCAGCCTCCTGAGTCCTGGGATTAAAGGCATGTGCCATACCACACCTGGCTATCTTTTCTTTCTTTCTTTCTTTTCTTTCTTTCTTTTTTTTGGGGGGGGGGGGGTTGGATTTTGTTTTTTTCGAGACAGGGTTTCTCTGTGTAGCCCTGGCTGCCCTGGAACTCACTCTGTAGACCAGGCTGGCCTTGAACTCAGAAATCCACCTGCCTCTGCCTCCCAGAGTGCTGGGATTACAGGTGAGTGCCACCACTGCCCGGCCTTTTCAGCTGTCTTGATATTCATCTTTGCATTGGCTGGTGAGCTCCGGTATGCCCGAGGCTCTGCGAGGGGTCCAGCTCCGTGGTAGCAGTAAGCTCAGTTGGGGGCAGGGGGCAGGGAGGTGCCGAGCATTTCACACCTATGCATCCTTGCTTGGCTGTGTTGGTTTTACATTTGCCTGGGCCTTGCTGAGCTTTGAAGTAGAACCAAAGGGCTCAGGGTGAGTGGCTCTGGGTCATCTCTCTAGAGTGAGGGACCTTGGTTGGGAAACAGAGGAACCTAAGGCTGGAGGTGTCAGTCTCAGCCCTTATATTCTCCTCAGGCTCTGGAAGCTGTGGCCCCTTTCCTTCATCAGAAGCAAGCTCTCCACTTGTGAGCAGCTCCAGCACCGGCTGAAGCACCTCTCACTCATCTTCAGCACCGAGAAAGCCCAGAGTCCCATGCAGCTGATGAGGTATGGTCTTCTTTACAAGGAGTGGTGGGGCGGCCCATCCTCTTCTTCGCCTCTGCTCTGCATCGTGCCTCCAGCCAGGCCTCTCAGGCCACAGGCTGTGTCTAGCTGTGCTGTCCCTGACTGTCCTCCCCTCCCAGGAAAGCCAACACGCTGGCTTCTGTGCTGCTGGACGTGGCCCTTGGCTTGCTGCTGCTCTCCTGGCTCCACAGCAATAACCGAATTGGACAGCTGGCCAACGCCCTGGTCCCTGTGGCTGATGTGAGTGGATTTGGGTGGAGCCCAGCGGATCCTCCAGGAGGATTCCTGCGGGTCGGGAATCCTCTTGGGCAGTCCTTTAGCTGGCAGGAACAGCTCTTCCCTGTCCTCACCCTAGAGACCCAGCCTTTGGCCCTAGCCTGAGATAGTTCCTGGCTCTTGGGACATATATTTCTCAGAGCAGCATTGGTGAATTGTCTGCTGCCCTTCTTGAAGGTGGCAGTGTCTGGGGGCCACTTTGGTTGAGGCTTTCATGGGCCCTTTTTCCATGCTCAGCTGATCTTCCAGATGAAAGCCAACCTCAGCACAACCCTGGCTCAGGCCTATTGCTGAGCCGGCCACGCTATTGCCAGACTGCTCTTACACTGCAAACAAGAGGCACAGGGTTGTCCTCTCTACTCCCCGTGCTCCCTACAGGGTATGTGCAGCATATCCACGCTGGTCCCTTCACCTCATTTCTACCCAGCCTTGGAACTTCTCAGTGCTCCATCTCATCTTCAGTAGAGTCAAAGTAGCAAAGCAGTCTCTACTGTGGAAGCCTGAGGGGTTTTGCTTCTGCTCCATCAGTGCAGATGTGTGCTCGGTCTGTTTGTTGCCAGGCCAGAAATCTGGGGCAGCAGTGGGCTCCTCTCAGCTTTGTGAGATCTGTGGAGGTCATCCCAGTAGGAAAGAGTTGCTGGAACTGGGTAAAGGGTGAGGCTGTTTCTATATTCTGTTTCTTGGCCGGCTTTGTCTGAATTTTCCTTTTTGCAAAATTGCAAAAAAAAAAAAAAATACCCAAACCATAAATATTTAATTAAAAAATGGAGTCTTTTTCTGCTGCCAGGCTTTTATCCTTTAAATATTAAATAAGACCTATTTTTAAGGAAGGTTTTGCTCTCCTCCCTGGTGGTCCTGAGGCTCTTGTACAGGGTTGCAAGAGGCTTTGGGAAGAGCATGTAGGGATATAGGAGTTATTCTTGAGGACTGGACAGTGGTGGTGCACACCTTTAATCCCAGCACTTGGAAGGCAGAAACAGGCAGATCTCTATGAATTTGAGGCCAACCTTGTCTATACAGTGAATTCCAGGACAGCCAAGGCTATATAAAGAAACTGTCTCAAACAAACAAACAAACAAACAAACAAACAAACAAACAAACAGGATTACTCCTGAGACCTCACCTCGGTGACAGAGCAGAGCATCCCTTAGCCAGAACCAGTTTCCCTGCTTGTCGCTGAAGTCCCTGTGCTGGTCACGGCGCACTCAATTTTGTCTTGTCTCTGAGAGCCCTTGCCCTCCTGGGCTCTCACCAGCTTGCCAAGTCTCTGATAAGTCTGACATCCTCTCACTCATCCAAGATTGCTGTCCGTTCCTGGTACTTGAGAGGCAGAGGCAGGTGGATCGCTTTGAGTTTGAGGTCCATCCTAGTCTACACAGTGAGTTCTTTTTTTTTTTTTTTGGATTTGTTTTTTTTGCCCTGGCTGTCCTGGAGCTCACTCTGTAGACCAGGCTGGCCTCGAACTCAGAAATCCACCTGCCTCTGCCTCCCAGAGTGCTGGGATTACAGGTGTGCGCCACCACCGCCCGGCCTACACAGTGAGTTCTAAGACAGCCAGAACTATGTAGTGAGACCCTGTTTAAATAAGTTCAAAGACAATGGTTCTGAACCTAGGAAGGAAGTGCAGGCTGCCTTTGTCCTGCCCAGATGGACTGGCTAGGGGGAGCCCCGTACAGACAATCCTCAACCTACCCACTCATCTCCCTCAGTGTGACCATGTCATCCCTCCCCTGCTCCATGTCCCTATAGCGCGTGGCTGAGGAGCTCCAGCATCTGCTGCAGTGGCTGATGGGTGCTCCTGCTGGGCTCAAGATGAATCGGGCACTGGATCAGGTGCTAGGCCGCTTTTTCCTGTACCACATCCATCTGTGGATCAGTGAGTGCCTGATGGGCAGGGTTGGGCAGCCCAGCAGGGCTGGGTGAGGAGAGCAGGGAACCCTAGTCAGGCCCCATTCTCCCCTGCCTCCATTTTCTGGCCTCCTGTTTGTATGAAGCCAACTGTGTCAGGCCAGCTGCTCAAGCAAAGTCTGGGGCCAGTGGTTGGGCTCCCAGTGCCTCAGTGGGTACTACTTACGGCTGAACCCCATCCTGCAGGCTATATCCACCTTATGTCCCCCTTTATTGAGCACATCCTGTGGCATGTGGGACTCTCAGCCTGCCTCGGACTGACTGTTGCTCTGTCCATCTTTTCGGACATCATTGCCCTTCTTACGTTTCACATCTACTGCTTCTATGTCTACGGTGCCAGGTATGTATATGTTCAAATGGGCACTCAACTGGGTGTGAGCGGATGGGTGAGGTGTGGCCTTCATGAACCTGTGTCCTACAGGCTGTACTGCCTGAAGATCTATGGCCTCTCCTCTCTCTGGCGTCTGTTCCGGGGGAAGAAGTGGAATGTTCTACGCCAGCGTGTGGATTCTTGTTCCTATGACCTTGACCAGGTACCTGTAGCTTTGAGCCTGCTGACCAGGCCAGGGCAGCTACTTAGACCTACCAGGGACCAGCCTGCTCCTACCCTGCAGCTGGCCTCCAGCAGCTGGCCTGGGGAGTTACCCACAGGCCTACATACTCCAGCGAGGTGGGCCTTGGACCTGCTTTGGCTTATTCCATTTGCTTACCCAGATGTGATGCATGCAGTTTTTCCTAACATCATATTTGCCTATGTACCCTGCTGCTTGTTTCCCCACAAGACACACTAGGTCCACAGGGTATGTAGACATACCCCTCATGGTAAAGGGAACATGCTGACCCCTGCTAGCTCAGGAGATCAAAACTTTCAACTGCAGTTTAAGATGTGTGTGGGCAGTGAAGGCGCAGTCTCCTGGTCTGGATCTCGTGATGCCAGGTTTGCTGGTCCTCTTCCCTGCAGCTCTTCATTGGGACCCTGCTCTTCACCATCCTGGTCTTCTTGCTGCCCACCACCGCTCTGTACTACCTGGTGTTTACCCTGGTGAGCCCAGTACCCCCTGCCCCGGGGCCTACACAACTTGGGATTGGTCACTGCCTGAGCCAGCCAGGCACACAGGGAACGGGCCATCTACCTCTTCGGGTCACATCAGCATGGCTGTTCTGAGCTCTCTGGGAACTATGTACTGGTCTTAAATCAGGTGGGGGTCCTGTCCTGGAGAAGACTGGCCACAGGGGAGACTGCGACCCACAGTAGGTGGTCATATGGGGTCATAGAGGAGCCCCCCTCTAGAGGTGAGGCTATTGGGCTGCTCTCCTCCTAGGCCTGTCTAATGTGTGTCCTCAGTCCCAGTCAGTGGCCCTAAATGTCACCTTTGCTGCAGCTCCGGCTCCTGGTGATCACTGTGCAGGGCTTAATCCATCTGCTTGTAGACCTCATCAATTCCCTGCCACTATACTCCCTTGGCCTTCGACTCTGCCGACCCTACAGGCTGGCAGGTGAGTGTTGGGTGCTGGGTGGGTGGCTTCTGACAGATGATACAACGTACCCATAGGCCTTACAAGACACTTGTGCCAACCTCATGTGTCTCCTGCCTGAAAGAATTGGTGTATCTGGCATAGTAGGCAGAGCCATGAAGACAGACTTGGCCCTGGACACATGCTGTCTTTTCTCTCTCCATGGAGAGTAAAGTTCAGAGACATAAAGACCCAAGGCGTCGCCCTTCCTGTAATATGTGAGGCTTGCTGCAGGGTCTGTGTAGGATATATATAGCTCAGACTCAGAAAACTGTCTCCATGTGGTTATAGGCTATATGTCTGCTTTTTGATGGCCCTCACCCTTTTTGATGTTGGAGGGACAGAACATAGTGAGGGCTGCTAGACTATAGCGGGGTCATCCTGTACTGTGTCTAATCATCACATGTCACCCAGGCTGTCTCTGACTCTGAATTCTCGTCCCATGTCCCTTGAGGGAATTTATCCCCTTTAGGCATGAGGTTGTCATGGGCAACCCATTTGTCTCTGGGGCTTTGGATACAGCAGGGACTTTAGGATTACCCAGCATAGCCAATGTCCAACACCAATTCAGCTGATTTCTAAGGTGGCCAGTATGTCCATTTGACTCTTCCAGTCACTCACTCAGACCCTTTTGATAGGGACATGAAAATTCCTTGGCTTTGAACCAATTTCAAAGTCTGCCTTCAGGCATCTCCCTGCTACTGAATGCCTATAAAACATTTTGTGAACATCCTTCTAGCTAATTTCCCCATTCACCTCAGGGGGCCCAGGCCAGAGTCTCACTTGCAGTGTTACCCACTTACCCTCTGCCCCCACTTCTTTACCTCAGAACACAAAAGCAGATGAGTCATAGTAGCCCCAGCCATAGCCTGGGCTGCAGGATCTTCCTCATAAGCTTGGAGCCAGTAAACGGGGCAGAGCAGTTTACCTTTGCTTGGAAGGCCACGGTTCTGACCCTTCCCACTCCCAGCTTATTTGTTTCCAAGACAGGGTTTCTCTGTGTAGCCCTGTTGGTCCTGGAACTCACTCTGTAGACCAGGCTGGCTTTGAATTCACAGAGTTCTACCTACTTCTGCCTCCTGGGGATTAAAGGCTTGCACCACCACAACTGTCCCATTTCCTGCTCTTTTTTGTTTGTTTTTGTTTTTGTTTTTGTTTTTGTTTTCAAGACAGGGTTTCTCTGTATAGCCCTGGCTGTCCTGGAACTCACTCTGTAGACCAGGCTAGCCTCGAACTCAGAAATCCACCTGCCTCTGCCTTCCAGAGTGCTAGGATTACAGGCGTGCGCCACCACTGCCCGGCTCATTTCCTGCTCTTTTAAGAACCTTCTTCCTGGCTATTTCCTAGACCTGCAACCCAAAATACAGGCCAGGGGTACTATGGGTTCCTAAGTCAGCCAGACACAGAAGCTGTAGGACACTGAACTATTAATAGGGCATCTGCCACCCAGCACAGAGGCAGCTGGGAGAGGTAGAAGAGGAGAGAACCCTATGTGTCCAAGCAGGTCTACTGCCACCTGAATGTGCTCAAAGGGGCTTCTAGTGTCCAGAATGGCCATCTACAGCAGCGTCTGCTGGCCCATCGCATGTAGTGAACCAGTGGAAGCTGACTGGGTGTTGCCGCCTTCCTTTCTAAATACTTTGCTTTCCTATAGCTGGTGTGAAGTTCAGAGTTCTGGAAAAGGAGGCAGGGAGGCCCCTCCGTCTCCTGATGCAGGTAAGAACTTCCCTACGCTTCACTGCTCCTCAGACCTGGGACTCCACACTCCCCACCCCCCACCCCCGCCACCTCTCCTCATACTCCCCCAGTGTTCTGGAACAGCTGGTGTCAGCTGTTGTGATACTGTGATGTTATAGCAGCCAGAGGTCAGATATAGGTAGAAGGACCCAGTGAGGCAAAGAGATGGGTTCCCAGGCATCTGAGCACCTTAACTCACTGTGTCTGGAGCTTCCCCAGCAGAGTTGTGGCTACCTATTGTGGTCTACATAGCTGATGTCTAGTTCAGCCTGTGGGTGGGTGCCCCTGTCTTTGGCTAGACACGTTGTGAAGCTGCCCTGGGTCCTACAGTGCTCAAGATTGTGATCAAACAGAAATGACTTTCCAAAGGCCTCATGACAAGTAGTCATGTCCTGTTGGACTTGAACCCTTGGCTCTTTCAGTCACAGGCTCCAGTCTCTGTGGAAGGGAGCAGAGAGTGTTTGGGGTGACTTGCCAGGTATTAAGTTGTACCTTTGGCCAAGTCCAAGACTCCTAGATGCTGAAGCATCTGGCATGTTCCCCCTCCTCCCAGAGGGCTAGAAACATAGTAGATCCTACGACAGAGCAGCCCTGAGCTCCCCATCATCATTCCCGCCTCAGGAACCGAAGTGCTAGACAGGCCCCTTCTCCAGATAGATAGCATGGCTACTCCACAGGCAAAGCTTTGTCAGAGCGCAGCCGGGCTTGCCCTGCAGGTGTCTAGCTAAAGTCTCTACAGAGGGCCATTCAGGCCCAGGGTGCCACCTCGAGCTTCTTCTGTAGACACAGCCGAAGCACCCATGACCGCCCGCCACTGCTGATCTCTACCCTGCCCTTGCAGATAAACCCTCTGCCCTATAACCACGTGGTGCACACCTACCGTCTGCCTAGCTGTGGCTGCCATCCCAAGCACTCCTGGGGTACCCTGTGCCGAAAGCTGTTCTTCGGAGAGCTCATCTATCCCTGGAGGCAGAGAGAGGACAAACAGGACTGAGGAACTGGACATGGTCTCCTCAGAGCTACTGCACGCCATCGTGCCTCTCCTCCTTCCAGGATTGCAGCACTGACCGTGGGCTCATCACAGGTCCACACGGGCTGACCGACCAAACACTCCGTGTGCTCAGTGTAGGGCAGGCCTTACCTGCCAGCTTCAGTCTGACACTCTGCCTGGCACAGGGGTTCTCAACCTTCCCAAAGCTGTGACCCTTTAATATAGTTCCTCATGTTGTGGGAACTCCAACCATAAAATTATTTTCTTTTTTTTTTTTTTTGTTTTTTGTTTTTTGTTTTTTTTGTTTTTTGAGACAGGGTTTCTTTGTGTAGCTCTGGCAGTCCTAGAACTCACTCTGTAGACCAGACTGGCCTCAAACTCAGAAATTCGCCTGCCTCTGCCTCCCAAGTGCTGGTATTAAAGGCATGTGCCGCCACTGCCCAGCATAATTTTCATAACTGTAATTTTGCTACTGCTATGAATCGTGATATAATATAAATATCTGTGTTTTCTGACAGTCATAGATGACCCCTGTGAAAGGATCATATGACCCCCCGAAGGGTTGAGAACCACTGCTCTAGTACCACCTATGTGGGGACCTACATGGTTTTTGTAGTCATTGCCTGATTCCTAGGAGTGCCCAGACTCATGGGACATGCTGGCAAGTCCTCTTGGCCACCCTATTGGGTGGGAGTACTCCTGGGCACCTGCACACTCCGCAAGCCTCAGCAGAACAGAGGCAGCTGCTGATCCCTTGCCCCCACAAACTAATCCCTCACCCTGTACTTCACGGGGTTTACTTGCTGCTCCCTGGAGACTGCTTTGTGAAGTTACTGCTAACAGGCCTTTGGGTACTCTTCGCTTGAAGCTCTATCGACTGGGGTGATTGGATGCCTGCCAGCCTGGCTGCCCTGTTCTTGCTCAGTGCTCCATGTATGGATAGGCCCTTTGGCAAAATAATCTGTCTCCTCTCATAGACTCCTTACAGGAGCAGGCAGCTCCCTTCTGGGCAGGCTTCATGGCTCATTGTGTGAATGACCTTGGGGTGGTGAAATAGCCAAGGCTCCCTAACACTTAGTGGGACCCCAAGTGAGCTAGTCCCTGGGGAGCAGGAAACCTCACTGCCTGACAGTCCAGAAGTGTCTGCTGTGGGCAGGAGGGAACAGCCAACCCTGCCTGTCTTTCAGGGACATTCAGGAATATGGACATTGGTTTGTCTGGGCCTGCTTCCTCTTGCTATAGGCCACAGCCACTCTTAAGCACCCAGCGGACGGTTTTGGTGAAGATGAATCCTAATCCTGTGATGACAATAAAATCTCATGAATCCGGAGTACCAGCTTGGGTGTGCTGCTAGTCTGGCCAGGCTCTAGGTGGGCAGGCCAGGCAGAGCGCTGGTTACTCCAGGTGACTCATCATTTCCTGCCTAAGGCCTCTACAGAGGGTCTGCTGATTTGCAGCCCAAGGCACTTGAAGACGTCATAGATAGGTGAACAGAGCTAGAGCCTCAGGGCCTCTGGCTGTAGCTTCACCCTGATTCCTGGGGCAGGGATACAGTTTGGTAGGGCTGGAGCTGTCTACTCTGGGCTTTGGGAATGTAGATTCCATACAAAGCAAAACACTGCCCTGGACTGACAGGTTTCTCTATGTAGTCTTGGCTATCCCAGAACTCACTCTGTAGACCAGGCTGGCTCACACACAGATCATCCTGCCTCTGCCTCCCTAGCACTAGGACTGAAGGAGTGTGCCAATACCACACATCTTCAACTGGCTCTTAGCAACTGCAGTCTTCGGATGCCTCCGGACCTGTTGTCCTGGTTATGACGAAGAGGCCCTTAGTTGCTTTCTAGCCTGGGAGTCCACAAAGGATCAGTATACGCCAACTGGAGAGTGGCATAGGCCCTGTGTGATCACATAGAGCCTGCTGGGTGCTACAATCAGGCAGGCCCCACACTTGTCTCTTGGTAACCCTTCAGACTCAGCTGCACACAGATTCCCACTGCGCATGCATTTCTTCCTCTCTGCCTGGCCACCCTTACCCAGCCTTTACCCCTTCACTCCTGCACTCCCATCAGGCAGAGCTTCTGACCTCAGCCCAGCTGGCCCTGTCATAAGATTCGTCTGGCAGCTGTCCTCGTCTGCAGCAGAGTACTGGGCTGTCTGCCCTCCTGAGGACCAGTCAGAGCCTGGCACCAGAGCTGGCTGAAGGAACAGAGGCCATTGGAACCACAAGAGTTGCCTCTTGCAGAGAGCTGTGCCCATCAAGGTTTTCTGACGATAGCTCATGTATGTCTAACAACAGGGGCTGATGTGTGGGTGGGCATTACTTTGATGGACAGGTGCCTGGTGCTGTCAAATGATGGCCTTTCCTAGGAGCTGTCAGGGTTCCCATCACAATCTGCCTTCCTTCGTAACTAAAAGAAGCTTGTCTACAGGTACTTGGGACATGAACATGGCCTGACTCTTCATTCTGCCTACACTAGCTGCCATATCTGTCACCATATCTGGAGGTCCTAGAAACTCTTGTTGCCAGTCCAGAGGCCAGGACTTCTGAGTCCTTGAAACATTTCTTTTTTGAAATATGAATCATGTGTTTCAGGCTGGTCTCAACTGGCTACATAGCTAAGGATGACCTTGAACAGCTGATCTTCCCGCCTCTGCTTCCTGAGTATCAAGATTACAGTTATATAGCACAAAATTTATGGAGTGCTAAGGATCAAATCCAGGATTTCATGAGTGCTAGGCCAACTGTCAATGGCCAACTTCCAGCCGAACTGAAATGTTTTGTGGTTACTTCCTGAACTTCCTGGACATGTGGTTGTAGGGCCCAGGGTCTGTACCCTTGTATGATTCCCAGAGTGCTCAGGGGACTTAGGGTCCCACCCAGAGTGGGGAAGTTGGTCTCTTTTTTCTAATTATAACAAAATGAAAGAACCCAGATGTGTTATCAATAGAAGTTCAGTGGCTTGTTCCAGAGGCTGAGAATCTAAGACCATTGGCACAGTATCTGGCTGTGGGCATTTTTGTCAAATAATATGGTGCCAGGCATCACGTGGTGAGAACAAAACGAGTGTGCTAGCTCATTTCTCCTCTAAGGCCACCCGTGCAACCATGGGAGCCACCTCCATGACTTCCTCTTCTAATTACCTCCCATGAGTCCCACCTGACAAACTGTGAAATAAGGTGTGGGCCACCAAGCTGCCCAGTCCACTCAGACTCTAAGGCCCATCTCTGTTTCTGGAAATATTCTCACAGATAGCCTCGAGAATAAAGTGTGACCAGTTTCCTCAGTGGTTTTTAAATATAGTCAAGCTAACACCTGACTTCAGTTGTCACAGGCTGTGTGTCAATGGCAAGGGGGGTTGGGTCTACCCTTCCAGTCTCAGCACCCATGGATGAACATGCTATTTCAAGCCTTACACCTTTAATGAAAGGCTCTCGCCATCATTACAGCCAGCACAGGGTGAGAGCCATTACAACAGAGGCAAAGCTCGAGTCTGAGCACAGTGGTCTCATAGGGGAGGATCCCCTGATAATCAGGTTGTGGCTCTCCAGGACTCTGTTCTCAGTCACCCATCAGCTAAGGGTCAGGACTTTCTGGGTTGCTGTTGATCTGTGGTTGAGTATGATGGTTCTTACTAATCTGTGTGATCCAGAGTTCAGGGACTGGCCACTCCTAGGCAAAATGTACCTAGAAAAAAATAAATAAATATACAGGTAATACCTCTGGAATCCTTTGGAGATTCAGAGTGAGCTGAGAAGTCCTGTTGGAAGGCCTTGGGGTGGTTCTGCTCACCTGGACCCATGAGTCTCCACCCTACACACCCTTGACCAAGAGACCAGTAGGAAGGCCTGTCGCTGAAGGCAGGCAAGGAGAGTTCTGATGCTATTTCTCAGGCACCACCCCCTCATGAACCTTCCCTGAATATTGTGTCAAACCAAGTGACCAAAGGGGTCAAGATGCTCACAGGCCACGCCTTCAACTGTGGAAGGCGAGAATCACTCAGCGTGGGGCTGCTGGAATGAAGGGCACCTGCTGCTGGAGTAAGGCCTAGATTCAGCAGGCCCTTGGAGAAGAGAAAAGACCCCTTGTAGGTTTTTTCCCTTCATTCTTTCTTTCTTGGAGACAGGGCCTCTGTTGGCCAGGCCTTGAACTGTCATCAGCATCCCAAGTGTGCTGGGATTAGAGGTGTGAACTACCATACCTGGCTGGGGTGTGTGTGTGTGTGTGTTACATTTAAGTAGCTGGTGGGATATAACCTGGAATCACTGAGTTCTTTTTTTCCCCCTTTGGTTTTTCGAGACAGGCTTTCTCTGTGTAGCCCTGGCTGTCCTGGAACTCACTCTGTAGACCAGGCTGGCCTTGAACTCAGAAATCTGCCTGCCTCTGCTTCCCAAGAACTGGGATTAAAGGTGTGTGCCACCACTGCCTGGTGAATAACTGAATTCTAATTTCCCTTGTGAACATTTGATGTTACTTTTTAGCATCATTAGACTTGATAACTGCCTGATGCTAACCTGACATCTATGGATCACTCAGTCTGTTTAATACAAGTCCCTGTGTCTTTTGTTATTCTCCTGAGGGACTGTCCACTGACTCCCATTCTGTACAATCTGGGAAAACCAACTGGTGGCGATGGCAAGAATAGTGTCACTGAGGTGGCCACTCTGCTAAAGAGACAGTTTTCAGTGTGAGAGTCAAATGGATTTCCTGGCTTCTCCACATCCTTGCCCAGTCATAGCTCCCTTCTGTTCTGCGGCTGCCGCACATGGCAAGTGGGCTTCACCCTGCTTGTCCGTTGTTGGCATGACTGTGAGTGATACATGTGGTACGTGTGAGTATGGGTGTTCAAGATGGACAGGAGAGGGCACTGGACCTCTGACCATGGTTGTGTGCTGTGGTACTGAAAGCCAAATTCCAATCCTGCACAAGTGCAGGAACCAGTCCTAATTGCCGAGCCATCTCTCCAGTGCCTTTAGTAAAGCCAGAATTCGTTATGTGGCTCAAGTTGGTCTTGAACTCATGGCAATGCTCCTGCCCACATATTAGGACTATAGGCATGTGTCACCCACCTAACCCGCTTAGGAGGAGGTACTTGCCCAGTCTTGTTCCCTGTCTGTCCAGCAGCCAGGAGAGATGTCAGCTGTTGACACCGTTGTGCTCGGTGGGCACCTGGTCACTGGTGGCACACTGCACAGACTTGTACTTCACAAAGACCACCGTTCAGTGCTCATGTGAAGGAGCAGCACTCTTGGCCTCCCGCCTCAACATCCAAGCAGCTGGGCTTACAAGCTTCTGCCATCACAGGTTTGGGGTTGTTTGATTTGTTTTGTTTTGAGACAGGGTTCCTCTGTATAACAAGCTCTAATTGACTGTCCTGGACCCATTTTGTAGACCAGGTTGGTCTCAAATTCAGTTATTGACCTGCCTCTACTTCCCCATGGCTGGGATTTACATGCCCTGTCCAGATTCATTCTTGTGCCAGTTCTTCATACCTTTCCAAGGGTAATACTATTCACCATATCAACATACCTCATTTTGTCATCTGTTTTAATGATATATGTGTTTCAGTGTTTTGTCTGCAGGTATGTACGTGTGCCAAGAGTGTGCCTGGTGCTGGGCAGGTTAGAGGTAGGCATCAGATGCCTGCCTGGAACTGGAGTCATGACAGTGAGCCAACAGTTGGTGCTGGGAACTGAACCCAGATCTTCTTCCAGAGCAACAAGCACTCTGAACTGCTGAACCAACTCTTCATCCAGGCCCTCGTTTTATCAATTTCTTATAATTATTTTTAAATGTGCATTGGTGTTTTGCCTGCACATTTGTCTGTGTGAGGGTGTCAGATCTCCTGGAATTAGTTACAGACAGTTGTGAGCTGCCACATGTGAATTGAACCCATGTCCTCTGAAAGAACATCCAGGGATCCAGGGATCTTAACCTCTGAGCCATCTCTACAGCAACACACCACACACACACACACACACTTTATTATCTGACAATGTTCAGGAAGTTGTGTGTGTGTGACTGCAGCGCACATGGCTATGGTATGTGGATATCAGAGGATAACTTTTAGAAGTCAGTTCAGCCTTCTACCCTGTTAAAACAGGCTTACACCAGGCCGGGTAACTCTTGAAGTGCTGGACAAATTCTCCTATCTTACTATCTTACTTCCTTTCTTACTATAGGAGCGGGAACTAAGGGATGGAGATTACAGATGGCCAGCCATCGGAGGGAGATCGAACTCATACTGCCAGGTTTACAGAGCAAGAGCGTTGGTCCCAATCTATGTTTACGTTTTTAATTTCTTGCTATTCACGTGACTTGTGAATGCACTCTTACGAAGAACGCTGTCCGTGGCCATCCAGCCTTTCAGCTGGCCGACCGAGTGTGCACATGCAACGCGTTGCCCATCCTGGAGTCCACCGGACCAACGCCACTCGGTTGTTGGTCCTAGCCCCCAGGACCCCGCTTGGGAAGGAGGTCTCCCACAAGAGTCAGCTCAGAGGCGGACTTCAGCTGTCATCCTAGTGCCTAAACTCTCAGTAGCGGCCCCGCCCACTCCACAACCAGGAGGAAGTCCCATCCCTTGAAACAGCCCTAGAGAGAGAGAGAGAGAGAGAGAGAGGGCGAGCACTAAGTGGCTGTCCCTGCCCTGCCCCCGGGGAAGGAGAGTTCGAGAGTGTACGTCCGAACTATGTTACTTCGTTTCTGGGTCTCTGTGAAAGCAGCCAGCGCAGTTTGAAAGATATCCTGCCCCCCCACCCTCCAGACTCAGCCAGGTCGCCCTCATGCAGGAGTTGTCTCTATCCTTCCGCTTATCCACGAAGGGGGAGGGGAGGCTTGTGTAATGTTTGACTCTTGATTGGCGCGAATTAGGAAAGGGGTGGGCCTAGATGGTTATGATCGACGTGATATGGCACAAATGCCTTAGCAGTAGTAGACAAGGGGGCGGGAGGCAAGGATGTTGCAGGTCGGTGCCCGACTACTACGGCTCTGAGGCAGCCTGCAGGAAGCGGCGTTCGGACGGACATGCAAGAGCGACCAATGATTTCGGAAAATCAGCGGGAAGTGGCCAATGGTCACAGCGAGGAGGCGGGGAAATTCGCCAGCCTCAGCAACACTGTGTACGAAACGGCGGGGACGGGACTTCAGTGACAGACAAACATATCGACCAACAGAAGTGAGAAAGAGAGTGGCAGCGGGCCAGTAGCAGTGGTGAGTGGGCAGGGCGGGGCGACCGTGGCTGGGCGGCACCATGTGTGGGCGACGTGGGGGCGGGGCGACCGTGACGGCTAGGCTGCCAGGCCAATGGCCCGGAGAGGGCCGGCGGAGGATGGCCAATGGCGGCGGTGCATCCGGGGGCGGGGCTCCGGGGCTGCGCGGTGCCGTGCGGGAAGCGGCGGGCGGCGGCGGCGGCTAGGCGGCTGAGGTGAAGCTGGAGGCAGTGGGGCGGGGGCCCTGGGGGCGGTGGCCAGCGGGCGGGAGCATTAGCGTCCGGACCGCACGGCCGCTCACCAGCCTTCGCCCGCAGGTCTGGCGGCGGTGCCGTGGGCCGCGGTGCGGCGGGCGGGAGGATGGGCACCCAGGGCAGTCCAGTGAAGAGCTACGATTACCTGCTCAAGTTCCTGCTGGTGGGCGACAGCGACGTGGGCAAAGGCGAGATCCTGGAGAGCCTTCAGGACGGCGCAGCCGAATCCCCGTACGCCTACAGCAACGGTAGGCCGGGGCTGGCGGTGGGCGCGCGGGGCGGGAGCGGCCTGTCGCGGGCGCGGGCGGCCTCGGCGCGTGTCGCTGCGGTATCCTCTGGCCCTGCCTTGGGGAGCCGTCCGCAAGCGGGCGCGAGCCCCGGTGGCTAGTAAGAGATCTCAGCAGCAGGTCTTTGGGGCCTGGAATGGGCCGCGCGGCAGATAACCGCACGACGGGCCCGGTGCTCACCGCACTGCCGCCGGAGGGGTTTGCTCAGGGACACCGCACCCTGTGCGGGGAGAAAATACTCTGCTACGATGTGATTCTCGTTAACTTCCGGGTGCATGGCAAAAAATACACAAGGTAGATTGCATCACTGGCACTTGCCTGAGCTTGCCCCTTAATTTAGGTACTTAAGGTAAAATCGTAGCTAACTGTGGGTGGGATTGGATCACAGGCTTCAGGGGCTGCTGACTCTGGAGGAATTAATGTGCGGTGGACCTGTCATTCTTTTATCACTGGACTAATTTACCTTCCTGGTCTCTTCCTGGGTCCCTTTTCTCTGCCTTCTAACTTCGTTCTCTGGGGTCTTGTTAGCCTTGGCTTACTGCTCTGAGCTCTGGTGACGGTCTGGTAAATAACAGCTGAGTGTATAGGTAAGACATCTTCCACTCTTAGCAGTTAGGACTTGTCAGGGTGCTTGACAGCCACCAGGACTTGAGTGGAGGACCCTTCCTTCTGAACAGCAGTGCTGGATCTTCTCTGTACCATGCTCCTGCTCTCAGCTTCAGTCTACAGCACAGGAAAGGAAAGCCATGGTTTTCTTTTGCACAGCCAGGCAGCCTTGACTGGCATTTGACTGGAGGTCCCAGGGTGACAGCCCTGGTCAGATAGACTTTGGGGTTACCTTTCCAACAGCCCAGTGTGGGAAGGTCTGGGCTTGGCTTCCGAAGTGCTTAGTGTTAGCTTGTGCTTTGTAGAGACAGCTTGTGGTCCCCTGTTCAGTCTCACTAGCCCCATCAGCTTTAGCTGCATTTACACACAGCTGGGCCCTCTGTCCTCAGCTCCTCTGTCAAGTGCATCTTGACAGAATTTTTATGGCGTGCTACCTGAAGTGGGGCCGGTGGCACACAAAGTATGGAGATGTGAGCCTTACTGTGGGCTGCTTCTCTTGGGGCACCATTCACCAAGGGCTTTCACACTGCACAAGCTGTAAGGCCCAGGGCACACTTGCAGGTCCTTGTGTGGGTCCTGCAGTATGAAGCACAGAGGGAAACAGCTGCAACAGCATGTTTCTTGTGTTGGGTTGGCTTGCATGCAGCACAAATATCAGGCCTTTGGGTCAGAGCATTGGGCCCCTGGCCCATGAGCACTCCACGGAGTGGAGGTGGTCGCTCTGAGGATGCTTGGGCTTCCTCAAAGAAGAGATTAGAAGTGGTAAAGCAGCTGGTTCTGGAGAGTGAGCAGGGTGTGTTTACTGTGTGAAAGAGCTGGACTTCTGGTTCTCTAAGTGGATAGGTGAATGATTCCTTTTCCTCTTCATTATTAAAAACCCTCCGTATGTCAGCCAAGCGGAGGTGGCGCACTCCTTCAGTCCCTGTGCTGGGGAGCAGAGTTGGAGGCCAGCCTGGTCTATAGAGCAAGTTCCATGACAGCCATGGCCAGCCAGGGAAACCTTGTGTGGAAAACAGAAAGAGAATGTTCATTTTCAGCTTTAGGTTTTTTTCAAGGTTCATGGCTCAGCCGGGCGGGGGTAGCACACGTCTTTAATCCCAGCACTTGGGAGGCAGAGGCAGGCAGATTTGAGTTCGAGGCCAGCCTGGTCTACAGAGTGAGTTCCAGGACAGCCAGGGCTATACAGAGAAACCTTGTCTTGAAAAAACAAACAAACAAACACAAAAAAAATCCAAAAAAGATTCAAGGCTCCTCTGATTAGGGTAGTCCCCACTTGGGAAGGGGCCTTCTGCTCCATATTGACTCCAGATCTCCTCCTTGATCCCAGCTGGGTTATTTACCTGTCTTAACGCCTGGTCTAGCTTGTTCCTCAGGTGTGACTTCACAAACATGTGAGTCATCAAAACGACTTTTTTTTTTTTAATGAGTACTGACTCTTGAAACAGTGACAGTATGATATTGTAACCACATGCCCAGTATCTGCAGGAGCCCTCAGGTCTGGTGCTTTAGATACTTGTGGTAAGAGTCTCTGTGGAATTAGAAACATCAGGGCATTGAAGACACAACAATGATTGTGTCCAGCAGCAGTGACAGTCTCTTCTCTGGATGGAACAGGACATTTTCAGAGAGCTTCCATCTGTGCATCTACAGCAGAATTATGCTCCAGAGAAAAGGCACTGTGGAGTCTTAGCTGTGGGAGAGGACACGAGGGGGAGGGGAATGTGTTCTGTGAGCAGCTTCTAGGCACTAGCATAAAATGAGTAGATTTGCCTCTGGTTCTGATAAGTGGCCTTGGAATGAGGTTCATATAGGCCTCAAGTCAGCCAACTGGATATTTACCCTTGAACCCAGGAAACATTATTACTGCAGCACACAAGACTGGCCTTGTTTGTGATATGGGCATTGTAAGACAATTATATCTCATCCTAGCTCATACAAAGATTCCTGAGTGTTAGATCCTTCAGGAAAATCCATTGTGGTTTATATGCTCGGGGCCTGAAAGATACACGTCTGTTAATGGGTCCGTGGGTGCTATTTCATTCTCTGTCCCCTTGGGAGTTAGTGTTTATAGAAGGAAGCTGTGACTGGTGCCATTTTCCTTTGAGCCCAGAGAGTTGGCAAGGGGGCAGCTTACGGGAGAAGCGGACACTAGCACTGCCGTGAATGTTGGAATTTGGTGGTTATGGCGATGTCTGTGGCATCAGATGATGCATACACCCTGAGGAGTGAGGATAACGTGTTCCAGCATGCTGTGAGGTCCTGCTCCAGACAGGGCTGTGGTGTCAGATTAGTGACCCAGTTGGTGGTCAGCAGCATTTATGGGGGTCTGTCTCCACGCTGCTTCCTTCCCATTTGCGTTGAATTCCATTTTTCCAAGTGACAGGGTCAAGGAGTTCTTAAGTACTTTATTTATTAATGGTGTGTGTGTGTGTGTGTGTGTGTGTGTGTGTGTCCTCACACAGAGGTTTTCAAAAGACAGCTTTTTACCGGGCATAGTGGTATACATCTTTAATCCCAGTACTTAGGAGGCAGAGGCAGGTGGATCTCTGAGTTCTAGGACAGCCAGGGCTACATGGTGATTCTCTGTCTCAAAAATACCTAAATAAATAATTAAGGAAGGAAAAGAAGAGGCAGCTTTGGGAGTTGGTTTTCTCTCCCACCTTTGTGTGGGATTTAGGGATTGAACTCAGAATAAGCCTAAGCAGCAGGACCGGGTGAGTGCTTCGCCTGAATGTATGTCTGTGCACCATGTGTCAGACCTGGTGCCAAACATGGGCATCATATGCCCTTAGGAAGTTCTACTAGACAGTTGGGAGACACCATGTGGGTGCTGGCACTCAAACCCAGGTCTTCCTCAGGAGCAGCAGGCACTCTGAACTGCTGAGCAAACTTTCCAGCCCCACTCAAGGGAAATTTAAAACACACCTTTGCATGTATTTTCCACTATTGGACTGGACCTGTCTTTAAATCATACATTCCATATGTCTTATTCATTGCTTTATCTCCAGCACTATCATGAGTCTTGCATATATCCCCTTTTTTTTGTTTTTGTTTTGTTTTGTTTTGTTTTTTGTTTTTGTTTTTTCGAGACAAGGTTTCTCTGTGTAGCCCTGGCTGTCCTGGAACTCACTCTGTAGACCAGGCTGGCCTCGAACTCAGAAATCTGCCTGCCTCTGCCTCCCAAGTGCTGGGATTAAAGGGGTGCACCACCACTGCCCAGCTTATATCCCCTTTTTTTAGTCATATGTTTTTGAGACATTCTTGCTGTGTATCTAAACTGTACTTGTGATCCTCCTGCCTCGGCCTCCCTAGTCTAGAACTACAGATTCACTAAATGTATTTCTGAGTGAATGAAGAGCCTCTGTACAGCTTCCCTTGGTGCTAGCCAACATGATCGCTATGGTAACTCCTCAAATTCCTTTCTCTTCTCCATCTGAGGCCAGGCACTTAGGTCTCAATTTTACTGTATATACTCTAGGGTAATTTATCGGAGGGTTCTATTGGCTTTTCCTATGTCAGATGCCAGGTTTTTTGGCAGATTGTTGGCTCCAGGAGGAACAGGAATGGTTGCTGTGGTAACAGCTAATGCCTCCAGTGTGTGGTTTATGCCAGGCATGCTGCTAAGTGTGTTTCATGATTCCTATTGTGGATGAGGCTCAGAGGAGCACAGGCTGCAGTTGTCCTGGGTGGTATGGTTACTGGGGTCCTGGTTGGTTCTGTTCTGGCCTTCATCGAGAAGGAGCTAGACAGACCTCAAACAGTGCAGCAATGGCACTTCATGTTTTCCTCTCCTAACCCTCAGTAGGTTTAGGGTTGCTAGACACTCACTGCTTCTGTACACTTGATTCGATATCTGTACCTTAGGAGACCTGTCCCAGCTCCTACTGACCCAGCTATTTTCTGAGAAGCCATATCATCCTTGTCACTTCTTGACAGGCCATTACAATTTGTCACAGGCCCTGCAAATGATGACTTGTCTGTTCCATTCCCAGAGAAGCATTCACCAAGCCTAAGAATAGTCTAGGCCTTCTCACTGTGCTTGAGAACACCATCACTGGTGCTGGACATTGGTTCATATTGTGCCCTGGGCGAGTGAGCCACCCTCAGGGGGTTGGTTACCTTTTCTTTCTTTGCTATGACTACATTCCTCCTTCTTACGGTTCATGCACCTCCACCTCAACTTCATCATTTCATTCACTTGTTCAGTCATATATTTGTGGATGTCTTAAGTGCACCCAGCTGTCAGCCAGAAATGCAGGGTACAAGCCAGAGCAGATTAGAGAACAGTTTGCTTTTATAGGCTTTTTGGGACAAGGTCTTTTCTTTTTGAAACAAAGTCTCATTATATAACTTTGACTGGCCTAGAACTCACTATTTAGATGAACTTGAAGTGATCCTACTGCCTCTTCCATCTGCCCTCTGCCCTCTGCCCTCTGCCCCCTGCCCCCTAAGTGGTAAGATTACCACATTTGACTAAAATATTTATTTTTGGTAGTTATAAACAGTACCAAGTGACACAGCAAAAGCTCAAGTGGCAAGCCCAGCAAGACCCATCTGCTTTCTGGGAGGATTGTGTGGTCACACTTGGGATTGTTAAGTTGCATAGATAATGTCATCTTTTCCATCAGCGTGATTGTTTGTGGCTTGGAGGTGATCTAAATTTAACAGCATTTCAGGAAGGAAACAGTATTGGGAGCTGAGAAGTGGGTGGGAAGGCCATGAAGGGAAGGAACTGGCCCTTGGCAGATCCTTTTGCCTCCTGTTCTTTTTGAGGATTGTAACTGGAAAGGTATAAAATTGCTTGATCCCCGCAAAGCTCAGGTGTGGAGCCTGAAACTAGGGCAGTTTAACAGGAAGCTGTGGAGTTGTGCATTGGCCGGAGCATCTCTGCTAAGAATGCAGGCAACAAACAGCCTTCAGCATTTGGCATGTTGGTTCAGAGAAACCTGAAGAAGACAAGGAAGGGATGGTGGGTGGCCAGGCTGATTGGCCACATGCCTCTAAAGCAGGCGTTGGGGGCCAGCAGTGAGAGGTTGGTGGGAAGCAGAGCATCCACAGAGCGGGGCTGGCTGGGCCAAGGCCTGGGTCTAGGGGACTGTGCTTAGGCGGGAGGTAGATGGGAAAGTCGTCCCTGTGAGTCCTTGTAGTAGTGACAGGTGACAGTCAATGAATAAGGTAAGCTCAGATTTCAAACATAAGGGGTAGAGAGGTTTCCTGGTCTTCAGTTAGCTTGTAGTGACAGGTGACTCTCAGGTCCATGGCTCTTTTGCTGAAATCAGAATATCGAATGCAGAGTTTATCTTTGTATATTTGTGCTTCAGGAAGTAGAAAGGATGGGAATAGTAGAGAAAGGCGAGCCTGACAAGATGACAGTGGGGCGCACCAGATGAACTGAGGCAGAATACTACCTGCCTGTCACAGTGCCAGACATTTAAATATGGAAGCTGGGGTGCTGGAGAAATGGCTTAGCAGTTAAGAACACATGTTCTTGTAGAGAACCCTAGTCTGCTTTCCAGCACCTGTGGTGGCTCAGTCATCTCTAACTCCAGTTCCACGGGATCCGACTCCCCTTCTGATGTCTGAGGATGCCAGGTGTGCAAGTGGTGCACATACATACGTGCAGGCATTCATGCTCAGACACATGAAATAAATATCAGGTGGGAAGAGGAATGGGCAGGATGGGAAGTACGCGAAGTGTCCAGGCCTCCAGAGGGCAGTGCGGCAGGAGAGATGGACAGTGGTTTCAGGAGGGGCTTGTAACCAAGGTGTGCCTGGTGCCTGAACATCTTCAGTGAAGGACATCTCTGTTCTGAGAGGGATATCCATGCCAGCATCTAGGAAAAGCAGAGCATAGAAGAACTGAGTACTGGACAGGCACAGGCAATTGTATAATTTGTGAAGTGGTTCGAAGAGTTGACAGCCAAGTGCCAGAAGTTCTGAGCCAGGGAAGTGGGGGTGTGTGGGTTAGCTTGGGAGTTGTAGCTGAAGTGGACTTGGTACCTTTTCAGCTGTGCACACTGTTAACCTTTTGGATCTGCATAAAACACCTAGTGAATAGGGTAATGAATCGGGGTTTAAGGTGCTTTCAGCCCAGCCGGGCCGTGGTGGCGCACACCTTTGATCTTGGGAGGCAGAGGCAGGAGGATTTCTGAGTTTGAGGCTAGCCTGGTCTATAGAGTGAGTTCTGGGACAGCCAGGGCCATACAGAGAAATCCTGTTTCCAAAAAAACCAAAAACCAAAAAAAAAAAAAAAAAGGTGCTTTCAGCCCAAGTGAGGTAATGAACAAGTGCAGTGACATCATCAGGGTTGCCAAGGGTCTCTTCTTTAGGTTCAGAAAATCTCTGCTCAAAGAGTGAAGTGTGACCAAGGGAACTAGGTCACAGGCTGCCTGCCCTGCCCTGCCCTGCCCACCATGCCACCACTTTGTTCAGAGAGTGTGAGTCAGCAGTCTTGCCTAGGCTGTGAGTCTGTATGACCCTGAAGCATCTTTCTGGCTGAGGTCTGCCGTACCACTGAGCAGAGCCCCTAAATTCTAGAAACAGATGAGTAGGACCCCACAGAAGGGAAGACATTGAATGGTGGTCTATTCTGATTCTTTGATGTCTCCCACATCCACTGATTCCCACCCGGGTTCAGTGCTGTGTGGGGGAGCCTCCTCAGGCTATTTTGTGCCGTGTCCTTAGTGGCTGATCATCTTCTGCTTTGGTGCAGTTGATGCTTTAAGTTACATGCTGGCCTTGCTTGGTCTGGCTGGCTAGTGTCTCGAGAGAGCCTGGTGTTTCTTTTGTGGTTTGTGGGCACAGGTAGTATGCCTTGTACAGGTACAGGTAGTAGCCCAAGCTGACTTCAAAGCCCCATGAATAGGGAAAACTGGCCTTGAACTCTTTTTGTTTTTTTCCAGTCAGGGTTTCTGTGTGTAACAGCCTGGCAGTCCTGTAACTAGTTTTATAGACCAGGCTGGCCTCGAACTCACAGAGATCTTGCTTCTGCCTCTCAAGTGCTGGGGATTAAAGGCCTGTGCTACCATGTTTGGCCTTGAGCTCTTGGTTCCCAGTTGGGATGGCTTCCATATCCCAAGTGTTGAGGTTGTGGGCATGTGCAACTAACTATAGCTAACTTTTTTTTTGTTGTTTTTTTGTTTTTGTTTGTTTGTTTTTCGAGACAGGGTTTCTCTGTGTAGCCTTGGCTGTCCTGGAACTCACTCTGTAGACCAGGCTGGCCTCGAACTCAGAAATCCGCCTGCCTCTGCCTCCCAAGTGCTGGGATTACAGGTGTGCGCCACCACTGCCCGGCTTATAGCTAACTTATTATGCTTCTTTTCTAGATGAACTTTATTAAGTAGAGACTACTTAGAAAAAATACTACTTGTTCATAACAGCAAATGCAGCATGTACAAAGCATATGACAAGGCGAAACCTAATGTCCATTTGAAGACATTGTTCCAATGAACCTTTTGGAAGGACTTTGGTGCCTAAGTTTATTGCAAGGTAGTTAAACACATAGTTCATCATGAGCAAGTGAGTAATACTGAGGGTGTTGCCGGTGTGAACATAAGGGTTATTATCTAGGCAGAAGCCAGTAGCATTTTTTAAAAAAGATTTGTTTATTTATTTTATATACATATATATTTTGTCTACATATATGTCTACACACCAGAAGAAAGCATGGGACCCTGTGGGACTATAGCTATGCATGGTTATGAGCCACCATGTGGTTGCTGGAAATTAAACTCAGGACCTCTAGAAAAGCAGTTAGTGTCCTTAACCACTGGGCCATCTCTCCAGCGCCCATAGCTGGTAGCATTTCTGGACCTTGAGTTGAGATTTTGTGGGAAGGTGTCTTTCTTTACAATTCTCATTGTTACTAAACATTTATTTACTTCTTATATGGGAGTCAGCACCTCCCACATGCATGTAGGACTAGGTTGGAATTTAGAACTCACAGAATCATGAAACTGGAGAGATAGCTCAGTGGTTAGGAATGCACACCCCTAGAAGAGCCAAGTTCAGTTCTCAGAATGCATATCAGGTAGCTCACCTGTGTATGCTCCTGCTCTGGGGCAGCCAGTGCTTCTGCATCTGCACACACATAAACAATAAAGCCTAACTCTCAGCATTGGACACTTTGTTGTTTTAGAGAAGGATCTTGATATGTAGCCCAGGCTGGCCTTAGATTTAGTATGTAACCTACATTGGCTTTGAAATCACGGTGCTCCTTCTTCCTCACTGTCCCTGGTACTGAGGTTACAGGTGTGTGGCACTAGGCCTAACAGAAAACCTGATTTTTCTTTTTGTATTTATATGTTACATAATGATATATGGACATATTCACCAGGTATGGTACATATACATATCTTTCTTTTTTTTTCAAGACATGGTCTCACTGTGTAGCTCTGGAGCCCTGGCTGTCCTGGAGCTGACCTTGAACTCCTTAAGATCTGCCAGCCTCCATCTCCAGAGGCAGAATTAAAGGCTTATGCCATTGTTACATTTCTTTTTATTTGTTTTTTTGAGACAGGGTTTCTCTGTGTAGCCCTGGCTGTCCTGGAACTCGCTCATAGACCAGACTGGTCTGGAATTCACAAAGATCGACCTACTTTTGCCTCCTGAGTGCTGGGATTTCTGAGTGCAGGCAGATTTCTGAGTTCAATGCCAGCCTGGTCTTACAGAGTGCTAGGGCAGCCAGGGCTATACAAAGAAACCCTGTCTCGACAAAACAAAATCCAAAAAACCAAAAAAAAAAAAAAAAAAAAATGAAGTTGTCTATCATTTCTGATGTGACATGAAAAAAGTTGACAACTTTGTCTGTCTAGGCTTTTTTTTAAAGGCATCAAATTAGTTACAAATAGGCAAAAATAAATCTGTTCAGTAGCAAAACTGTTTTTGTTTTGTTTTGTTCTTGTTTTTGTTTTTTGGTTATTTGGATTTGGTTTTTTTCGAGACAGGGTTTTTCTGTGTAGCCCTGGCTGTCCTGGAACTCACTCTGTAGACCAGGCTGTCCTGGAACTCAGAAATCCGCCTGCCTTTGCCTCCCAGAGTGCTGGGATTACAGGAGTGCGCCACCACCGCCTGGCTAGCAAAACTGTTTAGAACTCAGTTGTCAACCTGTCCTGCAGTCAGTGAGGCTAAATTTCAAGGATCGGAGGATATATTCCCAAGACCTGCATGGGGGAGCAGGGGACATAGGCTTCTGAGCTCAAGAGTATTGCAAACAAAGAACTTCTCATTTGTGTCATTAAAGCAAGTAAACCATGAGTGACATTTACAGATAGTGTAAGCAAACACAAGGACAGCGAGCGAATACACCTGGTGTTATGTGCCGCCATCTTTGCTCATGTGAAAAGAGCCAAGAACGCTCTTCCTCAGACCTTCGCCCTTCCCACAGAGACAGTGTGCACTTGCCTGGGCTTCTCAGCGCTCCGTGGCAGACCTGTCATGTCCCTGCTTTCAGCTGCATTCACTTATCATAGCTGATGCCATTCTGTGAGGAAGGCCACCTTGTGGGACAGCATCCTGTATCCTTCCCCATCCTAGCTCACAGGAAGCTCACAGCTTTCTCCCACAGAACTCGTATGAGCCAAAATGAGAGTGTATGTGCACTCAGGTATGTCACAGAACTGTGTTAGCCCCCTCAGCAGCTCCCTCTGATAGAGCAATTTGGTCATTGAAGTATTTTCCTGTTCCAGATCAGCTGTTCAGGTCCACATGTACAGTGTACAGAGAGGAGCAAAAAGGGTAGAAGAGGTTGAACCTTAAACTCAGCTGAAGGGTGTACTTACCCATAAGGTTTGTCAGAGACTAAAGCCGTGACTCATAGAACAGAGGTGTGTGGGTGTGCTCCTTCTAAAGGTAGCTGTGTGTCAGCATCCCAGAAATCCTTCTTTTTCACCAAGTAATTAGGACTCTGTCCTACAGAGATGATAGATACAATAGAGGGAACCAAGATTTTTCATTTTTAAATAAAAGTGGAAAATAAATAGCCTGAATCCCTCAATGGACACGTGTACTTATGTTCATGGGTTCAACTGTGCAGCCTTTGAATGTTCTTATTCATAGGAACATCTAACGGATACTTATTGTAAGATGATTGTCCCCAATACCTGGCTAAGTGGGTGGTGTCCATCAGAGGTTAATATCAGGAACCTGTCAGCTGTCCGGCTCCATAGGTGCTCAGATCCCTTCTATAAAATGGCACTCAGGGGGCAGAGGTGAGCAAAGCTCTGTGAGGTGTAGGCCAGCTTGGTCTCCATAGAACGTTCTAGGATAGCCAGGGCTACATAGAGAGACTCTATGTCAAAAACAAAAAAGAAAGAAGCCAGGCATGGTGGTGAATGCATTTATCCCGTACTTAGGAGGCAGAGGCAAGCAGATCTAAGCTTAAGGTCAACCTGCTCTACTTACACAGATAAATCTTAAAAAGTCTGACTTAGCTATGGTGGCACACAGCTTTAATCCCAGCACTCAGGAGGCAGATGCTGGTGGATCTCTTATGAGTGTGAGGCCAGCCTGGTCTACATGTCAAGTTCCAGAACTACCCAATGAAACTTTAAAAAATAACAACAAAACAACATAAACTTTTTTTTTTATCCGGGCAGTGGTGGTATATGCCTTTAATCCTAGCACTTGGGAGGCAGAGGCAGGAGGATTTCTGAGTTCGAGGCCAGCCTGGTCTACCGATTGAGTTCCAGGACAGCCAGGGCTACACAGAGAAACCCTGTTTCGAAAAAACAAAACCAACCAAACAAAGAAACAAACAACAAAAAAAGATGTGCGTGTGTTCAGTACAAATGAATTTTCGTACTTTTTGTAGGTGTTAAATCTATGGATGTGGAACTTACAGATCTAGTGAACTAATTGTGACTATGTAATATGCAGATGTAAAATGAAAAAGTACATTTAATGAAAAGTTAATGGTGGGTTTTAGTGTCTGTATTTCACTGGGCTTCCTTGCTGAGTGTCCTTGCTCTTAGTAGACAGAAGAAATAAGGTTTGGAGTTGGTTCTAGAACAGAAAATAAAAGCTTTGACACCACAGGATCCCTGTACACAACTCCCCTGGCCTGACTTCTGCTGTCCGGCACTGGCATTGGCATAGCATCTCTGTGCCTATTAGCATCTTCTTCCTGTCCTGTCCTTCTGCAAGCATTGGTTTGCCTGTGACAGCAGATGCATATGTCCCTGTTTCTGAGGGACAGTCTGTTAGGTGTTGCATGTGCCGAGTGTCACACTTCCACAGTATAGCAGGTTCCTCCCTCTGTGCTCCGGCTTTGTATGCTAGCTGCTCTCTCTCTGTGTCTGCTCTGCATTCTGGCCCATCTTGGCAGGCAATTCAGTCTTCTCATTTGAAGGGAGACCTACTAATCTAAAGGCAAATTGATATTCTACATGGGTTTAATTCTCCCCCTGACCTCCAAGACAAGGTTTCTCTGTGTAACAGTCTCAGCTGTCCTAAAACTTGCTTTATGGATCAGGCTGGCATTGAATTCAGAGACTCTCCTGCCTCCGCCTCCTGAGTGCAGGGATTGAAAGTGTGCACCACCACACCCGCTTTGGATTTAATTTTTTTTTCTCCTCTCTGCCTCCCCTCCCTCTCCCTTTCTCTTTTCTTTTGTTTGTCTGTTTGTTTGAGCCAGAGTCTCAATGTGTAGCCCTGGCTGGCCTGGAACTCACTCTATAGGTAGTTCAAACTCACCAAGATCCATTGATCACTGCCTCTTGAGTAGTGAAATTAAAGGCTTGCCCACTAGGCTAGCTCTTTTTTTTTTTTTTTTTTTTTTTTTTTTTTTTTTTTTTTTTTTTGATTTGGTTTTTTCGAGACAGGGTTGCTCTGTGTAGCCCTGGCTGTCCTGGAACTCACTCTGGAGACCAGGCTGGTCTCGAACTCAGAAATCCGCCTGCCTCTGCCTCCCAGAGTGCTGGGATTACAGGCCTGTGCCACCACTGCCCTGCTTAGGCTAGCTCTTAATTTGATTTTATTGAGATATTTGAGTTTACATTTAATAAAATGTGCTAATCTTGGGCGTCTGGCTCTAGGACAGTGGTTAACAACCTGTGGGTTGAGACCCCTTTGACAAAACTCCATCTCCAAAAATTTTTATATTACAATTCATAACAGCAGTAAAATTACTGTTTTAGCAATAAAAATAGTAATGAGATAATTTTATGGCTGAGAGCTACCACACATGAGGAACTATAAAAGGGTCACAGCATTAGGAAGGTTGAGAACCACTGCTATAGGAGCTGTGACAGATGCAGGCATCTGGGTAGCCATTCCCCATATCAAGATACAGTATCTATATTCCAGAAAGTTCTCTCCTATATGAGAGGTTAATTACTGCTCCTACCAGTCTGCAGGCCACTACAGGATTTTTTTTTTCCTGCTCTGGAATGCCACAAATGGAATGTGTGTCTATGTTCAGGACCACTACCACCCCTCAAAACAAAAAAAATAAGCTGGGCAGTGATGGTGCACACCTTTAATCCCAGCACTTTGGAGGCAGAGGCAGGCAGATTTCTGAGTTTGAGATCAGCCTGGTCTATAGAGTGAGTTCCAGGACAGCAAGGGCTATACAGAGAAACCCAGTCTCGAAAAACAGAAACAAACAAACAAACAAAAAACCCACAGGATTCTATTTTGTGGTTAGGCTGGGCTCAAACTTAGAGTGCTTCAGCCTCAGACTCCACAGTGCTTGCTAGCTCACATACTGTTTTGATCCCTTCAAAGGAACTTCTGCCCCTGAGTAGTATGTTTTATGCGAGAAAACCCGATTTGTTTATCTATCTTTCTGCTATATACATCTGAGCAATTTTTCATTCTTAATTTAAAGGTATTAAACACAACCACAACACACAGATCCTTTTGTGAGAATGTTTTGGTTCCCCTGGATAAATGCCTGGAAATGAATACTGTCTTTATTTGGGGTTGTAGATAGGGCATCTTAAAGCAACTGACAGTTCTTTGCAGTCTGTTCTCATTATCAGTGCATGTAAGCTCTGGTGGAGCTTTTGATGCTGTCAGCCTCTTTATTTCCTAGTCAACTTCACTGAGGTTAATTTGCATACAGAAAACTTTAGAGTTTGTTGAGTGTTGATGGACTGGAACCACATGCAGCCGCATGCTGTCTGCTTGCCTCCAGCCCTAGAAATTGCTGGTCAATCCTGATTTTACTATGGACTAGTTTGTTTGTTTGTTTGTTTTTAAATTAAAAATAGGGCTGGAGAGATGGCTCTGCAGTCAAGAGCACTGACTGCTCTTCTGGAGGTCCTGAGTTCAATTCCCAGCAATCACATGATGGCTCACAACCATCTATAATGGGATCTGATTCCCTCTTCTGGTGTGTCTGAAGACAGCAACAGTGTACTCATACACATACAATATGTAAATCTTATACATATATGGAATTGTGTCTGAATTCTCTCTGTCTCTCTCTGGTTTTCGAGACAGGGTTTCTCTGTGTAGCCCTGGTTGTCCTGGAACTTGCTCTGTAGACCAGGCTGGCCTTGAACTCAGAAATCCGCCTGCCTGAATACAGGTTCTTCCATGTGGTTCTAGTGGTGTCCTTTCTTATATTGTGTGACATTCTCTGTGTAAATCCAGGAGTGAGCCTGTCTCTTCTGTAGACGGTGAGTGTTTGGATAATTCTCATATTTGAATTCTGAAGAGTGCTCCTATAAAAGTTTTCAAAAGTGGCTTAAGAGCCCATTTGTTAAGAGTGTGTACAAGGCGGGGCATTCACTCTGGAGGCAGAGGCAGAGGCAAGTGGATCTCTGTGAGTCCCAGGCCAATCTGGTCTACAAAGCAGGTTCCAGGACAGCGAAAGCTACACAGAGAACACCTGTCTCAGAAAAAAAAAAGTGTACTGCTCTTCTAGGTGACCCAGGTTCAGTTCTCAGTACCCATGTTAAGTGTCTCACAACCACCTGTAACTCCAGGGGAATCCAATGCCTCTGGCCTCTGAATGTACCCATACTCAAGTGTACATGCCATATATAAACACACTTACTTTTAAAATAGAAGAATAAGAGTTTGCCGGGCGGTGGTGGCACACACCTGTAATCCCAGCACTCTGGGAGGCAGAGGCAGGCAGATTTCTGAGTTCGAGGCCAGCCTGGTCTACAGAGTAAGTTTCAGGACAGCCAGGGCTATACAGAGAAACCCTGTCTCGATAAAACCAAATCCAAAAAACAAAAACAAAATAACAACAACAACAAAAAAGGAGTTTATTTGGGGTTCTGGTGATTGTGTGTATGTGTGTCTATGTTAGGGAAGTGCTAGGTTACAGGTCATGCATGGGTTTAACCCCTAAAGAGACTACTAACTTATTTCCCATAGTACCTGCTCTGCCTGAGGGGTATGTCCTCTGCACCCTGCTGTCATTTCAGCCTTGTTGAAGGCTGGGAGCCTGTTTGTCTGCAGTTGCTAGAGAACAGGTTCTATCCTATGGAGGCAGATTGTGCTATGTAGCCTTCCCTGAGTGTGTAGCTTTTAGTTGGTGTCCACTTCGATGATAAAGCACAGTACTGATGTGACAGCCATTAGTAATTTTCATGCAGCTGGAGGTCCCTATAGGGCTGCCCCCTCAGCTGACACCAGTGTGTGGTCAGGGAATGGAGTGTGTCTTGGTGAGAAGGTGCTTACTGAGCATGTAGAAAGCCCACTGTTCTCCCAGGGAGATCCTAGTTTGGCTAGGCAGGCCTAGCACTACCTCAAAAACAAACAAACAAACAAACAAACACACCATAAAAGCTAAGCTGTTGGCAGCTAGGATTGATGGGCAAGCTCTGGAGGTTTCATTATGTTGCTCAACTGGGTTATTAGCAGCAGAATTGGGGTCTTTATACTTGTAAGACTAAAGTCTCTTGAGTGTTAGGTGCATCATCTCTGAATGAACACAGACCCTGCGGTCCTCTACTGCATGTGTGTTGGGGACCTCATGTCAGCTGGTATGTGCTGTCTGTTTGGTGGTCCAGTGTTTGAGGGATCTCGTGGGTCCAAGTTAACGAAGACTGCTGGTCCTCCTACAGGGTCGTGGTCCTCCTACAGGGTCGTCCTTCTCCTCAGCTTCTTTCAGCCTTCCCTAGTTCAGCAACAGGGGTCAGCTTGCACCTAACCCTCCAAGGTCCTGAGGCCCCAGGAGTTTTGAGGTCAGGTGGGTTAATGGGTGGAGACATCCATGTGGAGATGGGAGTGGAGTGGGGTGGGGAGGGGAGGAGGTATGGGTGGGGGGATAAAATATGGAGTGTAAAAAATAAATAAATAAAATTTAGAAAAAATATAAAACGAAAAAAAAAGACTAAAGTTCCTGTCCTTTTTTTTATTTCTAAATTATTTATTTTTTAAAATTTTTTGTTTGTTTGTTTGTTTTGAGACAGGGCTTCTCTGTGTAGCCCTGGCTGTCCTGGAACTCACTCTGTAGACCAGGCTGGCCTCAAACTCAGAAATCTGCCTGCCTCTGCCTCCCAAGTGCTGGGATTAAAGGTGTGCACCACCACCACCCAGCTTGATCTCTAAATTATAGAGGGCACCCTTCCTCCATCTTCAGAGCCAGAGGGCACCCTTCCTCCATCTTCAGAGCCAGAGGGCACCCTTCCTCCATCTTCAGAGCCAGAGGGCACCTTTCCTCCATCTTCAGAGCCAGCAAGGGTGGGTCAAGTCCTTCTCAGGTTTTGATCTCTCCTCTTCTCTCCAAATCAGCTGTAAAAGGCTTCTGGGTAGTCGTAGAGTTAATGAAGCCCATTCAGAAGATCTGGGGACATGTTTAGCCTTTGGGCCATACCATATTGTCCCTTAATCCCAGCTGCTGTGTTCTTTTCCCCTGTGAAGACACTAGTAGTTAGGATGCTTAACCCTTGGGGACCATTACTCTTCTGACTGCAGAGTTTCATAAGTCCTCATCCTTGTCCAAGGAATTTTCTTTTCTGCTTTTTTTGTGTTTTATAAGTTTTTACTGTGTAACCTAGGCTGGCCTCAAACTTGTCATTCTGTGGCCTTAACCTCCTGAGTGCTGTATTTTACATGCATGAGCCACCATTCCTAGCTGAATTTGCTTTAAGTGGAAAAAAAAATCTGTGTGCCATTGGAGGTTGGTGGGGGGACCAAAAACCCAACCAACCAGATAATAGCTGAAAAACAAATGTCTTTTTTGTGTTAATTTTAATGACTCATGTTTTGTTGTGTGTATATGTGGTTTTCCAGACAGGATTTCTCTGTGTATCCCTGGCTGTCCTGGAACTCATTCTGTAGACCAGGCTTGCCTCGAACTCAGAAATCCACCTGCCTCTGCCTCCCAAGTGCTGGGATTAAAGGTGTGCACCACCACTGCCCCACTACTTTAATTTTTTAAAACAATTTTTATGTGTTTATGTGTTTAGCCTGAATGAATGTGTACTATGTGTGTGCAGTTCCTATAGAAGCCAAAAGAGGGTGTTCAACCCCCTTGAAACTGGGTTTACACCCTGCTGTGGGTGTTGGGAATCTAACCCTAGTCTTCCAGAAGAGCAGCCAGTGCTTTTAACTGATGAGCCATGTCTCCAGCCCCTTGTTTTGTTCTCAAGATAGTGTCTCACTCTGTAGCCAGGCTGGTCTAAAACTCCCAGTAGTTCCTGGCTGGGCTGTTACTGGGATTACTGTATAGGCAAGTATCACTTGCCCAGCTAGTGACTTGGTTTTGCCTGCTTCCTCTTGTATGGCTTTTGCCTGAAGCCATATATGAAGTAACCCTTTGAGAAGCAACTGAGTCAGCAGCCAGGTAATTTTGATGTTGTTTATCTGACCTCCTGAAACAGATTTCACATCTCTAAGTTCCTCAGCCATCCTGAGGGGCTGGACTTAGACGGGCTGTGGGAATGGGATTTGGGGTCTCAGGACCTTAGCCTTAGGCTAGAACCTACAGATGTTGCTGGCCCTCGGTTCCACCTGGCCCAGGGCTGCTCCTCGACAGTGCTTTGTAGTATCTCATTTATTATATTGAAAAGAAACAAGATTCAAGTAGTGCTTTGTGCACTGCCTTAAATGTTCCTAAATACATATGTACAGAGAGTTCCCAAAGTGCCACATGTGATGGTGTACACTTTTAATCCCAGCACGTAGGAGGCAGAGGCAGGCAGATCACTGAATTTGAGGCCAGCCTGGTCTATAAGCGAGTTTCAGGACAGCCAGGAATATACAGAGAAATCTGTCTTGAAAAACCAAACCAGACAACAACTCAGTTCACAAAGAAAAGGGCAGTTGGTGAAGAAACCAGTTACCAAAATTGGGAGCTGAGGTCCAGTTGTTACAGACCTGAGAAGGCAGCAGGTAAAGCACATTTGTGCTGGGGTTACAGGGCAGTGTGATCCTTCCCAGCATGGCCAGCAACTCTTGGTAAGATGCTAAGAAAACAAGATTGCTCTCTGTGTCTGTAAGGCAATGTTACAATGGACAGGACTGACCTATGTGCAGTTTTGTCTTGGTTCAGATTGTAGTGCATAGGTGTCTTAGCTGTGTGAATGGTCAGTTAGAATTGGGCATGGTGGTACATGCCTGCCATTGAGTTAGGAGGATGAACTGTTCAAAGCTAACCTGGGCTGTATAGTAAGACCCTGTCTCAAAAAGGGGTGGTGGTGGTGGTGGTGGTGGTGGTAGTAGAGGAGATGGAGGAGGAGGTGGAGGAGGAGGTGGTGGGCAGCCTAGCCAGGACTTTCTTGATTGCGGGCTTCAGAACAGTCATGGCTATGATAGTGGTGACTTTGCCCCCAGGCCCCCCACAGGCTGGGGAGGTGGCTCTGTAGGTTAAGGCCTACTACATAAGCACGAGGACCTAAGTGTGGATCTTGAGAATCCACATATAAAGACAGGTATGGCAGCATGCACCTTTAACTCCAGAACCAGGGCGAGGGGAGTCGGGGCGGCCAAGATTCCTGAAGCTCCTTGGCTTGCCAGCCTAGCCAGATTGCTGGGCTACATGCCCTCAAGGGAATGTTTAGAATCTTTATGGGCAATGTGTGTGTCTGTGTTAGTAAAGTGTGTATATGTGCACATTCACATGTATCTGCCAGAGGTCGAGGTCGATGTCAAATGTCTACCTGGACTGCTCGCCACATTTATTTACTCATTGATTGATTCATTCATTCATTCATTCTCCTTCCTCTTCTGTTTTGTTTTGAGACAGGGTTTCACTGTGTAGCCCTGGCTAGCCTGGAACTCACTGTATAGACTAGGCTGGCCTTGAACTCACCACAGTGCACCTGCCTCTGCCTCTTAAGTGCTGGGATTAAAGGTGTGTTTAATTTAAATTTTTAAACTTTATTTATTGTTAATTTGTGGGTATGGGTACACATGCCACAGCGCGTATGTGTCGGTCAGAGAACAGCTTTGTGGAATCAGTTCTTCCATTCCACCTTGACATAGGCTGTCAGACACTTCTCCCCACTGAGCCTGCCTCCTGGCCTCCAGTCACCACTGGAGTACATGGACCAGGCCACAGTTGGATGATGATTTATGCCCTTCAGTACCTGAAAACAATGACTGGTGTGCCGTAGAAATGCTGCTGCTGTTAAATGAGTTGCCACTTTCTTTAGAATTGCCCACTAAGTAATAGTAAAATGTCTTGAAAAAAACAGTTAAGTCTGGGACCAGCCAGATGGCTCAGCAAGTGGGGGTACCACTAAACCTGACAACCTGAATTTGATCTTTAGAACCCATATGGTTAAAGGAGAGAACTGACTCCCTCGAGTTGTCCTCCATATACATGCTATGTCATGCTCATGCCCCACCCCACATACAAAATTAATAAACGAAAAACATTAGTAAACATAGATCTGTAAGCCAGGCTGCTGGCTTAGGAAGCAGGATAAGCAGCCATAGTAGGATGAGGGGGTGGATCACAAGGATCCTGTTGAACTCAGAGCAGGTGCCCAGAGGCTGGCATGTCAAAGTCCCTCTCTACCAGGGGACACAGGAGGCTTATTCTCTTAGAGAATAGAGCCATGGACACCAGACACCACCGGGTGCATGAGGGTGGAGAGAAGCAAGGGGCTAATAACAGAGTCCTCTTAGCCCAAGTCCATTCTGAATGGGGGGGATTTGGCACCCCCTGGCGCCAGCAATGACAGATAGGATCCTGAAGCAAATGTCTGGTCTTCATTGTGCAACTGTCAGTTTAAGAAAAGTTCCAGAGACACCTACAGCATAGCAGCTCTTCCACAAGCCAGAGTCACAGAGCCTTCTGCAGTGTCTCAGGTTTTCATAGGGGTCAGAGGGACAACCAAACTCAGCAATATGTGAGAAGAAAATGTAAGTGGATAGAAGACGACCCTGGGAACTCCAGAGGGCTCCAAACATCTCACCACACCTCTGAGAATAAAGACCAGCTTCCTGCTCTGAATATTGCTCAGAAGCAATATCTAGACCCCAAAGAGCTTCTAAAAATTACAGATCAATGGAAATTGTGCAAAATAAAAAGAAGGAAATCTCCCAGAAAATAGAATACAGGCAAGACTGGTGGGAAAGATGAGAAAGCTGGCCAGTTATCTCAGCAGTCAGTCTGGCCAGCACTGGTCAGGAAGAATAGGGTCTGAGCATGTGCAGCAAGATTAACAGGTGAAAGCCCAGGGTGGAGGTCACAGCCATCACCAGGCAGAGGAGGCACCCTGAGTGCAGTTAGAGGGAAAGGAGCGAATGGCAGGGCACTGGGCAGGCGTCAAGGGTGGCTTTGTGAGATCTGGTCCCATATAAACTTGAACAAAAGGCTTGACTTGAATGGTCAGCCAAGCCATGACCTCGGCCAATGGTTTTAGTCTCATGAGTGGAACAAGTATTATGACCTCCTTGCCTCAGTTTCCCTGTTCAGTATGTATCTTCAGTATGTGTTCAGATCTGCCAGGGGCAGTATTTGCTCTGTGAGGATGGAGTCAAGCTGTTGGGTGAAACATTCAGATCCAGTGGGTAGTGGCTGCCTCAGCAGATGATCTGGGACCTGAGGGGGACAGCTGGTCCTCTTTGGGGGCTTGTCTTAGCTGACTAAAAAGAAAATTATTTTTAGACAGAAGGGAAAATGAATGGTGCTGAAAGAGAGTTAGAGTGGATGGTGTCCTGCCGATACTGCTGACCCGTGAGAGTGATGTTGAGACCTGAGCTCGCCCGTGGCTCTGCCGGCCCGGGCCCACATGCTGCTGCCTCCCTTGGGTCTGTTTTAGACCCCTTCCAGGTCACTGCTCTGCCTCTCCACGCCTATGCTCCTCCTCAGAACCTACCTACCCTCGAGCTCTGGATAATTGTTCCTTTTAGAACCCTACTAAGCCAAGGGCTCTTTCTCTTGTATCTTGGCTTAACACATTAATGAGAACTGTCATCAGACCCTCGAGCATTCACTTCTAGTGGACTTTGCTTGCTATGGTTGCTTGGTGTAGAGCCCCTTCAGAGCTGTGTGGTGAGCAGTGGACCTAGTAAGGTCCTCCTCACTGAACTGAGCGCTAAGACACAAAAATCACCCAGTCCTGCTGGGGAGAGAGGCTCAGAAGCTTCTCGATGAAGCTCTGGGCACTCTAATTTCTTAATGGCCTTGGGTTGTAGCTAAGCCAGGCTGGAAGACCAGAAGTCTAGGGAAAGATGCTTCTCAGGGTGAGGAGAGAAGCTTTCACTTTCCCAACTTGATTTAAAAAAAAAAAAAAGAAGAAGAAGAAGAAGAAAAGGGGAAGCGCTGGAAGGTACTGATGTGGTCACTGCTGTGACTCCTGTGACCTCCCCAAGCCTTGCCTGCCAGGCAGTACGGGTGCTCTCTGGCAGGAGAGCTGGAAACCTAGCTCTGTTGGGTTGTGTGACGCATGTTCACTGTGCTTACGCAGCACCATGGCTAGATTCTTCCTTTTATTATTTGTTTATTTATTTATTTATTTTAGGTTTACTTATTATTATATGTAATACACGGTAGCTCTCTTCATACACACCAGAAGAGGGCGTCAGACCCCATTATAGATGGTTGTGAGCCACCATGTGGTTGCTGGAATTTGAACTCAGGACCTTCAGAGGGGCAGTTAGTGCTCTTCACTGCTGAGCCATCTCTCCAGCCCCTCCTGATCCTTTCTTTTTGAGAAAAAAACTGGACATAGCTGGACTCCTGCTGTAGCCCAGGCTACCTCTGAACTCAGTCACTGTGACTCTGTACAAGCGTCTGCCATCACACTGGCTTTCTTTTTTTAAGATGTATTTACTTTATGTAGATGAGTGCTCTATCTGCATGTCCACCTGTGTGCCAGAACAGGCGTCAGATCCCACAACAGATGGCTGGGAGCCACCGTGTGGGTGCTGGGAATTGAACTCAGGATCTCTGGAAGGCAGTCAGTGCTCTTAACCACTGAGCCATCTCTCCAGCCCTATCACACTGGTTCTTGTTAGCTGATTTCTGTTTTGTTTGTTTTGCTTTTTTGAGACAGGATTTCTCTATGTAGTCCTGGTTGTTCTGGAATTATATAGACCAGGCTGGTCATGAACTCAGAGATCTGCTTGCCTCTGTTTCCAAAGTGCTGGGATTAAAGGTGTGTGCCACCATGCCCAGCTCACTGATTTATTTTGAATAAAATTCTCACCCTTTTGTGGGGAGGGTTCTAGGAACTGAGCCGGCCTTGTGTGTACAAATCATGTCTGACTGCTCTGCTCTACACTGGGCTCCCATCATTTAAAAAGCTGCTGATTCACTGGCCAGCTGATGACTGTCTTACATTTCCTGTCTGAACAGGAACAGCCAGGTATGTATGGAGCAGGCCAGTGGCTACAGAGCAGGCCCTGCTCCCTCCACTCCCAGGGTCAGCTCCTCTCAGGGTCCTCCTGGTGATAGGACTCCTGTAGGTGATGTAAATGTATTTCATTCTAAAAGACAGATATGTTGGCTGGGGGAGCCTGTGAGTGTCACACAGTCAGCTGGGTCAGGGTCAGAGACCCCCTCAGAACCTAACAGTGACAGGCTCATCAACATAATTCTTTCTGTTGGTGACAGGTCTGTTCATGACTAAGGACTCTTAGAAGGTTCTTCCCAGGCATCCATTGTTCGGTTGCAGCTGCTGCTCTAGGCAGGCCTGGGGCCACAGCACCATCTAGGGGTAGCTTGGTAGTCATGCAGTTGGCTTTCCTCAGGGAGAGGCCTGGGAGTTCAGATCACAGTCAAGGAAGGCTATGCTACAGGTCTTGCTGATCTTTCCTCAAAGAAGCCAATCAAAAATCAGTATATAGTATGGTGGTGCACATCTTTAATCCCAGCATTCGGGAAATAGAGGCAGGTAGATCTTTATGAAAGATCTCTTTAGTTCATGGACAACATGGTCTACATAGTGAGTTCCAGGCCAGCCAGAGCTATATAGTGAGGCCCTGCCTCAAAATGAATGAATGAATGATTGAATGAACGAAAGAATGAACGAATGAATGAAATTAATCAAATAAAAATAAAACCACTGTAATAGTGTCCTCACAAACTTCACTTGGGCTTAGTTGCCAAGCATGGAGGGGAGCATAGGGGACAGTGGGGAGGGGTATAGCAGCTGCCAGTCCTAGGGTGTCCGTGCAGTACTTTGTGTCATGGAAATAGTGGAGTCAGAGGCAGAAGGATTGCTACAAATTCAAGTCAGCTATGTAACAAGGTCCAGGCTAGCCAGACTTCATAGAAAACCCTGTCACAGCTGGGCATTAGTGGTACATGCCTTTAATCTCAGTGCTTGGGGCAGCCGAAGAAGGTAGATCTCTGTGAGTTTGAGGGACCAGGTATACAGAGCAAGTTCCAGGACTATCTTAAAAAAACAAAAGAAAAAAAGAAGAAAGAAACTTTTTCAGAAAAGCACGTCTTAACCATATTTATCACCAGGCAGTGGTGGTGCACACCTGTAATCCCAGAACTTGGGAGGCAGAGGCAGAGGCAGACAGATTTCTGAATTCGAGGGCAGCCTGGTCTACAGAGTGAGTTCCAGGGCAGCCAGGGCTACACAGATAAACCCTGTCTTGAAAACAAACAAACAAACAAAAAACAATAACCATATTTATCAAATACACGGCTCAGGAGCACCTACCTATTTGTACACTGTGCAATCATTATTTTATGTCCCCTGCACCCCACACGCCTGGCAAAGTAGGAAGGTCCCGGTATCTCTATACCTCACCGTCTGTTTTGAATCTAGCCATCTAATCCAGCATGTGGTGCTTAGCACAGGGTTCTAATTCCTTTCCTAATGGCTACCAATAGCATAGAACAGTTCCTTCTGCTTGTTAACATTGCTGTCTATGTCTTTTGCAAGGATACGGCTTTGTCCATTTTTGAATTGAGTTTTATTATTGAGTTGAGGTTTTTTATAGAACTCTGTACTAATAAGATGTGTAATTTTCAAATATTTTCTTTTATTATGTATGTTGGCAATTTTTTACTCTATTGTAATGTCCTTTAATGCATGAGAACCTAGTTTGGATGCAGTCACTAGTTGACTAAGCCGAAGATGGCTCAGAGGAGCACCTAATGTCTGAAGAGGGTGCTGTACTGTCTTCCTGCACAGGGCCATGGGCACACAGACATCAGCATATACTCACCAGGATATGTCCTGCACAGGGCCATGGGCACACAGACATCAGCATATACTCACCGGGATATGTCCTTCACAGGGCCATGGGCACACAGACATCAGCATATACTCACCAGGATATGTCCTGCACAGGGCCATGGGCACACAGACATCAGCATATACTCACCGGGATATGTCCTTCACAGGGCCATGGGCACATAGACATCAGCATATACTCACCAGGATATGTCCTGCACAGGGCCATGGGCACACAGACATCAGCATATACTCACCGGGATATGTCCTTCACAGGGCCATGGGTACACAGACATCAGCATATACTCACCGGGATATGTCCTGCACAGGGCCATGGGCACACAGACATCAGCATATACTCACCAGGATGTGTTCTGCACAGGGCCATGGGCACACAGACATCAGCATATACTCACCAGGATATATTCTGCACAAGCACTGTGAGAGTGATACCTGTGCATTTCAAAATACCCATGTGCAAGCCCTCTTGGACCAAAATTTTATCCTCTTTTAGACAAGGTTTCATGTAGATTAGGCAGGCTTGAATTTACTGTGCAGATAAAGATGACCTCGAGTTCTAAATCCTGATCCTGCTTCTACCTCTCAAGTTGGTAGAATTACAGCTGTGCATTACCACACCTAGACTGCAAGTAAAATTATATCTATGACAAGTAAGAAACTGATGCCTCAAAGGTGTTAAGGGGACATGAGAGAGTCATTGTTCAGGATCAGCCTCTGTTACATAGCAAGACTGTTGCCCCTACCTTCCCCCCTAAAAAGGCTTGATACCACCACAGCATCTATTGGGAATTTTTTTTTCATAAAAATGTGAAAATATAAACAAATTTTCAAGTCAGAGAGAGCAGCATTTTAAAAATTACTTTAGTCCTATGTAGAAGTGGTCATTTGTAATCCTTAGGTGCTTAGGCAGTAGATTTCATGAGCTTAAAGCCAGCCTGGGCTATGTCTTGAGATGCTTTCTCTAAAAGCTAAGTAAATAGCTGGGCAATGGTGGCAAACACTTTTAATCCCAGCACTTGGGAGGCATCTCTTAGAGTTCTGGGCCAGCCTGGTCTACAGAGGGAGTTTGGGACAGCCAGGCTACACAGAGAAACCCTATCTGGAAACAAACAAAACAAACAAATAAAAACCTTAAGTAAATACCTTCCTGTTGATGATCCAAGAATTAGGAAGTACGTTATTCTTTGAGGGTTCAACTTAGAATCTATAGGAAGGACATGTCACAGTGGGAGTGAACCATATCCCCCCAGGCATTCTGGGCCCAGAGCCTTTAGAGAGACTGTGTGGTCTGAGTGTCTGATGCCCCATCTGACCTGGGCCTCTGCCTTGCCCATGGCTGCCATCCAGTGTGAGCTAGGATGGCACCTGAGAAAGCCATAGCCGAGGGCAGTGAGCAGCCTCCTGCTCCCAGGGGCCATTGTGGGAACACTTTGAGAGGAAGTATTGGGCAGGAGGACCTCAGTGGAGCAGTTGCTGATGGACGCTCTCACCCCTCTGCTTCCTCACAGGGATAGACTATAAAACTACCACCATCCTGCTGGACGGACGGCGTGTCAAGCTGGAGCTATGGTGAGTTGGTGATCTCATGAGGGGGTGGAAGCCAGGTGAGGAAGCCCTTTATTTGTAATAACCATTTAAACAGATCCTGCCCAAATGGGACTTTCCTCCATAATGAAAACAACAAAAAGTCCAGATATTTTGTTTTAAAGCCTTCTCCATTTTTACTCAACAATTGGGGCTTGTTTCCATGGGGCTGGAGAGATGCTCAGAGGTTTCTAAGAGCTCTTGCTGCTGCGCTTCCAGAGGACCCAGGTTTAGTTCCCAGCACCCCGTCTGGCAGCTCACAGCCACTCTAATTCCAGTTCCAGAGGCTCTCTCACCCCTTGCTGGCCCCACAAGGGCATGAGGCATGCATGTGTGTTGCTCATCTACTTAAAACTAAATATTAAAAAGGAACCAGGGCTGGGCAGTGGTGGCACATGGCTTTAATCCCAGCACTTGGGAAGAAGAGGCAGGAGGATTTCTGAGTTTGAGGACAGCCTGGTCTACAGAGTGAGTTCCAGGACAGCCAGGGCTACACAGAGAAACCCTGTCTCAAAACAAACAAATAAACAAAAACCAAACAAACAAATAAAAAGGAACCAGGTATACATATGCCTTTAATACCAATATTCAGGAGGCAGAGACAGGCTAAAACTATGAGTTCAAGGCCAACCTGGTCTAGGTAGCAAATTCTAGTCAGAACTGCACAATGAGAGTCTGAAAAAAAAATTGTGGATGGGACCTTTCATAGTGGGACCGATCTCCCCCGCTCTGTGTGTTTCAGGGATACATCGGGCCAGGGAAGGTTCTGCACCATCTTCAGGTCCTATTCGAGGGGCGCGCAGGTAAGACCAGCACCATATTATGTTGTTGTCTGATAGGTACCTCTTCTGATTCTTTCTGAACCTAGATTGCTGTTCCCTGAGTACTTTTCTCTCTTGTGTTTTCTTACAGTGCTTGGGATGAACTCTGAGCCTTGTGCTTAATAGATGAGGGTTCAGGGCTGAGCCACATCCTTGGCCCCTTTTCCCGAGTATTTAGATATCTGGACATCAGCTATCCCAGAACCCATCTGATAATAATCCAGAGCTTTGGAGCCTCCATTTCTGGACTGCCTATGTGTGAGGCAACTGAGTCTTTAGTGTCCCTGAATGAGCCCCTCCTGTTCTCATGATACCTCAGGATGAGCCCCGAGACACCTCCAGTGGGACAAGCTATCTTAATAGAACAGGTTTTGCTGCTCTGCAGCCCTTTCTGGGTCCCTCGGGATCTGGGTCCTGCTTGTAGCACAAAGGCCACTGGCCTTGCTTTTGTCACCTGTCACATTTAGCATTTTTTTGTGGCTCTTGTTGAATCCCTTTAAGCCTTACCAGTGGCCAAGCTCCATGATATCTTAGTTCCTCTAGTCCGGTGCTGACTCCTGGAAAAGTGAATGGGTCTGCCTGGCTTGGTACAAGGCCTGACAGCAGGGCCGGCAGGAGGTGCTGCCCAGCTGGCCTGTGATCACTTCCATCGATCAGGAGGTGTGTGGTCAGATGCTGTGTCCTTTAAGGGCAGGTGAGGATTTGTTTCTCTGGGAATAGGAGAGGATGTCATTGCTGAGGACACTTGGCATCCTGCAGGCGGAGTAAACAGGTTTTTGTTTTGTTTGGTTTTCTTGGAATTTTTTTTTTTTTTCGAGACAGGGTTTCTCTGTGTAGCCCTGGCTGTCCTGGAACTCACTCTGTAGACCAGGCTGGCCTCAAACTCAGAAATCCGCCTGCCTCTGCCTCCTGTGCTGGGATTACAGGCGAGCGCCACCACCGCCCAGCTGGAGTGAACAGTTTAGTACAGCCAGGGTGTATGCAGTGGGCGGACAGGAGGGTTTTGTTCTGGCTCTTTGAACGTTGGGGGCTCAGACCACACAGATACTTTGTGTGTGCTAAATGCTTGTTTATTTATATTTATTATTTACTTGAGGAGAGAGTGAGTAAGTGGCAGTCTGAGGACAAGTCATGCCTCTTCTTCCACCATGTGGATCGCAAAGATCAAGTTCAGGTTGATCAGTCCCTACCCCTGGGAGGCAGAGGCCATTCTCTGAGTTCAAGGCCAACCTGATGATCTACATAGGGAGTTCTAGGACAGCAGGACTACATAGTGAGTGATACCCTGTCACAAAACAAAACAACATTAATAAGAATTGTAACAGTAAGGAACCTACTCTTAGGCCTAGTTCTAGGTCTCAAAATCTGTCTTACATATTAAGCTGAATAAAAACGGTGTGTATGTGCAGTCACCTCACATGTGTGTCACCAGGAGGGGAAGTACCTGAGACTAGTTCATAGGCCTGGCGTGGGTGCCTCTTGCTGTTCAGAGGGCTCACGGAGCTCTGAACTGTTGAGTACTTGGCTCTTTGACAAGATCTTGTCTATGTTGGTGTGGCTTCACATTATAGGAAAATCTAGAAGACACTGGAAGGATACTCTCTGGAGTCATTGCTGAATGGAGAAGGTCACTAGAAAGAGGAGCCTGTGTCTGTATCTTGGCAAATAAGTGGTCTAAAAATCAGCATTATCTAACTTTATCATTTCAAAGGCAGAATGAGTAGGAGTCTTTTTGTCTTTTGTACTTCTCTCTGAGACACAACTGATAGTTTGGGGCTAGTTACAGTAAAAACAAACTTCATTTTGGTTCTCAGCTCTCTTGCCTGCAGTTCATCCCAGGCAGTTTTCTCTAGGAAATCCACAGCCACTTTGGTCTCTCTCTTGCAGCCGTTACTCAGACTGTGCCAACAAGGACCTGCCTGTGAGAGCAAAGCTGGTATGGCTTTGCCCAGGCGCCTCAATAGGAGCGCCTCTTCCAGGAGGTCGGCCTTCTGCTTACTTGTCTTTAAATATAACACAAGTGCTGGTTGTGGCAAAAAGTAAGGCGTAAACAGGAAATTAAAGGCATCCAGCCTCGTACCATCTGCTGCATGTTTGTATAAACTTCCTGTAGTGTGCCGTTTGTTTATGCTTTCATTCTTCCGTGTTAGCATATATAATTAGGGAAATCTGTCGCTCTCACTTCACAACTTACTGTGCGTGTTCACTGTGATTGACAATTGTACTACTCAGAACTTTTGGTCTTTTGTTGTTTCCGACATCCGATGGAATCCTGAGTGTCACACATTGTGTGCTGTGCACTCAGCCCCACTCCTTGTCTCTGGACATTTTTTCCCTCTCCCCTTCTACCCTCCTATTTCTGTTGTGCCAGGATTAGAATCCAGGCCACATGTATTCAAGGCTACCCGTGTGCCACTGAATTCTATCTGTCCCCACCATACTCCCTGCCTCAGGAACAAAAAAACCCTTCCTTGCTAGGATCAGCCTCTGAGGGTGGTCTTTGGCACGCTGTTGAATAAGCCAGGATGTGGAACTAGGGTGCTCCACAGTGCAATGCTATGGTGGTACTGTCGCCTCCGAAGCTCGGCCTCCTTCCCTTGGCAACAGATGAGAACTTGCTTCCCTGTGTCCAGACAACAGGTTCATCCTAGAGATGTGTTTGTTTAGGGAGGCAGTTAGGACTTTGTTATTATTGTTGGTTGAGTTTTGTCTTAGTTACTTGGTTATTGTTCTATTTTTGTGACGAGACACCAAGACAAGGCAACTTCTTATAAAAGAACACATTTAATTGGGAGCTTGTGTACAGTTTCAGAGGCTTAGTCCATTATCATCATGGCCGGGAGCATGGTGCTATGCAAGTAGGCATGGTGCTGGAGAAGGAGCTGGGAGCTTGATGTTCCTGATCTGCAGCAGAAGGCAAAGAAAGCCGGACAGACAGATACTGGGCCTGGCGTAGACTTTGGAAAACTCAGAGCTTACCCCCAGCAACTCTGCGCCTCTAACGAGGACACACTTCTTTTTTTTTTTTTCCTTTGGATTTGGTTTTTTCGAGACAGGGTTTCTCTGTATAGCCCTGGCTGTCCTGGAACTCACTCTGTAGACCAGGCTGGCCTCAAACTCAGAAATCCTCCTGCCTCTGCCTCCCAGAGTGCTGGGATTACAGGCGTGTGCCACCACAGCCTGGCGAGGACACACTTCTTAATCCTTTCCAGTCAGTTCATCCACTGCAATCATATGCAAACGTGAGCCTCTGGGGACTGTGTTCGTTTACACAGTCACAGCTTTTGATGCACGGTCCTACTTTGTAGCTCAGGCTGGCCTAGACCTGGCTATCTGGACCCTCAAGTGGCCTTGAGTGTGCAGCAGTCCCCTTGTTTCAGTCTCCTGAGTGATAGGATTATATATGTAGACCTCCTTCTCTGCCATGTCTAGTTATTATAAATATTAGACTTTTTTTACCCACCAGCCTGAATCCTTGAGGTCAGGCAAACTCCAGTTTGGCTCCTCTCCATGGTAACTGGCCTCGAGGTTGGTATGGGGCCCCTCCAAGATAGAGAAGTTCCTCCTCAACCGTTGCCCTGCTTGTGCCAGGCCTGCTACCTGCCTGTGGGTAAGGGTACCTTTGTCTCTGTAGGACCTGGGACTGGCCTGAGCTTTTAAAATAGCAATTCTGCTTCTCTCCTCCTGTTCTGATCTTCCCCCTTCTCTTCCTCTGTTTCTGTCCTCCGTGTCTGAGAACCTGTGGAAGAGGAGGGGTAATTTGATGGGTAGACTCTGATTGCTGAATCTCATTCAAAGTTGGCTCAGAACAAGAGGCAGTGTGCTCAACATTGCCCCTGCTGGAAAGTCCAGGATAGTGGTCCTGCTGGGATGTGTGAGGCAGATGGAGATAGCCCAAAGCTGAGCTCCCAGTAATTGGTCTCTGAGGGATGTGGCAGGAAAGGCCCCGTAGCAAATCCTGCTTAGCTGACCCGAGGAGCTCTGACTACTGCTCTGTGAGTGACTGACATCCTGCTGTACAAGTTTGGAGTTGGAAAACTCAGAGCTGCCTCCATTCAGCCCCAGGTGCCCCCAGGGCGGAGTTGGCTGCTGACTGACTTCCAGCTTGCCTCTCTAGTGAGGTCTGTGGTTTCTTCACACCCCTCCTCCGACCAAAGCTTTGACCTGTGTGTATAGGCTTAGCCTGTGTGACTTTTGAATGATTTCAGAGCAATGCCTGTGATTGGCCTGGATTTAAAAAAAATTGTTAAAAAGTCATTTCTGCCCCAGCCTTAGGGGGTGGATAGGATGGCATATGTGGGCTGGGCCAATTCGACTCACAGAAGGTCCCTTCCTGCTGCTCTCCTGTTGGGTGGCAGATGCATCCCCCCCCCCTTCAGTTCATGGCCATACTAATGATCTATAAAGTTTTCTGGGCCATATTCCTAGCCCTGCCTAGGAATTGTGACCACTCCCATCCAGTAAGTTTCTCTTGGGAGTGGGCCCAAGCATGCCTGTGGATAACCTCCTTCCATCTAACTCGCAGGGGATCCTTCTGGTATACGACATCACCAACCGTTGGTCCTTTGATGGCATTGACCGGTGGATCAAGGAGATCGATGAGGTAAGAATGGGTTTGTGCCTCTCCGGAAGAGACTGTGGGACCAAGCTGTGACTGGGGCGTGCTTGGGAGTGCTGCCTCTGTCGTCCTTCCTGACCCTGGGAGTGTTGTTCAGCAATAAACTAGACTCTGCAGTTTACCAGGTCCCATTCAGACCTGCCTGTACTCACTACCATTGCAGAGTGCAGACTCTAGGAGCCCTGCATATGCCCGAGTGGTGGGGGTGGCATGTGGTTATGCCTCCCTCCGCTAAGTTCTGGACCCCTCCTAAGCATGCACCCGGTGTTCCCCGGATCCTGGTTGGGAACCGGCTGCACCTGGCCTTCAAGCGGCAAGTCCCTACGGAGCAGGCCAGAGCCTACGCAGAGAAGAACTGTATGACCTTCTTTGAAGTCAGCCCCCTGTGCAACTTCAACGTCATTGAGTCCTTCACTGAGCTGTCCCGGATCGTGCTCATGCGGCATGGCATGGAGAAGATCTGGAGGCCCAATCGAGGTGGGACTGAGGCTTCGTTCCAATGGGAGGCTAGCTAGTAGAGTGATGGGGGCGTGAGGGTGGAACTGCAGGCACTGACAGTGGAGTCAGGGTCTAGGTGGCCTCTTGAGAGCTGCAGTTACCTGGGTTGCCTGCTCAGACCCTCAGGAGGCGATCTCTTTCCTGGCCATGCTTTGAGGGTGGACCTCTGCATGCGCGCCTTGGCTGCGAGTGGTCAGTGGCAGCCTGTGCAGCTCAGCAGTGTCTGGGCCATTGTCCACGCCGAGCACTTGGTCAGAAGCTCCTGATGATGGCTTTACTCGGGCTACTTTCTAATAGGGCTCACTGCTTGGCACAGAGATGATCAGTTTCACCCTATGAAGTCTCAGAGGAGAGCAGGGTAACTAAGTCCCTCTCTTGGGCCAAAAAGCTGAGTTAACCTCCAACCAGAGCTATAGTAAAGGCTGCATTCCGAAGTCAGTCTGCCTCCTCACTCACCCCCAGGCTCACAGAGCGGCTGGGTAGGCGAGCTTCTCCCAGCAGCAATTTGAGGTATGCTCTGCTCTTAAGGCAGGAGGTAGGCGCCACCTAGTGGTCAAAGAGTTGTGCAGCCAGGAGCCCTGAGCTGGTGAGATGCAGCAGCCAGGTTTTATAGGTAGTCTGAGAACCACGTAACTCCCCTAACAAAACCTATCTGTTCCCTCCTCCATCTTGCCTTCCCCTCACAGTTTTCAGCCTGCAGGACCTCTGCTGCCGTGCCATTGTCTCCTGTACCCCTGTGCACCTCATCGACAAGCTCCCACTACCTGTCACCATCAAGAGCCACCTCAAGTCCTTTTCCATGGCCAACGGCATGAACGCTGTCATGATGCACGGCCGCTCCTACTCCCTGGCAAGTGGGGCCGGGGGCAGTGGCAGCAAGGGCAACAGCCTTAAGAGGTCCAAGTCCATCCGTCCCCCTCAGAGCCCACCTCAGAACTGCTCTCGGAGCAACTGCAAGATCTCCTAGCAGGACCTGTGGGTTCTGCCTGTTCAGACTTGGGGCTTACGCTGGAGTACTCCTGGCCAGGCGCTAGGCCCTGCTGCGTGCAGGAAGACTTGGCTACATAACCCTGCCTGGGCTTCTCCAGGCTTTCCTCCACATCTGAGCTAGTGGAGGGAGGGGCATGCAGGAGAGAACATGCTCCACAGACCAGGCAGCAGGGCTGCTGGTGCTATGGGGACCAGGTGTGAACCAGTCCTGGACTCCAGGCTGGAAGTGAGCCGGGCTCCCCTTATTTATATGGAGAACATTTTACCTGTTTTGTACATTTTTAAAGGGCTGTCAGGGAAGCCTGGATGCCCCTTATAGCCACCTCAGCCATTGGGGAAGCTCAGGATGTCAGGGAAGGAGGGATGAAGCAGCGATGGAGGGTTTCAGTGTTGAAGCCAGATGATCTTTGGATTTATAAATACCCTGCCTGGGTGTTGCTCAGAGGCCAGTGGGGAACAGATGGGGCCAAGGTGTATTTCAGATGCTTCTAGCCGCAGGCTTGGCTCCAGCTTCCATATCTGACAAAGGTGATCAGTATGCTGGGCATAGGCAAGGGTTCAGCTCTTGAGACCTCCTAGGAGAGACCTGGTGCACCTGGGAAAACCCTCCTTGTCCTCCCATTGTGCCCTGGCACTTTCAGGACGTTTACTGTACACATCTTCAGGCTGAGGCTACAGAGCTTTCCGCAGGCTTAGTGCTTGATGGCCTCTGTTATTTGGGCTTGGGGCGCAGGGCCTAGGACCCCAGCGTGTAGCAGCTTGTACTCAACCTCAGCTGCTCCTTGCCTGTTGTGGCCCTTCTGCCTTTAAGTTCATGTCACTAGAATCTCTTTGACCTGTTTCTTAGTGACACTCTCTGGAACAGCAGCCTCAACCTTAGGGGTGAACACCAAGCCCCTCCTTAGGGACTCACTGGCCCAAGCAACTTCTGAAGCCATGGACTAGTCCTCCACAATGCTCCTCCTGTCCCCGTCTGCTCTGGTCAGCCTTTTCCCCTGTGGGGATGTTGTCCCCAGTGGATGGCCTATGTGACTGCTCCCCTGTCCTTGCCTGGTGACACAGCCCTCAGGCACGCTGGTGCTTAACTCTACCTCCTGCCCTCAGGGCCCTGATAACAGGAGCCATGACCCCTTACTGGGGACCTCTTAGTGCATATTTCCTAAGACCATCTTTGCCATGGATGTTACTAGGGCACTGGTAGACACTGCGCCGGCCTGCTGTTCTGGGAGACTGGGTTCATGCCTGTAGGGAGGGACAGGGCTATGGTTGTGGGAACTGCCTGATGAGCAGCAGCCCCTGGGACCCTGGCCCAGAGGCTGGATACAATCAAGCATCACCTTTCCCCACCAGTCCTGTTGCTGTTGACAGAGACCTTTTCTCTGGAATCGCCAATAGAATGGTATAGACTTTGAGGACCTGGATTGGCCTGCGTGCACACCGTCAACACTACACTTGCTGCTGTGGACACCACCATTCCTGGTTCTTTGTTCTTACTTCTTTGTACAGTAAATGTACTTCAGCAGTGAGCTCATGTCTTTCTTTGTGAATATCAGTCTGGTTTCATTTGACTGTGGTTTCTTGGGGGTGGGAAGTGTGCTCTACCACAGGAGCCAGCATGGCTCTGTGCCTGGCAGAAGGGTCCCAGGCTTTGTTAACTGTCCCTGCAGCTGACCTTGCTGACCTGCAGCTATCCATCGACTGGGTTCACATTCCTAGCCACAAAGTAGCCAGGCCTGCTTACAACAGCGCAGTTTCCTGAGGTCTGATCTTGGCCTGGCTAGCATCAGGCAGCCTAACTATTCACAGAGCCTTTACTCATAGCCCAGGGCACATAGCTTACCACAGCATCAAGGACATCTGCGAATGGGACCCGGAATTGGTACCTTTAGCAGGAAAGCATCTAGCAGGTTATGGACTCTGCAGGCCACACACGGCCAGGCTTCTGTCTCATACACTGGAAGGCCAAGCTGAGCGGAGGACAGCTCACTTTAAATGTGGCCTCCGGCTCAGATGTCACCTGCACTTCTCCTTGCCTGCATCCTGGGCCTGTGACCTGGCAATCCCTGCCCCCTCAACACCAGGAGCTGGCTCACCCACAGTTCTTTTGTAAGACAGCAGACACTGGCGCCTGGTAGCCATCTCTTGATCTCCTGACCAGACCAGGCTCTTATTACCCTGCCTCCTGGGTCAGGAGGTCAGACAGAGGGTCACACAGACTTTTTCCTTCCTGTCTCTGAGAAAACTACTCCCTGGGGACCTCTGGAGCCACAGAAAGGGTTTGCAAAGGCAGATTCCAGGCAGGGCCTTTGTCTTGCCACCAGCTTTGATCTCCCTGCCCTCCCCCACAGTAGTGGAGCCTCTAGTTGAGTTAAAGAATGGATGCTGGCCTTCATGGTGGGATGTCGGGGCAAAGCTTGAAGGTACTTGGATCCCTGTGCAACATCTAGGATGCTTGCTCTTCGAAAGATGCACTTGGTCATCCCCTGAGATTCCCTTCCATCTAGCCCTGTGTGTGGTCAGCTGGGTGGCTTCTCTGCTCGTTTGCACTGTGTGCCACAGTCACTGATATGAGACTATCTGTGGCCAGTGCACACAGACCATCTGCTTCCACCCAGATAAGATTGCCTTTAATCCTAGCACTTGGGAGACAGAGGCAGGTGGATTTCTGAGTTCGAGGCCAGCCTGGACTGCAGAGTGAGTTCCAGGATAGCCAGAGCTACACGGAGAAACCCTGTCTCAAAACAACAACAAAAAGAGATAGCTTTTTTACTTGTTTTGTTCCTGGCTTTGCTCATTTGAAGGAGCGGAGTGGCATAGACCTAGCTAGAAGCCAGGAGCCCAGTTGTAGAGAAACAGGGATGTCTGGGAGGATGAAGCCTGCCAAGCTGTGCCCTCAGCTGGTGAGGTGCCAAGACCTAACAGGGTTTTTTTGTTGTTTTGTTTTGTTGAGACAGTATGTTCAACAGGCCTGGAATTTGCTGTGTAGCTCTGGGCTGGCCTCAATCTGGATCCTTCCGTGTCCCACCTACCCAGTGCTGGGATTACAAGTGTATACCACAGATGCTAAGCACCCTAGCAGGCTTTTTTATTCTATGCCAAGGCCTTTTGGCAAGTGTGACCCTTGAAGGGGCCGGAAGAGAACAGAATCTCTACCTCGCCAGTGGAAGATGTGCTTTACCTGTGGTTATGACAGGTGCGGCCCTTGGCTGAAAATCTAGGCTAATAGCTGAGGCTGGCCTGAGTCCCTGCCCACCCTCACTGAATGAGAGACGGAGGAGCTGAGGACAAAAGCTGAGATTTACCAGCCCTGCCCCTCCTCCCTGAACAGGGGGTGGGAGGGCCTTTAAGGAGCCTTTGATCCCTGTCAGGCTCCAGTGTGTGGAGGGAGGGGCTCAGGTTACAGCACCCCCTTCCCTGATTTAGCTGACCCTTCTCCGCCCCTTGGTGACCCTCTCGGTCAGTTGCTCTGAGCTTCAGGGCCTCTGGCCCCTCCCCAGCCCTTCCTCTTCTATTCCCAGTCCTATGCTGACCAGAGCCTGGGAACCACCCACAGTGGTTGGAAGAGGGCCAGCCAGTATTTTGTGGACAGGTTCTGAGAGGCTCCAGAATAACTATTCAGGGTTCCAGAGAGGAGCATCATCTGTGAGCTCCAGCCTTGCGGGGTCCAAGAGTGCCAGGAGAGGGTCCTGTGAGGTAGGATAGTGATCCTGGGCCCAGGACCCTCTAGGGTGGATGCCCATAGGGAGTCTGAGCTGGTGGCCACACACTCCCACCCTCTGGCCCCGTGGTCCCCATGCCTGCCCCACAGCCACCCCTGCCTCTGCTCTTTGTCTTCGTGTTCATCCATCTGACCTCGGAGACCAACCTGCTGCCAGAGCCTGGGAGCCACCCAGGCATGTGCCCCAACCAGCTCAGCCCACACCTGTGGGTCGACGCCCAGAGCACCTGTGAGCGTGAGTGTGCGAAGGACCAGGTGAGCACTGGCGTCCCGTGGGATCCTGGGTCCCCCCACCCTAGCTCTTTCCTCAGCGGGGGGAGTGGACCCCAACTCTGCCAGTCTGCTTCCTCCAGGGCCCCCTGGATTGGTGGCCATGACCTGTACACAGGGCTCAGAGGATACCCCTACCTTTTTGCCCTCTGAAGAACAAGAACATCTCCAGTTCCTGGACTGACTTCATCCTCATCAATCCCGTCTCTCACCTGCCTGAGCACACCACTTTTTTCCTTAAGTCTTGTGGGCCCAGGCTTCTGACCTACCCTGCAAATGGTACCACCTTCCCAGCCCTGCCTGTCTGTAGTCCTTCCCTCATCTCCCAGACTGGCAAGTGGACAGAGGGCCAAGGCGCCGTGCCCTGTGATGGGAGCTGCCTGCAGTGTTCCACCTGCTCAGTGGGGACGCTGACGAGGCCTGCTCAGGGCTCTCGAGGATTCAGTGGGGTGGAATGAGGTGACAGAAAGCACAGCCACACTTTCCCATAGGGGAGGGAGCATTGAGAGAGGCAGGGTAGTGTGCATGGGCAAGGCTGGGCAGGGGCAGGGCTCCACTAAACTGTCCCTGTCCCTCAGGACTGTGCCGCATCCGAGAAGTGCTGCACCAATGTGTGTGGCCTGCAGAGCTGCGTGGCTGCCCGCTTCCCCAGCGGTGGCCCCGCTGCACCTGAGACAGCAGCCTCCTGTGAAGGCTTCCAGTGCCCACAGCAGGGTTCTGACTGTGACATCTGGGATGGACAGCCAGTCTGTCGCTGCCGTGACCGCTGTGAAAAAGAACCCAGCTTCACCTGTGCTTCCGACGGCCTTACCTATTACAACCGCTGCTATATGGACGCAGAAGCCTGCCTGCGGGGGCTCCACCTGCATGTTGTACCCTGTAAGCACATTCTCAGCTGGCCACCCAGCAGCCCAGGACCACCCGAGACCACCGCTCGCCCGACCCCTGGGGCTGCTCCCATGCCACCTGCCCTGTACAACAGCCCCTCACCACAGGCAGTGCATGTTGGAGGGACAGCCAGCCTCCACTGCGATGTTAGTGGCCGTCCACTACCTGCTGTGACCTGGGAGAAACAGAGCCATCAGCGGGAGAACCTCATCATGCGCCCTGACCAAATGTACGGCAACGTGGTTGTCACCAGTATTGGACAGCTGGTACTCTACAATGCCCAGCTGGAGGATGCAGGCCTGTACACCTGCACTGCACGAAACGCTGCGGGCCTGCTGCGGGCCGACTTTCCCCTTTCCGTTTTGCGGCGGGCAACTACTCAGGACAGGGACCCAGGCGTCCTGGCCCTGGAGGAGTGCCAGCCTGACACACAAGCCTGTGTTGGGCCACCTACTCCCCATCACGTCCTGTGGCGCTTTGACCCGCAGCGAGGCAGCTGCATGACATTCCCAGCCCTCAAATGTGATGGGGCTGCCCGGGGTTTTGAGACCTACGAGGCATGCCAGCAGGCCTGTGTCCGCGGCCCTGGGGATGTCTGTGCCCTGCCTGCAGTTCAGGGTCCCTGCCAGGGCTGGGAGCCGCGCTGGGCCTACAGCCCACTGCTGCAGCAGTGCCATCCCTTTGTGTACAGTGGCTGTGAAGGGAACAGCAACAACTTTGAGAGCCGGGAGAGCTGTGAGGATGCTTGCCCTGTACCTCGCACACCACCCTGTCGCGCCTGCCGCCTCAAGAGCAAGCTGGCTCTGAGCTTGTGCCGCAGTGACTTTGCCATTGTGGGTAGACTCACAGAAGTCCTGGAGGAGCCCGAGGCTTCAGGCGGCATTGCCCGAGTGGCCCTGGATGATGTGCTAAAGGATGACAAGATGGGCCTCAAGTTCTTGGGCACCAAATACCTGGAGGTGACACTGAGTGGCATGGACTGGGCCTGCCCATGCCCCAATGTGACAGCCGGCGATGGGCCACTGGTCATCATGGGTGAGGTTCGTGAAGGTGTGGCTGTGTTGGACGCCAACAGCTACGTCCGTGCTGCCAGCGAGAAGCGAGTCAAGAAGATTGTAGAACTGCTTGAGAAGAAGGCTTGTGAACTGCTCAACCGCTTCCAAGACTAGCTTTATGCATAATCCCCATTCCTGCCCTCCTTCCTGCTGAATAAATGTCTTTGACTATGGGATTTATAGCCTCTGGGGCCCTTCTAGCTGCAGCGCCTCCCTCCCCCTCCCTCCCCTCTCCTCCCCCTCCCCCATTAGCACTATCTATTCAGTTGGAACCCTGTGAGTAGATAGAGCCCCAGATCCTACTTGAGGTCACCAAGTAGCACCAAGCCACTCTTGGGAGCCCGCATACAGACACAGGAGCTTCTCTCCACAGACACGGGAGAAAGGCAGCTCGGTCCCTTCAGCTATGCCCGCTCCAAGCCTTAATTTTCTCCCAGAACAATCCCCTTCTGCCCTTTCCCAGGCATTCCCAGCAAGCAATGTGGTATAGACACTCCACAGTGGGCTAGAAAGGCTTTATTTTAAGGCCCACTGGGACCAGGTTCTCTACAGCCCAGTGGCTAGGAGGGGCTAATTTATGCCAAGGACTGACCCAGCGAGGGAGGGGCTGAGGTCTAGCTTATACCATGACAACTTCTGACAGAGATGCTATTCTTTCCGGAAAATCAGGCACTTGTTGTTGGCTGGCATGTCCACCTGGAAAAATGCTTTGCTGGAGTGACTCTTAAATCACAGGGAAACCTCCCACTCCACACTGCCCTGCCTACCATCCTTTCCAGGACCAAGCCACTGGCCTGTCCTAGTTCCTCCAGAAGGGCCGTGTCACGAAGCCCCCACTCTGGGTTCCTACAGTTGGGAAGGGAGGTAGAGGGCCCTTGCAGAGCTGAGGGTATTATCCAGCATACCCTCTCTCTGAGCCAAGCCACCTCCTTCCTACCCAGGTCTTACCTGCATCTGAGGGTCAGGTCAAAGTCCACGTTGCTCTGGGGAGAGATCTTCCCATTGACGGCATAGGGCTGTAGGAACAAGACACAGCTCATAGGCCCATGGTCAGTCGTTAGCACAGGGCTGGTTTGCAGGATAGGATGGAGTTCTTTCCATGCAGTATGGGAAAGAGTAACATTTTTCTGCACTCAAGAAGGAAAGGGCGCCAGGCAGTGGTGCTGCATGTCTTTAACCCCAGCACTTGGGAGGCAGAGGCAGGCAGATTTCTGAGTTCGAGGCCAGCCTGGTCTATAGAGTGAGTACCAGGACAGCCAGGACTACACAGAGAAACTGTGGGGCGGGGGAGTGGGGGGGTGGGGGGTGGAGGAAGAGGAGGAAAAGGGCTTAGGTGTTCCCCACTCTGGGCTTCAAGAGTGGGGAGACACCTAGGGCTGCTAGGGGCATCTTAAGGTAGGGTCACTCACTCCATAGGTGATCAGCACTGCCTTGGTTTTGAGCAGGTGTCCTGCTGCTCTGAAGAGCCCCTGGAGGGGAAGGCAGGTAGGACATTATAAGCTAGGAGCCGGAGACTCATGCTACCCTCCTCGCAACGTGAAAGCTGGGCTCCACAGTGGTCCCCACCTCGGTGCAGTTCAGGGGGCTGATGTGGATCATATTGATGCAGAGCAACAGGTCTAGCGATCGCGGTGGGATCCCGCCCCATTGCTCCCACTCCCAGGTCACGTCCAGATACAGCGGAGCCTTCACATTGGACAACCCTTGGGCTTGGGTGGTGGCGGCAATGCTGTGGAGAGCAGCAGCGCGTGGGCAAGGGCTGACGAGGCCCCTCAGTGACTGGGGGACTAAGTCCTGAGGGGCAGCAAGTGGGTAGCTTTGTCGACCCTGCAGCCCGTTGCTTCCACTGCCTCAGTTTGGCACCCGGACACTAGGCCTGCCCTCTTTTCCGGTCTGCCAGCCCCGCCGCCCACTCAGCCATAAGCGGCCGCTAGGGGAAGACACCGCGCCGTCACACCTGTCCAGGCAGCGTTGGTCCACGTCCGACGGCTGCCACTCGGCGTTCGGGAAGGCCTGAGCAAAGTGTGCGGCGTGCTGTCCGGAGCCCGAGGCTACCTCGAGCACGCGAACGCCGCGCTGGGCAGGATCCACATACTGGCGGAGCACGCACAGGATGGGTTCCTTGTTTCGCTCAGCAGCCGCAGCCACCAACATAGCAGCGGCGCTGCCCGCCCACCTAGGGGTGCGCGCGGGGCACCACGGGAGCTGTAGTCCCGCTCCTGCGCGGGGCACTACGGGAGTTGTGGTCGTAGCGGCCAGCCGCCTGCAGCAGTGCAACTGTCAGGAGGCCTCTCAACTCCTAAAAGGGTCCACTCCTGCGGCAGGCTGATTCCGGCTGCTGGGGTTTGACGGTGACTTCGGATAGGGAACAAGACTCGAGTAGAGGCTGTGGTTTCCTGAGGTCTTTCAGTTGTAGCACTTTGTTTTTTGCGTGTTTGTCACTTTGAACGTTCATTTGTTGCGCTTGCGCCTCACCTTTTTAGGAACCGTGTTCAGATTGCAAGGCATTCAGAAATGAATGAAACAGAAAAAAAAAAGAACCCAAAACGAACGTGCGCCGCCCGGGAATCGAACCCGGGTCGCAAGAATGGGAATCTTGCATGATACCACTACACCAGCGGCGCTGTTGAGCGATGTGGCGATCTGTGGGATATACGAATTGTGACGTAAGCATGCTACTCTAAGAATATTGCGCATGTGTCTTTTCTATTGCGCGCCAGTTCTCTGTTGACAAGGGTTTGCAGGACCCGATATCCTACCAGATCCCAAACTGTTCTTGGTGTCCTAGGGAAAAGAGAAAGTGTGGGTACCGCGAGATTTATAGACAGCCAGGATTTGGTTCTGCGCCATGGAAACCATAGCAGTCGCGATCGCTTGGAAGCCTGAGGTCGCGCTCAGGTCCTGACGTTCAACCGGCCAAGCCTTGTGGGCGTGGGCGGTGACCGAATGAACCTGATGCAGGACTCCCCAGGTCTGGGACACTTGGGGCTCAGAAGAACTTTGTGTGACGCTGAGACGGCTGGCAATAGCTCGAGGTCCACGGATAGAAAATAGGAGGCGGTCAGTGACTATTGAGATGAAATTCGAAGCGACAAGTGCACGGACAAGGTGCACTTCTCTGATTCTCACCTTGTGTGGGGCTTTGAAAGTGTCCATTTCTCACAGGGGCTGGATTTTAGAAAATGCCGGAGATGCTCACGCTTGATTGCCAACAGCTAGTTCCAGTTCTGCATGGGCTACTCTGCCCCAAACTACATCATGCGACTCAGGGTTAAGAAGCATGGCTCTTGCTTGGGGTTGTGATTGAGGTGTCTATTCCAGTCAGCCGGGGTAAGTGTAGTTAAACTATGTAAGTGACATGGCCCAAGGATGGGATATAGGGTGGCCCACTCTGGAAACCCTTCTGAAACATTGTCAGTCCAGACTCAGAGACCTGAACTCCAGCCCCTCACCCACTCTGAGCAGTCGCTAACACGTGGTTATGAAGGTCTGGTATTGGCGGTGACCTTGACTGGACGTGAGTCAGGCCCTTCCTTTTATTGCCTCCGCCTCTACTTACCTGGCTTACTTGTTCCATAGATTATTCATGCCATTTGGGGGGGGGGACGGGTATGAGCATCTTCCATAAGTCCAAGTTCTGGAGGGGTCGATTCTTTCTCTTCATTAGAGTGCAACGCTGTTCTAAGACACCCCCTATCTCTTCCAGGAGAGCCCCTGGAAGAGAGCCTGCGAGCCAGAGAGCTACTTAAATTTCAACTGGGGCCTGTCGGTGGTGGTACTCAGGAGGCAGAGGCTGGTCTACAGTGAGAAAAACCCTGTCTGGAAAACAAAACAAAAAGAAAGAACCAAAATTAACGCTCTCTCTCTCCTCTCTCTTTTTTTTTTTTGGTTTTTTTCGAGACAGGGTTTTTCTGTGTAGCCCTGGCTGTCCTGGAACTCACTCTGTAGACCAGGCTGGCCTCAAACTCAGAGACCCGCCTGCCTCTGCCTCCCAAGTGCTGGGATTAAAGAGGCATGTGCCACCACTGCCCAGCTCAAAAATAATTCTTAAAGCATGGTGGAATAGAATGCACACCTTTAGTCTCAGCACACAAAGAGACCCTGTCTTGACAAACAAAAAATCAGGGAGGTAGGGAAACTGATGACAGCCCTCTGTTGATCTTCCCGCTTCCCCTTCCCCACAGTGAGACTGCTTTAGAGGACAGTGCCCAGTAAACCATGTAAGGGCTTCTTGGCCTCTGTGGGAGTCACTGTGCTGCGCGACGCCTTCCCTAAGTACTGAGGTCAGTACTTGGCACATAGCCATCAGATGGGAGCAGAGACTTTGCCTGCAGTTGGCCCATGTGGGCACCTGCTTCCTAGAGATCCCGAAAGCTTGATGCTGGCCAAGGTCTGGATCCTGTAACATAGACCCTCCAGCCATGGCGAGCAGTTGTTGAGGCTGGGTTCCTGTTAAGGTCAGAAATGCAGTCTCCTGGCACTGATTTTGGCTTTTCCAAATGAGTTTATCTTTATTGCCAAATTATCAGGGCCCTTGAGAGCCCCAGGTCTTGGATTTTGTGTTGTGTTAGAAACAAGTTACTCTGGTCCTTCCACACTCTCCTAACCTTGGCCTCTGTCCTGGCTTCTCTCTCTGGGGTTAGACTTAGAGGCGGGGCTTGGGTTTGGCAGTACTTGAGCAAGCCTCCAGCCCCGCCCCAGCCCCGCCCCCTTGCTGTGTGTCTACCTCAGAGGCACTGGTGTCTTTGTCTCACACAACCTGAACTGAGCGTGACTCTCCCCTTAGCCCAGTCATATGCGTTTCTGGTCACCAGCCTAAACCCCACTGAGTCCACTGCCCTGAGGTTTCTCCCAGCCTTTGCTGTTGCCTTTCTCCTTGCCTCTCTCTGCTCTCTGTGGTACTGTAACAAATTAACCTAAAGCTTGGTAATAGAAAAGTTTGTTTTATTATAGTTCAGGAGACCAGAAGTCCAAAACAAAGGCGTTGGACCACTGTCTTGGCTTCTTGACTGTGAGTCCAGTCTCTGCTTCATTTTCAAATCCACTCCTGTGTCCTGTGTCTTTCTCTGAAAAGAGCATAGTCGGGGCCTGGAGGCTTCACCCGGGCCATCTCTCTTATGGCTCTAGCTGTGATCTGCCATATCCCTCGCCCCTCAGACTTCAGGCTTCCCAACTGACATTCTACTAAGACTCCATCCTCACTCACAGCGCCTAGGATCACTGTATCTGGGAAGACTTCCCTGTTGAGCCCAACCCCCAACAGGCTATCTGCCCCTCCAATATGTCTTTCCACCTCCCCAGCTTCCTGCTCCATAGAGACCACTGGACTCCCACCTCTGTCCCCGCCCCTAGCCTCTGGCCTCACCTGTCCATGCCCTAGCCTCAGAACAAGCCCTCTTGAAAGCCCTTCTAAGGGCTTCTGAACCCAACCCTGGACTTCCGCTGCAGCGATGAGGATGTCTTGTCCTCCCGTTCTGGCCAATGATTATTTAAGCAAAGACTGAGTTTGTATGGGACTGGGCTTTAAGATTTGGGTAGTAACTAGTTGGGGTTGCACATTCATTGCACAGGTAAGGGGGACCTGTCACAAAGGAGTTCCTGTCAGTGTGTGGTATGCATACTCTCCACACAGGGCCTGGTAACATTTGGACCCAACTGATCCTTCTGCCCCTTGCCTAGCACATGCCTTTACTCCCAGTACTCTGGAGGCAGAAGCAGATGGATCTCTGTGAGTACAAGGTCAGCCTGATCTACAAATCTAGTCCAGGATGGCCAGGGTTGGTTACACAGAGAAACCCTGTTTCAAAACAACCAAACCAAACCAAAACAAAACAAACAAAAAACAAAACAACCAACCAAACTAGGAGCTCCCAGGATCCTGTCCTGCCTTCCTAGCACGTAAGAGTGATTAAACAGCCTGCTCTAGGCCATCTGAGTCAGACCACAGTGGCCTTGGAGGGAAAGGTTAGTGAGGGTGGGGCAGGCAAAGTGGGAAGGGACAAATATAGCCAGGAAGTGGCCCTTTCTTTCTTTCTTTCTTTCTTTCTTTCTTTCTTTCTTTCCTTCTTTCCTTCCTTCCTTCCTTCCTTCCTTCCTTCCTTTCTTTCTTTCTTTCTTTCTTTCCTTCCTTCCTTCCTTCTTTCTCTTTCTTCCTTCCTTCCTTTCTTTCTTTCTTTCTTTCTTTCTTTCTTTCTTTCTTTCTTTCTTTCTTTCTTTCTTTCTTTCTTTCTTTCTTTCTTTCAGTACACAGTACACACCCAGGCTTTAACTTCCCCATCCCACATCCCCGGTCACCTTTGCAGCCACTGGCCTGGTACGCAGCTATTTCCTGAAGACTGAAACATTTCCTCCTGGATGAAGGAGGGAAGCTCTTAAGACTGAAGTTCAGGAAAGCCTCAAGATCCACACACACACCCTTCCCAAAGGCTATATAACCAGGAGCCAAGTCCTAGGAGAGAGACTTAAGGAGGACTGGGAAAGGAGCTCCAGGGATCAGTGCTCATGAGCTGTCACCTATTCTGTGGTGGGCTTTTTGGTGACATAGTCACCCATGCTCCAGTAAGTCATTGCAATAAACTCACTGACTCACCAACCAGACTTGAGTGGGATTCTCTATTTGGTGTGTTGCTGCTGCTGTGTCTCAGGTGCAAAGACATTTCTCATGCTTCCCTCCACAGTCTTCACAGAGCTGGAGAAGGCCTTGTGGTCTCCAGCCCTGCTCTGCATAAAGGCAGAAGGCCCAGGGCCAAAGGAACGAAGGTTTGGTTACCTAGGACAGAAGTCCCTTGGGGTTCCACCAGCAAACCGCAATGGTGTTTTTGGATCCCCTGGGATTGAGGTGGATCAGCTACCCACCCTCACCCCTTCCTCACTGTTGATCTTGCTTAAGTGGTCCAAGACTTGACAGATCTGCCTCCCCCAGACCCTAGTGCCAGCAGACTGACCCTCCTCAGATATGGCAATAGGATCCTTAAGGCCAGGTGGCAATAGCAGCACAAGTCTTGGCGGATACAGTTCAAGACTTCACGGCTGGGGCTGGAGAGATGGCTCAGCGGTTGAGAGCACTGACTGCTCTCCCAAAGGTCCTGAGTTCAAACCCCAGCAACCACATGGTGGCTCACAACCATCTGTCATGGGATCTGTCATGGGATCTGACGCCCTCTTCTGGTGTGTCTGAAGATAGTGACAGTATACTTATACATAATAAATAAATATTAAAAAAAAAAAAAAAGACTTCACGGTTACAAGGCCCAGCTCGGCATCCATTTCATATGGATCATTAAGGAGACCTGGGGGGAGGGGGAGCCGGGCGGTGGTGATGGACGCCTTTAATCCCAGCACTTGGGAGGCAGAGGCAGGTAGATTTCTGAGTTTGAGGCCAGCCTGGTCTACAGAGTGAGTTCCAGGACAGCCAGGGCTACACAGAGAAACCCTGTCTCGAAAACAAACAAACAAAAAACAAAACAAAACAAAAAAAGACCTGGGAGGGGTGGTCAGGCTGCTTCCTCTCTTGGGGTTCTTCCTTCCAGGCTGTACTGGGAAACCCTATGGCCCTCCCCACAGACCTGATTTTCAACTTCCCCAGTAGTTGGGGAAAGGGGACACCTCCAGGAAGGCTCAGGACATAACCTTGAGGAGAAGTTAACCCTCTGAGGGAGGGCTCTATATTCTCCTGGTCTTCCTCCGGACTTCTGCTGGACTTCATTATCTACTTAAACACACCTCTTTAGTCTTAGAGCACTCATTCTAAAGCAGACTACTGACACCATGGTGATCTCCATCAATCCAGGATTGTCCAGACATTTGGCTGGGGGCAGGGGTTCTCAAATATGAACTGGAATACTTTTAGAGATGTTCATGGTCCCTAGTACACAAAGGGCCCTCCTCGACTCAAAGAACCTCTCTCTCAGACAGATACACATATCTCACACACACACACACACACACACACACACACACACACACACCATGCACGCTCACAGATGCACGATCCAGTCTAGAGATGGTGCACCCCTTGATGAATGTACCCCGCCCCTAGCTCAAATTTAGTGTCTTGGCCAAGGGTTGGGAAGGCTACCAAGTGGGCGCGGCTCCTTTAAGGGCAGGGGGCGTGTGTGGGTCGCTCCGCCCCTCCTTGCCCGTCCTCCCTCCTTAAAGGGGCCGAGCCTCTGGGACCGCAAAGTGAAGCTGGTGGAGGGTGCCTGATCTGGCCGCTGCCAGGGGCGGGCGGGACGGCGCACCATGTACACTATCACCAAGGGGCCCAGCAAGCTGGTCGCGCAGCGCCGCACAGGTGCGCAGGGCGGGCGGGCAGGCGGGACGTCCTGACCGCTGGCCCGCGGCGGCTGACAGCGCCCTCCGCCCCGGCCCGCAGGTCCCACACAGCAGCAGGTGGAGAGCAGGCTTGGCGAGCTCCTGAAATGCCGGCAGCCCGTGCCGCCCACCGCGCTACCCGCGCGCGAGCAGCCTTCGGCACAGCCTCAGGGACCCTGGCCCCTTGCAAGGTGAGCGGCACCGCGGGGCACTAGGGTGACCTTGGAGAAGGTTGATGGGGACCACGCGTCCTGGCGGGCAGGGGGCGGGGCGCAGGCAGCTCGCCGGCTGCTTCTGGGCCCAGCTGGCTTGCGTGGACCCTGGTGGCCACGTGGGGCCTTGCGGGCTTCCGACCGATTCCGCCTGTCAAGGACCGCAAGTACCCAAAACCTAGAGACCTGGTGACCTTGGGTTGCTAACTTGGACCCCTTGGGAAGTGGTCGAGGTCAAAGTTGGGGAAAGTTGCCCAAGGCCCTGGCCCTCAAGGACTTCAGGCCCTGTCCTTGCAGAGCAGAAGAAGCGCACGTGTTCACGCTGGCTTATCAGGTCCCTGCCCTTCGCTAACACCCTGGGACACTGGAGCCCTCCTCCCCAGCAGTTGCCCGGGCCTGTGGGTCCCAACAGTGTTCTGATTTTCCTAACCGGCAATGTGCCTGGCGAAGTTCAGCCCCAGCTACTTTGGATTTCAGCCAGTGTGACCTGGAAGGAATCCCACTCTATCAAGGCTGAACCTTTTACTTCTTTGGCTCAATTTACTGTTTCCTGTATCGGTAGGCTTCACTTCTGGTCTCAGCAGACATGTAGGGTCCTGGGCTCAAGACTCTGGTAGAGGTGGCATGTGAACTGGTTAAGGGCCTTAGGCTCACAGAGAGAGCGCAGGTTGAAGACACAAACTCAAGGGAGGCCAACAGTTAGTCCAGCTGGGGAGTCTGTGTGGCTGGGTCCACCCCTCTCAGCTCTCAGCTTCTGGGTTTCAGAATGACACCACTTCGGTTTATGTCCTCATTGCTCTTAAGTCTTTGGGAAGACTCTGTGGTGCAGCTGTGCACACAAACTGGTCACCCAGACTGGGAGCTTGGAGCTGGAGTTGTCTTGGTGTCCGGCCCATCTCTACCTGGGAAACCACCTTTTTATTAAGTACTCATTGTTGGGGGACAACAAGGACAGGCTTGTGGCAATATTGGGGGCAGTGTCCAGGACGAGAACAAGGTAGTAACATTCTCCAGAATGCTAAGCTGCAAGAGTCACCGCACTTCATACTTACTCTAAAAAGGCTTCAGTAAGCGAAACTGACGTGAAGGCCTGGCAGCCGTCAGCAGCCAGGTAGAGCACCTGAAGCCTGAGAGATTGATTTCCTGTCCTTCTGAGTTCTGGGAGCTGAGGAGATAGGATAAGGTGTCTTCCCTACTTCCTCTGGGGTCGCCCTTTCCTGGGTTGGGAATTCCCATCTCTGATAGGGCCTCCACATGGAATTCTACATCTAGCCCTGTGTCTTTTCAAGAGCACCCTTCACAGTCACCCGTGTCCACCAGCTTCCCTGTCTTGTCTTCCCTGGAGCCTTTCCTCAGCTACCACCTCCTGCTGACCAGCTCTGGCAGGAGGGAACGCAGGAGGCACTGGTCATCCTCCTGCTGGTGTGAGGCAAAATCTTGAAGCTTTCAACCCACTAAATGGCTTGGTATGGGTGCTGCCAGCTCTGGTGGCCAGGCCTGTGCCACCTGACATATTCTTCTTTCCTGGCAAGGGACAGATAGGAGAGACTTGAGATGAGACCATGTGATCACCTGCCCCACCAAGAGCAGATTGGGAAAATGTTCAGGGACCACTGAGCAGAAGACACTTGGGACAGAGTCCAAGTTGTGAGCCCTGGGGGTCAGGACATTGCTAAATCTTGAAATATTGATTTTTGAATCTTGATACCCTTCACTGTGTGGCACAGGCAGGGAGATCCCAGGCTGAAAGATGAGTGACCAGTCACCTCGAGGGGGTAGGAGAGTACTTGAGAGGAGGTCTGTGGGGCACTATGGCCTGGTCCTGCAGCAGGCAGGGGCCTCAGGAGTGGGTACAGGTGCATTCTGGGATTAGTGCCCTTTCCCCTACAGAGCCTTGTCTTATATAACCATGGCCTTTAAGCAGAGGCTGGGCAGGGCTTAGCTCTGGGTATGTAGCCCTTGCCCTCTGGGGCCCATTCCAGCTCCAGGGCCACCCCCTTAATCCACTACTATTCACTGCCCCTGGCTGGGATTTCCTTTTTTTTTTTTTTTTTTTTTTTTTTAAAGAATCAGTGTAGGCCAGGTGAGCTACTACACACCTACCTATGCCCTGGTACTTAGGAAGAGTTCTCTGAGTCTGGACCCCGACTCAACAAAACAAAAGCATAAAGAGACTCAGTGTTCTATCCTGATACCTTCATTAAGCTTTAACCCTTTTGGTGGCTGAGGTGGTTGCAGGCAAGGTGGGGGGATGGGGGTTTCCATTAAGAATGCATTTATACCCTCTAGTTTATCAAAAATACAGTACCCAGTGGGTTTGGGAGGAGTCCTGCCTCCTCTGGTCCCCACTGGCACAGCTAAGATTTTCTGTAGCCACCAGACCCAGCCAGCCCTGGGGCCGGCAGGACCCTGTGCCCCTCAAGACCCTCCTCTTTATTTTAGTGCCCCTCTCACCTGAGGAGGAACCCAGAGCGGCGTGGGGCACCTGAGCCCAGGAAGGCGAGCAGGCCTGCCGGGACCGCGAGTGCCTGGCGGAGTGGCAGGTGCAGCCCAGGACTCCGGCTCCCACCTCCTGCTGTAGGTGCGGCCCCAATCCCTCCATGGCCCCACCCCAGGCTTCATGGACACAGACAGGGCTTGGTCAGTTGCCGCCAGTCAACGGAGATGGCACATTCCTGCCCTGCCCTGGGCCTGCTTGGCCTCATCCCTAGATATAGAGTACAGGGCTATGGGGTGGGGTGGGGGGCATCGCATTCAAGTTGCCCCTTTGCTCTTGCCTTGAGGAGTGGGTCAGGCTTAAGGTCATGTTTTCCCCACTCAGAGACAGCCCAGCATTTTGTGTTCAGCTCTCTGGGGTCTGGGGGCAACCAGGGAGAGGGAACAGTAATGCTGATCTACCCTTGTTTTCAGCAGTGGGGGGTGTCCTTGAGGTGTCTGGGATCTGTAGGACTTCTCTAGAAGAAGTGGAGTATGCGTGATGGGTGGGGATGGCATACAGCTCTGATCATGTCGAGGTCTAGCCCAGGCTGCTGGAAGCCTGCCTGGTGGGGGTTGGTCGTGCAGAGGAGTTGTCTCTGGGATCCTGCTGAAGGTCTGGATACAGCTTCAGCGCTGGGCTCTTTCTGACTTGCAGTCACTTACCTTCCCTGGGCCCAGAGCTACAGAGCTGAGCTGCAGCAAGCTCAGGGTCTGTGAGGAGAGGCCTTGTCCCAAAGCAGCTAAGGGCAGCTGCTCCGCTTAAGGAAGGGTCTAGTTTGGGCCTGAACCTGTGCAGGTGAAGTGGGTATGGACTGGGGCCGCTCTTGAACCCTGCATAGTAGTTCCTGGACATGGCTGGTGCTGACTGTATCTGTCTCCTACCCTCCCACAGTCCAGGGCCAAGGCTTGTGTTCAATCGAGTGAATGGCCGGCGGCCCCTAACCACCTCCCCATCCCTCGAGGGGACTCAAGAGACCTACACAGTGGCCCACGAGGAGAACGTCCGCTTTGTCTCCGAAGGTAGTAAGGGGTCAGGGGGTGTGGCTCAGGCCACAGATTCCCAGTAGTATGGACCTGGCTCTGCCCTGTCTTCCCCCACTATAGCCTGACTCCTAGCAGCTCAGGGGCTAGACTTTCCCTCTGCTCCCTCCCTGCCTGGTCATGTCCATCCCTTGAGCTGGGCTGGAGTCCAAGGTGGCCCCCAGGCTCTGGGGTGGGAGGGATACCAGCAGCCCGGTTCATTCTAACCCTCCTATCCCCCACAGCCTGGCAGCAGGTAGAGCGACAACTGGATGGTGGCCCCGCCGATGAGAGTGGCCCACGACCTGTGCAGTATGTGGAGAGCACTCCTGATCCCCGGCTACAGAGTGAGCCTCCCTCCATGCCCCGAATCCCCAAAGAATCCTCTATACCAGGTAGCCCCAGGTAGTTGGGAAAGGAGGTCTTGGGCCAGACTCCCCTGTTTTCCATTGAGTGTTGCGCTTGGAGTCCAGGTTAGGGGTGTGATCTACTAGAGGGCAGAGGCTCCAGCCGGCTTGGGGAAACAGCTTCACTGCCCAGCTTTTATTCTACCCACAGACTTTGTACCTATTGACCTGGATGAATGGTGGGCACAGCAGTTCCTGGCTAAAATCACCAACTGTTCCTAGCAGCTGTCGGGGAAGGAACATCACCATAGTGGACCCTTTGTCAGAAGAGGACCATGTAAGAAACAGACGCGCTGGTCCACCTTGCGGCCTGGCTGGGTACCGGCCGCACCTGAAGTGCCAACATTTGGACTTTTGCACCTGTCGTTCCCTTGGCTCTGCTGTCCCGAGTTGCCAGAGCCAGGGGCCAAACCTGTCTAACCTTGGTCCTGCTCACTGTGCCCAGGGACCAGCCCCTGGGGCTAGCAGGGAGGAGTTCAGGCTAATAAAGTTGAGAAACTGCCCTTTCCGGTGTCGGTGATTGGTGAATGCTGGGAAACCTGTGTTGGGGGTCACCTGCTAGTTCTCAGTCTCAGCCTTTAGCTTTCCCTCACACTTTGTGATACTCGGAATTGAACTGAGGGTCTCACATAGCCTAGGTATCTGTTCTACTACTGACCTACTGACCTACATACTCAGCCTTCTGTTTACTAATACTTCTTCCTCCTTGTTTGAAACAGCATCTCAGTGCGTAATCCTGGCTTACCTGCAATTTGCTACATAGATTAGTCTAGCCTTGAGTCCATAGAAACCTACCTGCCTCTGCTTCCTAAGTGCTGGGAATATAGACATGTTCTACCAGCTTGGAATTTTTGATCCTCCTGTCTCCCCAGAAGCTGAGATTATAGGCTGGCTTGCAGAAACCCTTTGGAGTTACATCCTCCCTTTACTCTTGGGCTAGAAGAAGTTAAGCTTTGTCTAGCTCTGTTTTTATCTTTGAGACAGGTAGCTGGCTGGCCTGGAACTCACAGAGTGCTGGGATTAAAGGCATGCCCCACCATGCTGGCCTTACCAGGGTGATGGGGTCCTTGACCAGCTCACTTTGAAAATACATAGTCCCAAGCTGTCCCATCTGAATCCACTACCTCTTTTTATTGACAATTGATACTTGTCAAAGTCAGATCCCAAGACGCAGGTGATACAGGACAGGGGTGTAGGAATGGGTTTGTTTTCTCTGCCAATTAAATAATTAAAAGGCAGAAATCTTGGTGATACCTGAGAAATCAAGGTCCCCTCTTGGGGTTCTTAAGTTTTATTAATATAAGGATTTTAAAAGGCCAGGCAGGAGGATCTCTGAGTTCAAGGTCAACCTGGACCCACATAGTGAGTTCTGGGACATCCAGGACTACACAGAGATAGTCTGTCTCAAAAAGACAGAGACAAGAAAGAAAATGGCCACAAACAACTCAAGGACAAAAACAGACTAAAATAGCAGTGTAAGAATTTATTAGCCTTTAAAGGGAAAACCCCAGGGCAGGCTACTGTAAATGTCTAAACTACCGTGGGGGAAGGAAGAACAAAAGCTTTGTTTTTAGAGATAAGGTCAGCCATCTTGCAGAAGGCCTCTGAAGGGAATGGCTAGCCCAGGCCTTTAATCCCTGAACTACAGAGGCTAGAGCTGTGAGTTCAAAGCTATGCTGGTCTACATAGTAAGTTCTAGGGCAGCCAGGATTACATAGATTCTGTCTAAAGGTGACAGGGGTGGGGTTGGGAGTGGGGGAAGCAAGGAACCCAGTGCATTAGTTAACAGGATTAACCCTTGAGGAGACAAGAGCATGTCTCCACTTGGAGGCAGAGGCCATTCTTTACCAGGAATTGAATAGAATCCTAGTCCTAGACTGCAGGACCTACTCTCTCAAGCCTGGCTGTAGTATACTGGGGAAAATGTCTCAAGGGTCTTTGGGTATGTGTTGAACCTGTGGTGACTGTAGTTATCTGAAAGCTGCACCTAGTGGGCACTGGGACCTTACTCTCCTGAAGCAGGGTGACCCAGAGTACCCTGGATACTGATCAGATACCTCCACACAGTTAGAAAGCAGAGATGAGGCCCGGTCTGGGTGGACCGTGAATGTGGACAGGTCTCAGCATGACCTTTCTGGCTTTCTACAGAAAAAGAGGTTCAGCTCTCAAAACAACAAAACCGGAGGCCTCAGAGAGGATCAGCGACCACGCCTACTCAGCACAGCTCCCCGCACGGTGCAGAGGCCCCGACTGGGCGTGGCCGCAGAGGTCAGGCAGGAGGCCAGGCAGGAGGCCACTGCGGTGGAAGCGGCCAGGACGAGCCCATGCAAGGCGTGGGGGGGTCTTTTAGGTAATCGGGAGCTACGCAGCCGCGGGGGGTTTGTGCGTAGCCGTGGCGGCGACGGAAGTGACGCGCGTTGCCAGGCGGCTGTTGCTAGGCGCCGGTGCTGCGTGTTTTGCGTAAGACGGCGTCAGCTGAGGCGGGAAGCGCGAGCTGTAACGCCATGGCCGGAGGTAGCGGCGCGCGCGAGGTGCACTGTCGTCGGGTCTCGCGTCCCGGGAGTCCCGGGTCCGAGGTCCCCGCTGCGTCACTGGCTGGACCTCGTGCAGAAGCCCGTCCCGCGGGCGGAGGTGGAGGGTCGCGGCGCGCTGCCCAAGACCGGTGCTCAAGCGGCGTCCCTTCTGCAGCTTGGCAGCACCCTTTCCTCAACGTATTCAGACACTTCAGGGTGGATGAGTGGAAACGGTCCAGCAAAGAGGGAGATGTGGCTGTGGTGACGGTACTGGCCGCGGGCGTCCTTCCTGCTCCCGAGAAATCTCCCAGCGGGCACTGTGACCGTTCTCCAGCTTGGCGCCCTTTGCAGCTCCTCTCTTTTTCTAGGACAAGGTCCTGAAGAGCGCTGTGTATCGCATCCGTGGGTCCGTATCTGCCAGCAACTACATCCAGCTCCCCAGAGCCAGCACCCAGTCTCTGGGGCTGACTGGGCGGTACCTGTACGTGCTTTTCCGGCCCCTGCCTACCAAGCACTTTGTCATCCACCTGGACATGTCCACCGAGGTGCCCAGCTTGGAAGGAGGGCTGGGTGTATGTTGCTGCTTTCCCCCCATCCTCTCCGTCTAATGGCCTCGCTCTGCCTCACAGGACGGCCAGGTCATCCGTGTATCTTTCTCCAACCTCTTTAAAGAGTTCAAGTCCTCTGCGACATGGCTTCAGTTCCCCTTTGTCTTCGAGACCAAGACACCCAGGAGAGGTGGTGATACCTGGTCCAGGAGGGACGGATTGAATGAAGGCCCAGAACGGGATGCTGGGCTTGTGCCCAGCTCTGGGTGACCCTGAGGACAGCTGCGGGATGGGGCTGACAGGGTTACAACGAAATGCTAGGTGCTGACCTCGCACCTGTCCTGCAGATCTGGCAGGTGTCGCTCCTCCTCGTGCCCGCTGGACCTGTCTGCAACTGGACCTGCGAAACGTCCTGATGGTCTACCTGAACCGGCACTACAGCCATCTCAAGAGCATCCGGCTGTGTGCCAGCCTGCTAGTCAGAAACCTCTACACCAGTGACCTGAGCTTTGACCCTGGTGAGGCCCCCTCCCAGTCAGAAGGCTAGAATCCTCCCGCTAGCTGGCAGATAGGAACCACTTACTGTTTTCAGAGGAGAACCATGCACCAGGGCTCCCAGTTGCAGGAAGCACATCGGGGTGGGCTGGTGGAGTCGCAGATACTTGGTAATGCATCTTGCCTGGCGTGGGAAGGGACAGGACAAATGTCCCTCGATCTAGAACAGTTCTGATCTTTGTAGCTGTCACCGTCGCTGAGGCCCGGCATGCAAAGTTGTCTGTCAACCCTATGCCTCGAGAAATGACTTTCCCGGTGCCCAAAGGGGAGAGCTGGCACGACCGTTACATCCACATTCGGTGAGCAGCTCTGGACCTCAGGTGGTGAGGGGCCAGGGGGCCTTCAGTCCCCAGATACTGATTTTGTATCTACCTGTGTTTGCCACCCACGAGGTTTCCAAGTGACGGCTCAAAGGTGCCTGGTGAGCAGGTTGAGAACAGCTGTTTCCCTCCAGAGGCAGGTGGGCTGTGATCCTCCAGGGGGCGTGGGGCTTGGTGGGAACAGTATGGGGCATCCTGAGTGGGGATCAGGAGCACGAAGACTCCAGCTGGTATATTCCTGGGGCAACCTGGGGATAGGCCCAGAGAAGGGCCGGCTGGTGGTGGTCCTCTGAGGCTCTAGAATCATATTTAAGGTTGTGCAAGCAGCACTGATCCCCATGCTTTCTTGTGGGAGAGGATCTGCCCAGGTTTAGGAGAGAGTGGTGGCAGCGTTTATGGTGTAGCATCTACAGAATGGTGAGGGGAGCCTCCTGTTCTCCCCGCACCTTGGCTGGCATTCTCACAGGCCTCTGGCTGCTCCACTCTTGCTCTTTGTAGTCTTCTTAGGTCATATGTCACGGCGCCCGCCCCATCCAGTGGTCTTTGACAAACCTTTGCTGAGCAGTAGGTCCCCTGTGACCCAGACATCTAGCCCTACATTGGTGAGTGTGCTTGGGAAAGGGCTGGGGAACCGATGGCCCTAGGGTGCTGATGGCACATGTTCCATTACAGTCGTGCCAGGTCCTTTCAGCATCCAGCCGCCTTCCAGAGGTCAGCCTGACCTGCAAGTATCCAGAAGTCTCCAGTGTAAGCGCTGCCAGCATCCACGGCCAGTGTCCCTCAGCCTGGGATGAGGTTACCGATGCACACACGGTGGCCCGTGGGAGACACGTTCTTGCTGACAAATCATCTGGAGTGCCCATGGCCCTTGAGGACATTGGCTCCTGTAAGGTGAGTACCCATCTGAAGGTCTTTGGGCATTAGTGAGATGGTGGGCTGGCTAACCTGAGATGCATTCAGAGCGGATGGGCATCTAGAGATGGGTTTGTTCCTGTTGCCAACTCTAAGGGTCACCACAGATACTCTGTCAAAGGACAGGACCTGGGGTTTCTGAAGACTTTACCGCTGCAGCCAGAAGACTGCTTCTAGCAGGAGCTCCTATACATCTGGTCATCCCCCCTCCTCCTCACCCCCGTCCCTTCTTCTGAGAGGCAGCACAGGTGCATTTGCAGGGGATAGAGTGATTTCCTCCAGTCTCACTTTGCGTTTTCCTATTTCAGCTCTTCCTCCCAGACCCAGTCCTGAGGCTCAAGGGAGTCATCGGCTTTGGGGGTCACAGCACCCAGTGGGTGAGTTTCGAGGCAGTTTCCAGGCCAGTTTTGATTGGGTGGTATGAATGAGTTTTAGGGAAGGAAAGATTTCTAGTCCCGTTTTGGGCACTTTCTTTCCTATGGTCTTCAAGAAACCCTGCCCTGCCCATATCTCATTCCTGAGGGCTAGTGTGAGTCTTTAGGTCATGGGTGCCCCCTGTTCACTTGATAAGGTCTGCTAGGTAATGGGTGGGTTAAAAGGCTCCCCAAGACCCAAGATCTCTGATGTGTTTGTGTGTGTGTGTGTGTGTGTTATTTAATTTATTTAATTTTTTAAAAAATTATTTTATGTAGCCTGGTGGTGGTGGTAGCATTTTGATCCCAGCACTCGGAGGCAAAGGTAGGCAGATATCTGTAAGTTTGAGGCCAGCCTGGTCTACAGAGTTCCAGGACAGCCAGGGCTACGCACTGAACCTGGGTCCTTTGTAAAAGGAACCAAGTTCTTTATACTTCTGAGCCATCTCTCCAGTCCCATGAAGATTTGTTTCATGTGTATATGTGTGTATGTGCATGTGTGTGTGTGTATGTGTGTTTATGTGTATGTATGTGTATGTGTGTATGTATGTGTGTATGTATGTGGGTATGTGTGTGGGTATGTGTGTGTATATATGTGTGTGTGTGTGTATGTGTGTGTGTGTGTATGTTTACTGCATGTGTGCAGAAGCCCACAGAGATCAGAAAGGGCATCAGACCCTCCAAACAGGTTTCCAGGCAGCAGTGAGCCACCGTGTGGGAGCTTGGGGAGAGCGTGAGTCCTCTGCTAGAGTAGTCAGCTGCCTTTGCTGCTGAGCCATCTCTCCAGCCCTGGTTATGTCTCTAGACTTTCTGTGAGTGTGGGTCTCTGATCCTGACCAGATGTGTTGGAATTGGGTATGATGTAGGAGGTCAGCTCCAGCACCTGCAGTAGGCCTCTGGGGAAGGCCTCAGGAAGGAAGGAAGGTGTTTCTCTTCTTTCTGGGCACTCTCTAGGCCCTTCTGGGCGTGGTCTCTGAGTCTTTGATCTTTTGCTGCCAAGATCACCAGTCTTTCATGGTAAAGGGGCTTTAGTTGTTTTCCCACATATGCCTGTGACAGGGTATAGGGAGCAGATGTGTTTCTGGGTGGCCAAATGCCTGTGTGTGTGTGTGTGTGTGTGTGTGTGTGTGCGCGCGCGCGCCAGACTCTCCCCTTCTAAGCAGCCAGGATCTGGGAGAGTTTTATGGGTGACTTTGGTCCTGGCCCTCGTCTGCTAGGCCCTGTGGACCAAGGATGGCAAGTCTGTTGTTTACCCCTGCCACGCAGTCATAATCGTCCTGCAGATTGACACTGGACAGCAGAGGTTTTTCCTTGGCCACACCGACAAGGTACATGCCTGCTGGGCCTGGGCAGGGAGAGGTGAACCTGCAGGCCATGTCATATTCCCTTCCTTGTTATACGTCTCCAGGTCTCTGCCCTGGCGCTCACTGGCAGCGATACACTGCTAGCCTCAGCTCAGGTGCAGCCTCCCAGCATGGTGCGGCTCTGGGACTTCCAGACTGGGGCATGCCTGTCTCTCTTCAGAAGCCCACTACACACCATCTGCTCCCTCAGGTGCAGTAGCCTTGGGTCAGGGTGTGGGGTGGGGCGCAGTGGGAAGTGCCAAGAAACTGCTGACCTCATCTTCCACACCTACAGCTTCTCTGGCAGCGGGACACTCCTCTGCGGCGTGGGCAAGGACAGACACGGGAGGACGGTAATGTGTCAGTTAGCCTGGTCAGGAGGCGGGGCCCTGTTGCCTGGGTGGTGAGCTCCAGCCAGCCTTTGCCTGCTTGCTTTTTTTGTTTGTTTATTTGCTTGCTGTTTAGTTATTTGTTTAGTTTTGTTGGTTGTTTGAGACAAAGTTCTCTATGTAGCCTTGGCTCTCCTGGAAATCACTCTGAAGACCAGGCTAGCTTAGAACTCAGAGAGATGTGCCTGCTGCCTCCTAGGTGCTGGGACTAAAGGTGGATGCCACCCCTCCCTGGCTCAGCCTTTGCTTTCTAGAACTCTTTGCTTATTTCTGCTTATTAAAGTAGTATGTATGTCTTGCTTTAAGATGGGAGCTAGAGAGATGACTCAGTGGTTAAGAGGACTCTGGGGTTCAGTTCCAAACATCAGCACAGAGGCTGTCTGTGACTCCAGTCTCAGGGGATCCAGTGTCCACTTCTGCCCTCTGTTGGCACTGTACATATACCATGCACAGACATACATTTAGGCCATCACTAATAAGTATAGAGGCTCTTCTAAAAAAGAGAATCAAGGGCTGGAGGGATGGCTCAGTGGTTAAGAGCACTGACTGCTCTTCCAGAGGCCCTGAGTTCAATTCCCAGCACCCACGTGGTGGCTCACAGCCATCTGTGATGTGATCCAAGGCCCTCTTCTGGTGTGTCTGACAGCTGCAGTGCACTCACGTACATAAAATAAATCAATTTTTTAAAAAAGAGAGAAAATCAATATGACCTAGACGTGATGGCACATTCCTTTATTTTGTTTTGCTTTGTTTTTTTCCCCCAAGATAGCATTTCACTGTGTAGCCTTGACCGTCCTGAAACCCATGCTGTAGACCTGGCTGGCTTTGAACCACAGGGATCTGCCCACCAATGCCTCTTCCAGGGGCATGGACTGGAGTGTGGGCTTTAAAGGCCTGTGCCACCACTGCCTAGCAGTGGCACATTCCTTAGCTCTAGCACTGGAGAAACAGAGGCAGGTGGGCCGTTCGCTAGGCCAGTCTGGTCTACATAGCAAGCTCCAGGCCAGCCAAGGCTACATACACTAAATCTGTATTTAGGGGCTGTAGAGATGGCTCTGCAGTTAAGAGCACTAACTGTTCTTCCAAAGGTCTGTTGAGTTCAAATCCTAGTAACCGCATGGTGGCTCACAACCATCCATAATGAGATCTGATGCCCTCTTCTGATGTGTCTGAAAACAGCTACAGTGTACTTAGATATAATAATAAATACACTGTAAATAATAAGTACACTGTAAAAAAAAAAGTCCATATTTAATTGTTCAGTGTTATCATAGTTGTAGGCATTTGGCTCTCTGATCTGATCCATTGTTCCAGTGTGGGCTGCCTTTGGCTTTTTTTCCCATTATGCTGGGAATCCAGTCTGGGCTCTTACATGTTAGGCCTGCCTCAGATATGCCGCAGCCTCAGTCAGGTTTTGCTCATCTCTCTAGATAGCTACAGCTGCACTCTGCTGCTGACCTTCCGGAGCTGATCTCTATGTCGGGGAAAAGCCCCTGCCTGTTGAGAGCGCTAACTGTTCTAGCCTAGGGTCTCAGCCAGCCTTGCAGGGCAGGGCTAGGCAAAGCTTTCGCAGGCCTTGATGTCTGCACCTAGATTTCCTTCTGTGTTTGCTGCAGGTGGTGGTGGCCTGGGGCACAGACCAGGTGGGCCTTGGCGGTGAGGTCGTGGTTCTTGCAAAAGTGCATACTGACTTTGACATTCAGACCTTCCGGATTGCCTTTTTTGATGAGACCAGGTGATGTGGCCAGGCTATGCGTCACGGGGACAGGCACTGGGACGGGCACCGGGACAGGCTTTGGGCCTTGAGCCCCTCTCTGCTCTGCGTTGCTTACTCCTCCATACCTGCAGGATGGCATCATGTGGTCGGGGCAGTGTGCGGCTCTGGCGGCTGCGGGGTGGTGTCCTTCGATCCTGTGCTGTGGACCTGGGGGAGTACTGTTCACTGGAGCTCTCTGACCTTGCCTTTGCACAGGCACTGGATGGCCGCTGTGCACCCTCGGCCAGCATGCTGTGAGTCCGTCCCTGCCCCACTTTGTTCTTACCCAGCCCGCCCTTTACCCTGAGTACCTGCCTCACCCCACCCTCCCTTTGCAGCTTTGTGTGCAGCCACAGTGGTCACATCCTGGAGATCGACCACCAGCGCATGGCTGTGCAGCACGTCCGTCGCTTGTTGCCGGCACAGCCCCCTGATGTTCCCCTCACCGAGAAGCAGAACTTCAGTGTGGGTAGGTGGACACCCATTCCTCGGGGAAGTGGCATCACATTGAGGTGCTGACAGCTGTCCTTTTCAGGGTCTGGCATCGCTATCAGTAGCTTCAGTGTCTCTGCTGCCACATGTGCTGTGGGCTCTGAGGATGGCTACCTGCGACTCTGGCCCCTGGACTTTTCCTCAGTGCTCCTAGAGGCTGGTGAGATTGCAGACATCTGTCTACCCTAGCGTGGGGAGAGCTGGCCCGGCACAGGGAAGGCTGGGCTCCCCTGGCTCTGGTTTTGGTAGTACTCTTCTTGGGCTGGACAGTGAGCTATGGGGTGAGGGAGCTGCCCTGAACATGGCTAGCAGTATCAGTGCTGCTCTCTGCAGGCTGCTTTTACAGGGGCTGTGGGGGCACTGGCTAGTGGGCATGACACTCAGAACCCTGGAGACCTTGGCAGCAGAGGAACAAGCAGTCTGTGTTGTGGGTACCTCAATGTCCACATAGTGTGTGTGGTAGTGTGGTGTGACAGCCTTCTTGGTGTCATCTTTCGAGTTTGCTGGGCCCCAGCAGCTGTTGACCCACTCTTCCCACAGAACACGATGGCCCTGTCAGCTCAGTCTCCTTCAGTCCCGATGGCCTGCGTGTGCTGTCCACCACCACTTCAGGCCACCTGGGCTGCCTGGATGTCCCCTCCCGGGAGTATACTGTGTTGGCACGCTCCCACATGGCTCCAGTGTTGGCGCTTTCTACAGAACAGAACCGGGGACAGATGGCCACTGTGTCCCTTGACCACACTGTCCGCATCTGGGACCTGGCTACCCTACAGCAGGTGGGGAGTGGCAAAAGGCAGGCGGGCACAGGTCCAGATGCCACACCCAAAGGCTGAGGGCAGGGGATCCACAGGGACTTGGGTCCTTCCAGCCCAGTCTCTGGAACTTAGCGTTAAAATCACGAAGGTCATAATTGTCCCTTGCGTTCTTTTGGCCTCTCCCCACCCTTCATGGTGGCCTCTTCCCTCCAGCTGTATGACTTCTCATCCTCTGAGGACACACCTTGTGCTGTTGCTTTCCACCCCACAATGCCAAGCTTCTTCTGTGGCTTCAGCAGTGGGGCTGTGCGTTCCTTCAGCTTGGAGAACTCTGGAGTCCTGGTGGAACACACGTGAGTGTTTCCGGGGACCAGGGCTACGTAGATCACCAGTGAATATGAAAGCCGAGGAGCTCTGGGATCCCATGTGGGGAGCACCCTTTGCAGGAGAGCCAGTGCAGTCATAAACCACATGGTCAGTGAGTGTCTCGTGTGTGGTGCAGGCGTCACCGAGGGGCCATCACCAGCCTGGTCATCACCCCTGATGGCAGATTCCTGTTTAGCTCCTGCTCCCAGGGCTCCCTAGTCCAGTACAGCTGTGCTGTCTCCCGATGCTGCGTCCTCCGTGTGGCAGGTCAGGCTCCTAGCCGCTCGCGCTGGTTCCAAGCACTGGGGAGTTTTGCCTTGGTTAGCTTTCTGAGCCCTGATAAAGGCCATGGCCAAGCAATCAGGGGAAGAGAGCTTATTTCATCTTTCTGCTTCCAGTCCATCCAGGGAAGTCAGGGCAGGAACTTGAAGGTAGGGACTGAAGCAGAGGCCATGGACCATACTGCTTACTGACTTGATCCCCATGGCTGGCTCAGCCTACCTCCCTTACACAACCCAGGACCACCTGCCCAGAAGCCGCTCTGCCAAATGGGCGGGGCCTCCTACGTCAGTCATTAATCAAGAAAATGCTCCCACAGATTTGCTCACAGGCCAATCTGATAGAGGTGTTTTCTTTCCACATGTCTCTGACTTGTGTCACATTTCCAAAAAAAAAAAAAAAAAATCAGGGCACAGCCATCTCCTCTATGCTCCTCTCACCAAGGAGGGGGTCTCTGAGCCCTCCTTACAAGCCAAGGGTCAGTAGTAAGGTTCTGTGCCTATTCTACTTCAGAAGGTGGGCAGCCTGAGCCCTAGGAAAGCAACTGGAGAAACCCATTCAAAGGGCATCTGTGCCTCCAGAGCTCCTCCTTGACTTAGCCTGCCAAGCGGTCACGTGGGACAGCCCATGAGACCTGAAGTATGAGCTCCGCAAGCGGTAGATGGCTAGTGTCCACCGGGGGTGGGGTTAAGTCTCCTACCACACCCACTGACCCCTTGCCCTGTGCTGCTACAGCCAACATGGTATGTCAGGATGGTCGCCCCAACCCCAATATTCTGGCAGTCAGTGGAGACAGCTGCCGGCTGGCCTTTGTGGGCCCCTCCAAGTGCATGGTGACAATTGTGGAGTCGGCCTCCTTGGATAAGGTGAGTGTGGCGCCTCCTAGGCCAGGGGCTCTGCCTGTCTAGGTATAAAGTGTCCATGAATAGGTAAGAGGCTACAGTTGCTCAGGGGCAGTCCAGGGCCTATCTACGACGCTGAAGGTCCTGGCCTCCCCATGTTCTTCAGACGCTCCGCTTCCTGTGTGGGGGTTATGTATGGGAACATGTCTGACAGAAGCCCCTTCCCTAGCCCTGGGTGGTGCCCACTAACCCTGGAGTTTGAAGCTAGTGGTCACTTGCCCCCTAGCTACTCCATGTTGATGTCAGCACCCTCAACCTGGCCAGCAACCACCCGGACTGGGCTGTGGCCGTCTGCTTCGGTCCCGGGAAGTCAGGCCATCTGCTGGTGTCCACGTCCTCTAACAAGGCTGTGGTACTGGATGCTGAGTCAGGACACGTTATCCGGGAGGTGAGTCAGGGCACTACAGGCAGTGGGCTGCCGACCCTTCCTGTTCTGTGGCTGTGTCCCAGGGTCGGCTGCTCCACACAAAGGGGCGTCTTTGAGAATGCTTTGTTTTAGTTATCCAGTGTCCGCTCCAGAGCCTGCTCCTCCCTGGCTCTCAGTGACGATGGCCGTCTGCTGCTGGCAGCCACTGACCGGACCGTTACAGTGTGGGATTATCCAACACAGGCGAACCCCAGCTGCCAGGTATGTGCGTGGGCAGCAACGGACTGTGGTTGCCCGTGGGTGGCTGAGGAGCCCCTGCAGGAGCAGGTGATGGAAGGCAGGGACTGGAAGGATGGAAGGTGATATGTAGAACCCTCTGCTTGCTGACGCCAAATGCTACGTGGGGATACCTAGCGCCTGGGAGCCCAGCATCCTGGGCATGCTCTGGTCCCTATATGTGGTGCTTACTGCCCCAGGTATACATTGGCCACTCAGAGCCTGTGCACGTTGTAGCCTTCACACCTGACCAGCTGCAGGTCATCAGTGTGGGGGATGCCATCTTCCTCTGGGACATCCTGGCTACCCCTGAGAGGCAAGTGTCTACCCTTCACCATGTCTGCATGAGCCTCTTGCTGGCTGGCCCCTGACACCTTCTCTGTTCTCAGAGATGGAAGTGACCCTGAAGCACCCCCAGTGCATGAGGCCGGTGAGTGATCCAGGCTTAGCGGGTCGCGGAGGGCAGGACCATTAGTCAGTGTGGAGCTGACACCGGATTGGTGGCCATGTTGGTCAAGTGGCACCATCTCCTCCTATGCCTACCTGCTGAGACCTCCTCCCTGAGAGCCATATCTGATATGCCTGGCCCTGACATGGTCTTCCTATCTCTAGGCTCTAGTGCAGGGCAGCTGGAGGACCTGGCATCTGGTGCCAGTGGACTCCCTCGGCAGCAAGTGCCCATACCATCTCAGGCATCACCGCCCCCACTGAGTACTCACGACAGGCTCCTTGAAGGCAGTACTGGTAAGGGGCTCCTCGGCAGGGCTGGGTGTGCATGGTCACAGCGTGTGCCTGGGTGCTGGCTCTCAGTGCTGTCAGGCCACGTAGCTGTTTCTCCTTTTCGTCCTTTTTTCTTTCAAGACCGGCTCTCACTATATCTGTGTCTTCCTATGTCCTATGAGGACAGCCATAGGCCATTGCTGCCCACAGCCCGTACCTGGCAGCTGGGTTCCACCTGTGTTGGATGGTCCCACACTGTAACGGTCCAGCCAGTGGCTGCCAGCAGCATCCTCACTGAGAGCCAGGGAGGAGCAGATACTATATATGTATATATATATTTGTCTCACTTTCAAGATAGCCCTGGCTGTCCTGAAACTCACCATATAGACCAGGCTATCCTCGAACTCACAGAGATCTATTTCTCCGCCTCCCAAATGCCAGGATTAAAGGCATGTACCACCAATTCTGGCTTTGCTTTTTCTCTTCTTGGTCCTAACCCTAGGCACCTTCTCCGCATCTGATGAGGAAGGACTCTGTGAGGAGAACCATGTTTCTGAGGCATTCCTCCAAGGCCAGGCCCCGGCCCCACCCGTGCTCGTGGAGAGGGAGGCCAGTGGGGCTGGGGATGCCCCTCGGGACACAGCAAAGAGCTCTTGGACACACGCTGAGCTTCCCAGTCACCACAGCCAAATGAGTGAGCCTGTGGCCGTGGGCAGAGACTGAGGCCTTGTCAGGCCACTTTTGGGGCTTACCGTAATCTTTCCTGAGGATGAGCTGAGGTCACCTCCAGGACTCTGGGGATCCTGATATTCCTGTGGTGGGTGGTACAGCGCTCAGCCTAGCAGGGTTGGGGGCTTTGTGTCTGGGGAGGAATCTCTGATGGTAGTAGACAGTTCAGTGTCCTGTGGTCTCTTCTGTCAGGTGAATGGAGCCTTCGGAGCGGAAAGACTGGGCTTCCAACCCGCCCAGATTCCTACAAGCACTTCACACCTCGATATAAGGCCTCTACACGGGTTAAGGTTGGCAGCACACCATGCTAGGGGTTTCTAAAAATAGTCTTCTCTGAACATGGGCCCTCTCAGTCTTCCCCAGGGTAGCTTCCACTCCATCCTACCCTCCAACCAGTAGCATGTAGAGTCAGCTTTCTGGTTGTGCTGATCCTACCTCTGTTCCTCACCGGTGCTGCTGCCCCTCTCTGGCCCCTCAGTACTCCAGGAGCACCAAGTTCCTAGTTCTGTGGATCCCACCCATCTCCCTATTCATACCCCGGGTCCCTTACCTTGCCGCTCTTTGTGTATCTCCTAGCACTTACCTGTGTAGTCTGGAGAGCAGCTGTGCTGGTTGCCAGCTTTCTGGGTCTGCTTCCTTGCAGAGTGTCTCCTTCCCTCCCGCTGGCAGGGAGCAGCTGCGACTGAAGGCCGTTGTGGGCTACAATGGGAATGGGAGGGCCAACATGGTCTGGAGGCCCGACACAGGTAGGACTGCAGGCTCCAATCTCACCCTCTGGGTGGGTCCTTCTCAGCAAACAAACCCTGGATATCAGTTGAAGCTTCTAGAGTGTAGGGCACTGGCACATGCCCGGTTAGGCTGAAGTCCCGTGAGGTCTGACTGCCAGCGGTGATGGGGGTTGTCGTTTTCCTTGCCTACAGGTTTCTTTGCCTATACATGTGGTCGCCTGGTGGTAGTGGAGGACCTGCATTCTGGCACCCAGCGGCACTGGCTTGGCCATCCTCAGGAGATCTCTACTCTGGCACTCAACCAGGATGGCCAGGTGCATCCTTACCCACATCCAGGGGCACAGTGTACAGTGGAGCGTGGCTCTAGCTCGCACGCAGGACACATCCCAGCTTACCCTCCGTTGAGCAAGGGAGGTGTCTCTACTGACCACTGACCTTCCGGCCTGCAGATCTTGGCCTCTGCCTCCTGCTGCGGCAACACAGCTGTCCGCTGCCAGATCCGAATTTGGGATGTTCCCAAGGGCCTCTGTCGGCACCTCCTTTCCCACCATGACACAGCTGTGCAAGCTCTGGCTTTCTCCCCAGATGATGAGTTCCTTGTAACATTGGGTAAGCAGAGAGAGGGCAGATCTCTAGGAGCCCTGGTGGCTGGCCTGTGCCTGACGTCCCTGTTATCTGTCCCTAGGGGACTATGCAGACCGGAACCTTGCGCTGTGGAGCATGGCCACCTATGAACTCCTGTCATCCACTTGCCTCCTGGAGCCTGTGCATGGTGTGGCCTTTAACCCGTGGGATGCCAATGAGCTCATCTGTGTGGGCACAAGTGCCATCACCTTCTGGCTCCTGCAGCACCATGGGACAGACACCAGCTTCCAGGTACCAGGCTGATAACTGAGGTGTTATTTTATTTTATGTGCACTGGTGGTTTACCTGCGTGTGCATTTGTATGAAGGTGCCAGAGCCTTTGAATTGGAGTTACACAGTTGTGAGCCGCCATGTGGGTGCCGGGAATTGATCCTGGGTCCTCTGGGAAAGCAGCCAGTGCTCTGTACCACTGAGCCATCTCTCCAGCCCCAAGGTGTTCCATGGGCAACTTGAGAGGATGGAATCTGGTTGCCTGAGGACCTCACTGGCCCACAACCACACTTGTGTTCTGTCAGGTACACCAAGAACCAGTCCCTGAGGAACTGGGGGCGTCCGAGTTGACCTCACTCTGCTATGGGGCCAGCCCTCTGCTTTACTGTGGCTCCAGCTCTGGCCAGGTCTGTGTGTGGGACACTGGCACTGGCCACTGCTTCCTGGCCTGGGAGGCTGACGATGGCGAGATTGGTGAGTGCCCAGCAACCTCTGTCGTCCTCCAGCTGAGCTGGCTGGGACAGTGAGGGGGAATGGGCGTCTCATACGCACTCTGTCTTCTAGGAGTGCTGCTGTGTTCAGGCTCTAGACTGATCAGCGGGAGTAACACAAAAAGGCTACGCCTTTGGGCTGTGGGGGTTGTGCCAGAGCTGAGGCGCAAAGGCTCCAGTGCCAGGTGAGCTGCCACAGGCCTCTGTCCCGCCTCCTCCCCCTGGGTTTTGGCTGCAGTCCTTGACGGAGCCTGCAAGCCAGCACTTCTGTAGCACAGCTCTCAGTCAAGGGCTACCCTACAGATCTGTCATTAGTTGGGCTCTCCTTGAGGATACACTCCGGCATAGCATGGGCCTTGCTGGCCGCAGACCAAAGAGAAAGAAGCTTAGAATCCCTGACTCTGTCGAGTTGGTTCCTCTGCCCATGAGAGCACAGGGCCAGACTGATGGCTGCTAGTTTCCCCGTCACCTGGCAGACTCAGCTGGCTCATGTCTCCAGCCTCAAGTCTCTGTACCTCTGTTCTCTTAGATCCAGTTCTGTTTTCATGGAGCGTGAGCTGACCCTGGATGGGGCCATTGTGAGTGCCAGCTTTGACGGTGGCATGGACATGGGTGTAGTGGGCACCACGGCTGGCACGATCTGGTACATCAGCTGGACAGAGGGCACTAGCACCCGCCTCATCAGTGGTCACAGGACCAAGGTGAGCTCACTGGGCTGTGAAGGAAGACAGGATTTCCACCCCAGGCAGGGTAGGCTAGGGCAGCAAGTCCATTTACTGCCCCCGCCTCTCCCACCACAATCATCCTCTCTTCAGTTCACGAGTAACACTCAGGGAAACTCAAGTAGGGTCTCTTGGGTCCAAGCATTGTATATACCAGGATAGACAGACTCTGCAGTCTTTACTTTTTGTAACTTGTTAAAGAACTCACATCACCTACCTGCTTAGCACTTCCCATAAGCTGGCTCTGCTGACCTCGTCAGGATCCTACTGTGGAGTCCTGTCAGCCCCACAAGGTTCTGGCTGGATCTGCTCATACAAAGTTGGAACTGGTCTGGGTATTTTAGATGTGGTCAGGTCTAAGCAGGCCTGTCATTTGATAGGACTATCTGGATTTATTCATGCCTGACAGCCATGTGATAGATCGTGCCTGTGACCTTGTGTGGGCTGCCTCCATTGTCCGACAGATTTCCAGGTTCATCCAGTCTGTGTCTCAGTTCTACTGTCTTTTCTATGGCCAGCTTCCTTTTGTTCAAATAGCCAGTATGCTCTCCTGCCCACAGAAGTTTGGGTCTTGAGCCCTTAGCTGTGCTGGCAGTCCTAACTGCTTTCCAGCACTGAGGATGGACAGGCATTCCAGCCATAGACTGTGACAGGAACCTCAGGAACCCAGGATGACGATGGGACCCAGGACCCTGAGCAACCACAACCTTGGATTTTCTCCAAGAGATTTTATGCATCAGTTTACACTGAGTTTCACTGGTTCATGGCATCTGTGCCACCTGTCTTCAAAAATCCTGATCCTTAGTAGTGCCCACGAGGTACACATGTTTTCTTCACTAAGACATAAAACAGCCACTCAAGCCACACAGCCACTCAAGCTGTGAGCACTGGAGACAGCCAGGTGACTCGTGCTTTTTCTTTGAGTCTGTAGGCTGCTGGAGACATGAGGTCACATTATATACTCTAGGTTCTGTCAGTGTTTCCCATAGTTTTCTAAGTTCCACTTACTGATGGGTTCATCTCTAAGGTCTAGGGAGCAGCGTGTACCTCGCATGGAGGTGGTCGGGTCAAGTGGGCTTGGCCAGAAGACGGTTGTGCCCATGTGGGCAGCCTGGCCTGGAGGTCTGAGTGGGAAAGGCCCAGATGGGCATCCCCTCAACTGTACTAGGGCCCCACAGGTAAACGAAGTGGTCTTCAGCCCCAGCGAATCTCACTGTGCCACCTGTGGCGACGACGGGAGCGTGAGGGTGTGGTCTCTGGCCAGCATGGAGCTGGTGATCCAGTTCCAGGTACTGAATCAGGTAGGTAGAGAGATTGGGGGGACCAGCCGTATGCTCTGCTCCCTCTGTCACCTTCCTGGGGAGATGCTGGCTTTCCCTTCTCCATGTGACACTAGAGCTGCCTCTGCCTTGCGTGGACACCCCCATCCTGTGGACTCCCAGAGCAGCAGCAGGTGGTGGCCGGCTACAGCGATGGCACACTTCGAGTCTTCAGCATCTCTCGTACTGCAATGGAACTCAAGATGCACCCCCATCGGACTGCCCTGACAGCCATTGCCTTCTCCAGCGACGGTGAGATGTGGCCACAGTCATATGCCCACCTCATCTAGCCTGCACCACACTTCCAGTGGGTTGGGCTTACGAGATGGTGTCATAGTCTCCATCTGGCACAGGTCAGACCATCCTATCTGGAGATAAGGACGGGCTTGTGGCTATAAGCCACCCCTGCACAGGAATGACCTTCCGTGTGCTCAGTGACCACCGGGGTGCCCCAATTTCTGCCATCCAGAGCACAAGCAAAGAAGTAAGCCCACCTCAGGTGATGATGGGGAGGGGTTTGGGGTGCTATGGGCAGGCAGCAGCCTCTCACATGCCTCATTTCTCCTAGTATGGAGACCTAGGGGTAGAGGGTGTGGAACTGTGGCTGGCCGCGAGTGGGGACCAGCGTGTGAGCGTCTGGGCCTCTGACTGGCTCCGGGGCCGCTGCGAGCTCCTGGAATGGCTAAGCTTTCCTGCACCCGCCACCTCAGAGGTAAGAGCCCCGCCCGCGGGCAGACGGTGGGAACTGGAGTCTGCACAACTCAGTACCATACGTGCTTCCCACAGGCGCCAGGCCTCCTGCCCCCCTCTCTTGCTGCCTTCTGCCCTTGGGATAGGGCGATGCTGGTGTGTGTGGGCCTTGGTGCACATGAAGAAGTAGTCTTCTACAGCCTTCGCCAAAAGCAGGTTTGTGCACTCAACAGATACTGCACTGTAGGTGGGCATCCGGGGCTGTGTGTCACGGGGTCATAAGGCCATGGAGCCTGGTCCGGGTTCCTAGCAGGAGACCTCAGTGTCACACTGTCTTCCTACAGGTGGTACAGAAGACACCTCTGCCCTTCTTCGCCATGTCCTTGAGCCTGTCCCCAGGGGCTCAGCTCATGGTCGTTGGCTTTGCTGGTGAGTGCTGTTGGACACAGTGTTCTGGGGAAGGGCAGACTGGCTCTTCCACTCTTCATCCGTGTTTGGGCTCTCCCTCTGTGAGGAGTGTGGAGTCACAGCCCCATGGGAGGTCTAAGGTCATAGACAAGGTATAAGTCACAGCCGCATCTACACTGGGGCAGAGAGAGGGCAGCTTCGATGGCCCACAGCCATAGCAGGTCATGGCCCTGCTCCCCCCATCCCCAGCAAGGTTCCCTGGTGTCAGTCCTCAGAGCCCTGAGTCAGGCAGGGACACAGGCTTGCGAACCCCTCTGGGTGCTGCCTGGCCTTCCCACCCTGCCATCTGCCCACAGAATGCATGCTGAGGCTCCTAGACTGTGCGGCAGGGACTGCCCAGGACTTTGAAGGCCACGATGACTCAGTACACCTGTGTCGGTTCACGCCCTCGGGTCGGCTGCTCTTCACGGCTGCTCACAACGAGATCCTGGTGTGGGAAGTCACCGACCCCTGAGCTATGGCTAGGAACACAGGCAGAGAAGCCAAACTGAGGATTGCTGTATGCTGAGCCAGGATGGCTGGACGGGCTTCAGAACTGCGTAAATTCCAAAGATTTAAGGAGGCTGAGGGTGTGGCCATGGCTTAGACTCCGTGAAGCATGCATTTGATCCTCAGAACCATTCCCCCCCACAGACTTGGCATTCTGTGATCCTCAGAACCATTCCCACATACACAGAAGACTTGGCATACTGGGTTGTTTTGCACATGAAGGTTGTTTTATTTTTATTTTGTACAGTTCAAGTAAATAAAACCTGGCATTTATAATATCGATGCATTGTTTTACTGTTCCATAAATTATATTTCTGTATCACTTCTGGCCTGAGCTCACCCTTTGTCCCTACCCACAATCCAGTCTGTTGTCCAGACTTGCTATCCATTGGCCTGTCCACCTGGGAAGCTTGTTGGGTCTGATAACTGTTCGCACCACCTGCAGTGTCAGGAGCATTCAACTGCCTTAGCCCAACCACTAGCTGGTGCTGCGTGGGCGGGACCGGAAGTTTGGATGAGGGCGGTACTGAAGACAGGAAGTGCGGGGGGCCTGCGCGGGTTGAAGGAGAGGGTTGGGGTTGGGACTCGGTCTACTTGGTCCGTTCTGGGCCGGGAGGGGTGGGCTTGGGGTGCTGCTGCCGGGCTGCAGCCATGCGGCGCGACGTGCGCATCCTGCTGTTGGGCGAGGGTAGGCGCCGGGGCCGCGGGAAGACGGGTGGGGTCGCCGTGACCTCGGCCATGCTCCTGACCACTGTTCCCTCTCCCCGCGCAGCCCAGGTGGGGAAGACTTCTCTGATCCTGTCGCTGGTCGGCGAGGAGTTTCCCGAGGAGGTGTGCGGGGCGGACTGGACATTAAGGGCGGATGCCAGGCTCTGGGCAGCTGGGCTCCGCATTCAATACTGACCCACCTGTTGCAGGTCCCTGCCCGCGCGGAGGAGATCACCATCCCCGCCGACGTCACCCCGGAGAAGGTGCCCACTCATATCGTGGATTTCTCAGGTATCTCCAAATGCTGCCTCCCAGCCGGTGTGGATTGAGCCTGCAGCTGGTCTGAATCGAGCGCAACAGCCATCTCCATCGGATTCTTTTTCCTTGTAGAAGCGGAGCAGACAGAGGAGGAACTTCAGGAGGAGATCCTCAAGGTGCGGTGCATCTTGCAGGCCCGTGGATACTGAGCCCGATTCCTTGGTCCCAGCTTGCTGCCACCTAGTTCTAATCGGCTTGCTTTTCTGGCGGCTGGATTAGGTGACTGTGCTTGACCCTGATAATTCAGCTGTGACCTTCACGGCTGAGTATTGTTGGCTTTTCCAGATCACAGCTTTCTGGGATCCAGGACCTGGCCAGTGCTGCCCTTAGTAATCCTTCCTAGGGTCTGAGGGGAGCAGATATATGTCCTTCATTGCCTTTCCTTAAACATGCTCCAGTTGCCCGGTACCATTCCTCCCTAGGCTGTAGTGAATGCCATCTTAATTAGGCGTGCCCTGTTGCCAGAGTTACTGTGTTCCTGAATGCAGTTCTTCAACCTTCAGTGCCCTACAGGTGCAGGTCACTTGGTCAGGGTGCAGTGTCCTTGCTTTGGGTCTGCAGCAGCCTTGCTGCTTGCACTGAGATAGAAAGTGAGAGGCCGGGCTCCGGGCTGTACCCTGTGGGTGCTGGATCTATCCTAAGACAGGGATGTGCTGCTAGGGTCTGGTATCCCTTAGGGAGTGCTGGCAGGGATTGGCCGGCTTGGCGGAGGTGGGCTTCTTGGGCCTCAGAGCCCTGCGGATCCAGCTTTGAGCACCTGAGCCATGCATGCTGGGGAGGCCCATACTGTCCGTAGAGAGCAGGCAGGCTGCTTACCCTGTTCCTTGCTTTCCCTTAGGCAAATGTAGTGTGCGTGGTGTACGATGTGTCTGAGGAGACCACCATTGAGAAGGTAGGCAAGAGGGGGGCTCCTGGTCTGAGTTTAGCCCTGCTGATAGTGCCTGGCTTAGAGGGCAGTCGGCCTGGGCTCTTGCCCCTCTACCCTTATTCCCAGCCTCATGTCTGTTGAACCTTTCAGCAAACCCCATACCTCTGAGTTAGGGAGCGTTGTCCTTATACCGCAGCCTGCTTGGGGAGATTGCAGCGGTTGGGGTCAGACACGTCCCTGCCTGTCATCTGCAGTCTCCCACCGGCACTCTGTATCCTGCACTCTGAAAGCTTGTTTAGCCCCGGGTAGAGGAACATGGGCTGCTGAGCCTGCGCGTGTTCTGGCCTCACGCTTGGACTTCTGTCTCTCAGATCCGTACCAAGTGGATCCCCCTCGTGAATGGCAGGACGGCGACAGGGCCCAGGTGACCAGCAGGGCCTCAGCTAGGGGGACTAGAGCCCACCTGCTCCCCATCCCTGGTGATCATGGCCTCTCTCCCAGGTTGCCCATCATCCTGGTAGGCAATAAGTCAGACCTGCGGCCGGGGGGTACCATGGAGGCTGTTCTGCCCATCATGAGCCAGTTTCCTGAGATAGAGACGTGCGTGGAGGTGAGCGGGGAGGTTAAAGGGGAGGCCTGTGGTGAGACCCTGAAGCAGCTCCCTAGATCTATCACGGGTCCCTCCTGAGCCTGTCCTCACCCTTGTCCAGTGTTCAGCCAAGCACTTGAGGAATATTTCTGAGCTGTTCTACTATGCCCAGAAGGCTGTTTTGCATCCCACAGCCCCCCTTTATGACCCGGAGACCAAACAGGTAAGTAGTGGGTGAGGGCCACACACTCGGTTCCCTGAGACTCATCCCCAGGCCCATGTTGGGTGTTGGGTAAGGAGCACCAATGGATGGGCATAGCAACAGGGTGGCCAGGAAAAGGGCCATGTGGTGTTGTGTCCCTGCAGCTAAGGCCTGCGTGCGCCCAGGCGCTCACACGGATCTTCAGGCTGTCGGACCAGGACCTAGACCATGCGCTGAACGACGAGGAGCTTAATGCCTTCCAGGTGTGGCCCTGCCCTGACCCCTAGCTGCCCTTGTAAGAGGGTCATGAGGATAGCTGACTGATCTCAAGCACTCTCTTCCCGGAGGCAGAAGTCCTGCTTTGGCCACCCCCTGGCCCCACAGGCCCTGGAGGATGTGAAGAGGGTGGTGTGCAAGAACGTGCCAGGTGGTGTGCAGGCTGACCGGCTGACCCTGGAAGGTGAGGCAGACATCTCATGCCCTGATGTGCGGGGCGGGGTGGGGCCTTGGACTAACCTTCCACCTACCCACAGGCTTCCTCTTCCTGAACACACTCTTCATCCAACGTGGCCGGCATGAGACCACGTGGACCATCCTGCGGCGCTTTGGTTACAGTGACTCGCTGGAGCTGACGCCTACCTACCTCTGTCCGCCGTGAGTTGTAGGCTGGTGGGCAGTGGCGCTTACACTCTTGGGTTAGATCCTGTGACCCTGGGGACCCACACACTCCTTAGCTCCTCCCCTCGCTTAGCCCCAGCCTTGTACCCAGGGGTTCTGCTGGGAGTGCCTGGCTGTCCAGGCAGACCCTGCACTGTGACAGGTACAGTGAATCCCCACAGGCTCCATGTACCCCCTGGCTGCAGCACGGAGCTCAACCATCGTGGCTACCAGTTTGTGCAGCGGGTATTTGAGAAGCATGACCAGGTGAGCACATTACCTCACCTGCTCTTTGATACTCCTCCCCCCCTCCCCAAGCACATGTCACCATAGTCCCTTTGCCTGTAGGACCATGATGGTGTCCTCTCGCCCACGGAACTACAGAACTTCTTCAGTGTGTTCTCAGTTGCCCCGTGGGGCCCTGAACTCTCACACACAGTCCCCACTCAGGCTGGCTGTCTGCCCTTGCATGGGTATCTCTGCCAGTGGACGTAAGTACAGTCCCTATCTACCCGTCTGTTCCTGCCCACCCGTCCTACTCTCCTTAGCCCTGTGTCTCCCTTTCCTCCCAGCCTGGTGACATACTTGGATGTCCAGCAATGCCTTGCAGACCTGGGCTACCTGGGTTACCCCACGCTCTGTGAACAGGACTCCCAGGCACAGGCTATCACAGGTGGGAGAACACATTTTTGGTCCCTGGGCCCAGATCGCCCTTCATGATGACCAACACCCTCATGTGAGCTCATCTCTACAGTTACTCGGGAGAAGAGACTGGACCAGGAGAAAGGGCAGACCCAGCGCAGCGTTCTCATGTGTAAGGTGTTGGGCGGCCGAGGGGTGGGCAAGTCAGCCTTCCTGCAAGCCTTCCTCGGCCACAGCCTCGGGGTGAGGATTATGGAGGTCCCAACCCCTACCTGGGAACTCAAGAGGGCAGGAGGGGGTGCCACAGAGAACTCTGGGGCCAAAAACTTCCCGCTGTCCACACAGGAAGCCAGGGACCCCCATGAGAAATCCCCCGTGCATACCATCAATACAGTGCAGGTCCGCGGACAGGAGAAGTACCTGATTGTGAGTGAGGGCTGGAGCACCGTGTCCTGAAGGGTGGACCTGTGACACCCCATGTGCCCATTCTTCCTCCTAAGGGAGCTGTCTCAGGGTGGCCCTTGAGGGACCCAGCCTTGGGGAGGCCACTAAAGCTACTGTTTGTCACAGCTGTGTGAAGTGAGTGCTGACAGCCTGCTGGACACCTCTCTAGACACTACCTGTGATGTCGCCTGCTTAATGTTTGACAGCAGTGATCCCAAGACCTTTGTGCACTGTGCTTCCATATACAAGGCAAGCGCTGGCCTGGGGTCCTGTGGGGGGGCGGGGGGCTACAGCCGTAGCCCAGTTAGCTAAGCCAGCGGGCTCAGCTCTCAAGTGGTTCTGTTTTCCTGGCAGCGTTATTACATGGATGGGCAGACCCCCTGCCTCTTTATCTCCTCCAAAGCTGATCTCCCTGAAGGTGTTGCCCCACCAGGCCTGTCACCAGCTGAGTTCTGCAGGAGGCACCGGCTGCCTGCCCCTGCCTCGTTCTCCTGCTTGGGACCAGCCCAGCCCAGCACAGATGTCTTTACCCAACTTGCTACCATGGCCACTTTCCCGTGAGTATACCTTCTGCAGCCTCAATGTGGGTGGGGCTCAGTCTGTCATCTGGGTACACAGGTGTAAGAGCTGCAGGGTGAGGCCTGTGACCCAGAGAACTGTGCTGGATGCCCTCCTCTGGCTTGGCCTCTGGCTGTCTGGGACGGGTTTTCGGCAGTGAGCTTTTAGCAAGCACATGCCGTGAGTATTCTTCTTTCCACAGACACCTGGTGCACACAGAGCTGCACCCCACCTCCTTCTGGCTCCGAGGAATGCTGGTGGCTGTCGGGACCGCGGTGGCTGCTGTCCTTAGCTTCTCTCTATACAGGGTCCTAGTGAAGAGCCGATGACAAAGGACCCATGAGCCTCTCCTACCCCCAGGCACAGCACACTGTGTGGGCCCACACGGCAAAGGAGTATGGGCTTCCAGTCTGTTGGAGTAATGTCTGTGTGGCTTACTACAGGGTCCCTGGGACTGATGTGGGTTCCTGCTCAGGGACATGGTATCTAGATCTTGCCTTCCAAAAATCTGTTGCCCTATTGCAGGCCTGTCCTGCTGAGCCTGAACGTACTGGTGCCAGGTGTGAGGCCTTAGCCTTGGAGGGAGTATTGTGTTAAGGGCTGGGCTGTGAGTAAGGAAGTCGGTGACCAGGACCTGAAGTACTCAGGGTGTTCCCTCCTTCCTGGTTGTGTCTGGCCAGTGGACATGGGGGGGCAGAGGTGTTGGTCATTCAGGGAGGGACCCGATACCCACAGAGCACAGAGTTCCCACCTTTCTGTCAGGTGTGAAGACTTACCCACACTGCCAGCTGCAGAGCAAGTGGAACTGGGGTTCCTGATTAAATGTCACTTGTCCTTTTTCATCTCTTGGATTTTGATCTCTCAATACAACTTTTTTCTTTCTTTAAAAAATATGCTTATTTTATGAGTTTGAGTGTTTTGCCTGCGTATATGTCAGGGCACTGTGTATGTGCCTGGTCCTGATGGAAGCTGAGTGAGTGTCAGAAGTCCCTGGGACTGGAGCTAACTGATGGTTGTGAACCACCATGTGGGTGCTGGGAACGAACCCAGGTCCTCTGCAGAAGCAGCCAGTGTTGCGAACCACCAAGCCCTCTCTCCAGCCCCATAAAACTGGCTTTTCTTCAATCTAAACGTGACTACTGTTTGTGTGAGTTGGAATTGTCACCTGACCCTTTTGTCTCCCTCGTCCCTTTTCTGAGGTCTCACTGGTCATACTGATTAATGGCTGTGGAAGGTCCAGTTGGGGTCTGCTGTCCAGTAATGCCGGCCTCCATCTGTGTCATGTGGGGTGTGTGTGAGAGAGAGGGCTCCAATGCACGTCTGTTTCTTCCCTGGGAACCTAGCTTCTGCTGTTGGTTCCTCATTGCCCCGCACTCAGCCCAGTCAGCCTGCCTGGCTCTGCTGAGAACCATGGCTTTCAGTGTAGCCTGGCTGTACAAACAGGGGCAGCCACAAGTCTCAGCCTGGCCAGAGGCTGAGGGAAGGAAGGACTGCTGGGCTCAGAGTTGATCTTGTAAAATGACCTCCTACCACCAAAACCACACAAACAGGAATCCAAACTCTGTCAGTCACTTGGGTTGGGGCAGGTGGGCTCTCTCTACCCCAGAATGTCCACCTAACAAGGATCCCTGGATGCGGCCTTTGCCTCCTGCTACAGTCCTAACCTACTGGCCTGCCGTCCCACTAAGTGGGACCTGCCTGCGGATTGTAGGCAGCTGTATTCCCTATAGAGTCCCATCTACAGGCAGTAGGCAGGAATAACTGCCCTCACACCTTTGCAGCAGCAGATTCTGTGTTGAGTGATACTTGGGGGGTTGCCATGGTTACACCTCCTATTGGTCTGTCACCTTCACTGTCCTCAGGAACACATCCCCTCCGTTATCCAAGCTGCAGTCAGTCCTACCTTCAGGTGGCTGGCTGTGGCCCATCCTGGCTAGCCCCTGTGCCTTGCTTGACTGGTGTTTCTGCACCAGAGGCCCTGCTGTCTCAAATCTAATTCAGGGGTGTTTGGTTAGAGCTCCCAGCCTTGGCCAGGAGTAGGGGCCACAAATAAAGACAAGGTGTCTACTGATAGCAGCTCCAGCTCGGGAGAAATTGTGGTGGGGAGCAAATAGACCTTGACATTCTGGGATGGGTCACAGACCTATTTTTAGTAGAGAGAAAGCATCCTAGAGAAGGTAACAAAACAGGCTGCCTAAAAGGGATATCGTTTGCCGCAGGTTCCCAGCTATGGCCTACTGGGAGAAGCTTCTGCAGCATGTAGTGCAAGAGCTGTACGCAGGCGGTGGTTCTGGGTCGAGCTGTTCGGTGGGGGACGGTTCTACCCAGGCAGTGCGTCGAGTTGGGGCCGCGCACGCGCGTGCAGGATATGCGCGAGCTCTGGCTGTGTGCGCGCTGGGCTGGCATCTCAGTGACGCTGTCTGAGCTCCGGGAGCGCAGAGCAGAGCAGGCGGAGCGGGCCGGCCGGGGCGGAGCGGAGCGGTCCGCAGAGCAGCCCCTCCCGGCCTCGGCCGACCCCAGCCCTCGGCCCGGCTCTATGGACAGGAGCTCGCTGCTGCAGCTCATTCAGGAGCAGGTGCGTGGTGGGTGGGAGCTGGCACTGCCTTGGCACCCTTCCAGCCGGCGAGGGGCTCGGGGGAGGGACCATGTTCGCAGAAGGCCCAGGCAGCCGCCTCCCAAACCCCCCCTCCCTGCACGACCTTGGTCTCTGAGACTCCCGACCCCAAGAAAGGTCTGCTTTCATCGGGTTTCCGCGGGAAGCTGGGGCTGGAGGGTGGTGGTCCTTGGACCGAGGTCCTTCCCCTTTCTAGGACTGGCAAGGCGAATACGAGGTTGGTGGAGTAGCAAAAGCAGGCACCTTGCCCTGCCAGGGCCCGGGAACAAGCTGGTTCTAGCAAACAGGCACTGACTGGCACTAAGGTCCAGCCTTCTTAGCCAGCCTAGCTCAGCCCTGTGGCTGGGGGTTGGCCCACCCTCTACTCCCCCACCACAGCAGCTGGATCCTGAGAACACAGGCTTCATCGGTGCGGACACCTTCGCTGGTCTGGTACACAGCCATGAGCTGCCCCTGGACCCCACCAAGTTGGACATGTTGGTGGCTCTGGCTCAGAGCAACGAGCGGGGCCAGGTCTGCTACCAGGAGCTGGTGGACCTGGTCAGTGCCATGGTGTGCGGGCATCAGGGGAGGGCCCAGGCCTGACCAAAGCTGGGTGGGCACACAGCTCTTTACTGGGTAGGGCTCACAGACCTGGGCAGTGTTTAAGAATCTAAGCCCATCAGTAGCCACACGGCCAAGTAGGGTAGGGTTCCACAGGCACAATACTGTCACCCACACTAAGACTCCTGCCCTTCAGATCAGCAGCAAGCGTTCCAGCAGCTTCAAGAGAGCCATTGCTAATGGACAACGGGCACTGCCCCGGGATGGACTGCTGGATGAGCCGGGCCTGGGTGTCTACAAGCGGTTTGTGCGTTATGTGGCCTATGAGATCCTGCCCTGCGAGGTGGACCGCCGCTGGTACTTCTACAGGCACCGTACCTGCCCACCCCCGGTGTTCATGGCCTCGGTCACCCTTGCCCAGGTGGGCCTGCCTACACGATGCCCCGGGGCCTCCTGAGTCCCTAGACTTGACCAGCCCTAACACTAGTGTCCCCAGATCATCGTGTTCCTGTGCTACGGGGCACGTCTCAACAAGTGGGTGCTCCAGACCTACCACCCTGAATACATGAAGAGCCCTCTGGTGTATCACCCAGGACACCGTGCCCGGGCGTGGCGCTTTCTCACCTACATGTTCATGCATGTCGGGTAAGTGAGCCTCGGGTTCGCGTCTCTTCCCCACTCCCACCCCCAGCACTGGCTTAACTCCCAGAGGGGTTGCACTGCCTGAGGTGGTCTGGGAGTGGCCTGGGTACACATCTGATGGCCTCTGCAATGCTCCTTTGCTGCCAGGCTGGAGCAGCTAGGGTTCAATGCCCTCTTGCAGCTGATGATCGGCGTGCCCCTGGAGATGGTACACGGTGTGCTTCGCATCAGCCTGCTCTACCTGGCTGGCGTGCTGGCAGGTGAGACTAGCACATAGCTGGGTGGGTCCCCTGCCCCCCTTCTTCCCCCCCCCCACCGAGGTGGGGGCCAGCTGTGCCCTCACCTCTCCCTTTGCCCACAGGCTCCCTGACTGTCTCTATCACAGATATGCGTGCCCCCGTGGTAGGGGGCTCTGGAGGGGTCTATGCCCTGTGCTCAGCACACCTGGCCAATGTTGTCATGGTAATGGGACTGCCTTTCTGGGGAGGTGGGAAGGGGCCCACCGGACATGCGTCACAGCCTGTCTGCCTGCCCCCATCAGAACTGGGCTGGGATGCGGTGTCCGTACAAGCTTCTGAGGATGGTGCTGGCTCTGGTGTGCAGTGAGTAGCGGGGCAGGTGGGGCGCTGGGAGGCCCTCTGCCTGCAGACAGGGCCCCTCCCACCTGTTGCTCCCTCTGCAGTGAGTTCCGAAGTGGGCCGGGCGGTGTGGCTGCGGTTCTCCCCGCCACTGCCCGCCTCGGGCCCGCAGCCCAGCTTCATGGCACACCTGGCTGGCGCAGTGGTGGGCGTGAGCATGGGCCTTACCATCCTGCGAAGCTATGAGGAGCGCCTGAGGGACCAGTGCGGCTGGTGGGTGGTGCTACTTGCCTATGGCACCTTCCTGCTTTTCGCCATCTTCTGGAACGTCTTTGCCTATGACCTGCTGGGTGCCGATATCCCCCCTCCACCCTGACCTGCTCCCTAGGGCCATGTGGCTACAGCCAGGCCTTCAGAGGGTCACACCAGGTGGGCCTGCATGTCTGCCCTCTATGAATGGACCTCTTGGCTGCTTTTCCCACAGGGGCAGGGGGGCCCTGGGATCCACCACCACCCCAGCTGAAGCCAAGTTTTACTGCAGCCCTTGCTGCCCCTCCCAGGCCTTCCCAGGGGGAGGAGTGCTACTAGGCCAGGGCTGGGTGGAGGACCTTGAATGTGGCCCTAGAGGAGACCCCTCCCCTCCCCACTGACCCCCCCAGGACTTGCAGTCTGAGCCTTTTTGGAGAATGAATAAATATTTTACACAGCACCAGGTAGCTGTCCCGGGGCTCTGCAGGCTTGTCTGCCTCCTCACCCAGGCTGTATGAGACACCTCCCCTCCAGGACGCTCTGTGATCCCTCTCTCCCTTGAAGCTCTGCACTTGACTTGAGGTGGTGGCTTTACTCCTGGCCAGGGCCGGCATCCACAGGAGGTGGGGCCCCTGGGAAGAGACTGTGGACTTCCAGGTCAGTCCAAGTTCAGCAATCGTTTATTGTGCTCCAAGAGCGTCCAATCTCCTGTCCTTTCAGCCTCCCTTCCAAAGGCAAGCCCACGACAGAGCCAGGTTCACTTAGCTCGGGTCCTGTAATTTTCGGCAGGTCCTTGTGGGAGGCCCAGTCGGGTTGAAGTTCAGGCAGCAGGTCTGGGCATACATGTACCCATAGGCCAAGTTTGCACAAGACGAAGAGTCTACAGCTCTAAGACACTCACTAGTGAGGTCCACAAGGGTTCTGGCGTCGAGTTACTAGCCATCAGAACCATCTGATGGGGTCCTGGAGGACCTCTCAGGACCCGCTCAGAAATGCAGTGTGCTCTTGCACCCGGGCTAGAAACAGCAAGTAGTGCTTGAGTGTGTACGGGGTTAGCAAGCTAGGAACCGTAGCCACCGCCTCTTCGTATATGAAATCATCAACCCCAGAAACCCCTGGCGCCAGGACCACTGCAAAGAGTGACAAGGAAGTTCTGGGGATGGCTTTTTTTGAGCTCCTAGAGTCCCCACCCAACTTGGGCAAAAAACCGCTTCCTACTCACTCGAGGCAGTGGTAGAAACCACGCAGCGAAGTTTGACTGCGGCGCTCAGATCGGCAGAAAGCCGAGTTCTGATTCTCCAAGTCCGGGGTAGGGGGGGGGGGTGTTGTTAGCGGCCAACAGCTGATGCAGCAGCGGCAAGAAATGCCTCATCAACAGACCATGGGGTCAAAGGGTCTTGGTGCAGGCGCTCTCCAAGGAAACCGGCCGGCTCCGCCCTTGAAGAAGCTCCTCCCCGTGACCGCAAGAAGGGGAGAGTCCAGCAGCGCACCCGCAGCTACCGCTATAGCAACCGCAGCAAGTCCTTTCGTGTCAACATGTCACGTGCTTGTTTCTCAGCCATTAATGGCCGCAGGCAACTCCTCCCGATTCCCGAGGAAGCCCCAGGAGGGCGATCTGACCTGCGGGCCTCTCTCTTACCCTCAATGCCGCCGTCCTACCAGCAGTCCAGATGTTCCCAGGCTGTCGCGTGAGCCAGCGTGCGCCCCCACGGTGCGCTAGGACCCCGGTCTAGTGACCGGCCCTCGGAGTGCCACTTCTCAAGGACCGCTGCCACGTTCGCGTGGCGTGGGCCGGAGGGCGGGGCTTGAGCGCCGAAGGGCGGAGCCTTGGTCTGAATAATAGGGTAGGTCCTGGCTGCTGTAGGGCGGGGCCTGTAGAGTGGCGGCGCTAGCTTCTCAGAGCTAAGCGAACTGGCTCAATCCGCGAGGCTCCGCCTTTGCTCACGTGTCTCTTTGCCAGCTCCGCCCCGCACCGGAAGTTCCGGTGGCGGATCGCCGACCGGGCGGAGCTGATCGCTGCGCGGGCTGCGAGATCTAGGTGGCCGGGCGCGGAGCCCAAGCCGTGCCGCGCGGCGCCATGAAGGGCAAGGAGGAAAAGGAGGGCGGCGCGCGGCTGGGCACTGGTGGAGGCGGCAGCCCTGATAAGAGCCCGAGTGCGCAAGAGCTCAAGGAGCAGGGAAACCGGCTCTTCGTGGGCCGCAAGTACCCGGAGGCGGCGGCCTGCTACGGCCGCGCCATCGTGAGTGCGGGGGGCGGGGGCGGGGGCGGGGCCCGATGTGCCTCCCAGTTCTGTGATTCCCGGACCATTTCTGGCAGCCAGGACTCGATGGCTAGCTTGTTCCCCTGGCTCCCGGATTGCTGTACCCAAGTCCAGAGCTGATTGACTGGGGACTGGCGGGCGGGATGCTTGATTGAGGCAAGCTAAAGATGACACCAGGAACTCTTGCCCCTTGAGGCCCCCAAGCCCAAAGCTTGTAGAGGGGTTCTGGGATTTTTCTCAAAAGCAGTTGGAGGCAAGAGAGCATGGCCAGAATCCAGAGCTCTGATAATTCAGAAATCTCCAGTTCCTCTCTTCCAGCCATGGGCCCCCAGAGCTGGAGCATTGCCCGGATTATTGGCTTTCAGCTTGCTAGAAGAGAAGGGATCAACTGAGCCCACACTCTTTGTCGCCTGATCTTGGTCCCCAGACCCGGAACCCACTTGTGGCAGTGTACTACACCAACCGGGCCCTGTGCTATCTGAAGATGCAGCAGCCTGAGCAGGCACTTGCTGACTGCCGGAGAGCCCTGGAGCTGGACGGGCAGTCTGTGAAGGCGCACTTCTTCCTGGGGCAGTGCCAGCTGGAGATGGAAAGTTATGATGAGGCCATTGCCAATCTGCAGCGAGGTGGGCTGACAAGATGCCAGATTGTGGGCACCCTTGGGGAACCAGGATTGTTGACAAGTGTAACCAAAAGTGTCCACTCCCCCAGCCTATAGTTTGGCCAAGGAGCAGCGACTCAACTTTGGGGATGATATTCCTAGTGCCCTTCGCATTGCTAAGAAGAAGCGCTGGAACAGTATTGAGGAACGGCGCATCCACCAGGAGAGCGAGCTGCATTCGTATCTCACCAGGCTCATTGCTGCTGAGCGAGAGAGGTGGGTCCCTCCCCCAACAGGGCACTGAGTCACCAGCACAAGTGTTTATTGAGGGACAGCAACCAGTACACGGGAAGCCTAGGAGGAAAGAGGCCGGAGCTGGGGGAGGGGCTGTGTTTTCCTGGTCAGGGCCATCACCTTCTAGCTTCTGGTTATAATCCTCAGGGAACTGGAAGAGTGTCAGCGGAACCACGAGGGTGATGAGGATGATGGCCACATTCGGGCCCAGCAGGCCTGCATTGAGGCCAAGCACGTGAGGGCGCCCCTAGTCCACGTGTGGGTCGTTGTGTGTGTGGTTTTGTGGGTGGCATGAGAAGTGCCCCGGCCTATGGTGGATCTGTTGGCCCATGCATGACATGAGTGTCCTGGTGGACAGAGTGTGTGTGTCTTGTGTGGCGGAGGAGAGAGGAGTCGCCCACACACGGCCCTCAACTCTGCAGGATAAATACATGGCCGACATGGATGACCTCTTCTCCCAGGTGGACGAGAAGAGAAAGGTGAGGATCCCTGGGGGCTTGTGGGCATGCTGCTCTGGTGACCTCCCCCTTTCCAGTTCCAGACATTCCCCCCCCCCCTTGTGCTATAGAAGCGAGACATCCCTGACTACTTGTGTGGCAAGATCAGCTTTGAGCTGATGCGGGAACCCTGCATTACACCCAGTGGCATCACCTATGACCGCAAGGACATTGAGGAGCACCTGCAGGTAAGGAGGGCCTACATGTGTGGAGGCTGGACCACGGAGGGCCGTGGTGCCGGGGGTCAGGGTGTACTCGGGCCGTTGAACACTCCCGACTCTGTTGTTGCAGCGTGTGGGCCACTTTGACCCCGTGACCCGGAGCCCTCTGACCCAGGAGCAGCTCATCCCCAACTTGGCCATGAAGGAAGTCATTGATGCTTTCATCTCTGAGAACGGCTGGGTAGAGGACTACTGAGACCCGGTGTCCTGCCTGGTACCCTGGCCCAGGAGGGTCTGGAGACGGAAGCTCCAGTCCCTGTATATAGTCCGTGTCCCTGGGCCTGCCCCATCGGTCCTGCTGATGGGTTCTGAACTGCTCCCCTTCTCGGCATACCCCTTGCTGGGCTATGAGCCTCCCTTGTCTCCCTTCTGGGCTGGAGAGCGGGTGAGGGTGGGCTGAGGTTGCTGCTGCTGCCACTGTCCTGTAATAAAGTCTGTGAGCACTATATTGGAATGTGCTGGTGCAGTGGGCTTGCCAGTTGCCTGTTTGGCTAGCCAAGGAAGGTAGAGATGAAGACACTGGTGTCCAGATTGAGTGTAGCATGCCACCACCGGTCAGGAAAGTACAGTACCTGGGAGAAAGGGGCACCAAAAAAAAAAAGTTTGATTCCTGGCTTTTTGGGTTAGCCCAACCCCCACCTACCAACTACTGACTTCACCAGCCTTGATGGTACATTCTAGAGGCCGAGCTGATGGGGCTAGAGATGGGTATATTTCCAGGAGCCAGGCCAGTGTGGTCTTGTTGGGGTGGAACTCTGGTGTCTTCTCAGGAGGGTAGAGGAACCAGCGCTGGAGGCAGGAGTGTAAGGTCACTCTTGTGTGCTGTGGACTACGGACACCAAATTCATCCCCCTCCCTTATACTGACCTTCCGACCATAGATAACCTCTGAGAAACCAGGCCCATGCCAGTGGAAGGGTACCCCAGATCCAGCTCCTGTGGATCAGTTAGGAGTAACTGGTGAACAAAATATATAATGGGCTCCCCCAAGTTTCTTTTGAAGGAGCACCCACCTGCAATTCCAAAGCTGTAAGCAGGGGTGGTTCCCAGGAGACGAAATGGAGGCGGAGAGTAATGCTGGAAGAGGGGTGCCCACTCAGTGAAGTTGTTGTCTCCAAAAAAGTACAGGGTGTCTGCCAGTAGAGAGGGTGACAGACAGGTGTACTGGCAACAGTGGGCTCCCAAGTGTCCCACTCCCACTGCTGCCTGGGTCTGGCTCACCATTGCCTAGGGATGCGGGATCCTGGGGGTGTAGCAGCTGCTCCACATACTCCTGGAAGGGCAGGTCCACTACAAGAAGGGGGAGCCAGTCGGGACTGGTCAGTCCTGCCTTTGAAATGCGAAGGCCAACCTTGAGGGGTGTAGCTCACCTTTCTGGTAGGAGTAGGTGTTGGCTGTACTCAAGCGAACGACAGTGTCCCCGAACGAGGCTAGCAGGTTTTCCCGGGAACACAGGGCCCGGAACTTCTGGGGATGGGGATAAGGTGACTGAGCACCTGGCCAAACGAGACCAGTTCCCCACAAGGATACGAATACTCACCGAGTTGTCCGTGAGTCCTTGCAAGATGACGGGCTTGTGGTACGCATAGCTGGGGGGAAAGGGGAGAAAGTTGCACGGGGTTGAACTCTGCAGGGGCCTCCCGTACACACCAGGCAGAGGGTATGACCTCTGCAGCCAAAGCCCATGCTTGGGGTTGCCCAGAATCATGCTGAGACTTGGGGCAGGCACACATACCGCTGCATGAATTCGGAGTATGTGAGGCGTGCCCGGCGCTCTACTGTGCAGCGCTCCTCCTCCGTTACCGCTGCTGCAGTTCCCGGCCCACTCTGCTTCCTGCAGGGACAACAGGTCAGGCCAGCCAGAGCGTTAAGCACAGGCTCCCGCCGCCCATTTCCTGTGGCTCACCATCCCCCTTCGCCAGAGCCAGGCAGTACCACAGTCACTATCATCCATAATACAAGGAGCAAAAGCAGACCGAGCCGCCCAGCCGCCGCCATGAACAGACGGGTGCAGGCGCGCAGCACGCTGGGAATTCCGTCGACACTTACGTAACCACAAATCATTGGCTTAGCGTCCCGACTGCTGTAGCTACCTGCAGGCAGTAGCCAGCCGGCCCTGGGAGTCTCCTTCATACACGCGCGCATACACACAACACACACATCCACACGACATCCCTGTTTAATCATTTCTTCAAGGCGGAGTGTAAACTGTATAGAGCAGCCATTGATGACTGCACGTTACCATGGCTACAGCGCCCCTACCGGAAGTTCCCTCCTGCTAGGAAGTTCCCACCTAGGAAGTTCCCACCCAAGGCACAATGAAAGTGACAAGAGGCCAAACAGCAGCTCTTGATTTTTATTGGGTTAACAAGTTGCAGCCACCCTCCATCCCGGTGCACTGCACGGGATGGGTAAGAGGCTGTGAGCCTAGTCCGGTGGACATCATGATGGTGCCAAGGAAGCTGCGTCAGCCTTAGGGAAGGCCAGGTCAGGAGTATTCACAGAGATGGCCGCAGCCTGCAGGGCAGTGGGAGCTGCCTTCTAGCCATTTCATGATGTGCTGAAGATGGCCACCATGACTGCATCCCTGACACCACACGAACAGACCTTTAACCACATGATGGCAGACGGCACACATGCTGGCACAGCGGTGGCACCTGGGAACGGGAGGGAGGGCTGTTCAGCTGGGGGAGCTCTGGGCTGCCTCCCTTCCCACCTCCTCAATTTTGTCATCGCACCTGTCACAGACCCAGCCGCGACTGCTCATGGGCCGCTTGCAGTGGCTACAGTTGACATGCAGCGTGGTGGAGGCTTGGTTGAGGCAGCTGACGGCCCTGCTGGTGCTCAGTTTCACCACCTCATTGGACACGTTCCACAGGCAGAAGCGCTGCAGCAGATCGATGTAGGATGTGTACCAGTGCTCCTGGTGGGGAGGGGCAGGCTCAGGTTAGTGTTTCCAGGCGAACTGGGGTCAGGGCCACAATGGTAAGGAACAGGCTCATATGAGGGAACCAGTGGTCAGCCTAGGGAGGCCATTACACACCTGGGTCTGCTCGTCGATGTCCTTCCGTACTCTCTCACCCAGCACGATGAGAACAGACACGGCCATCTGCACATCACCCTGCTCAGCGTAGAAGCGCAGCATGTCCCGGACCAATACACTGAAGAAGTCGGGCGGCAGGCGGCTGTCATAGAGCGCGTGTGAGACGGAGAGGAGAGAGGAGGAGGAGTCCACCGGGGCCAGTGAAGCTGTGTCTGCCTCGTTGCCGCTCACGTGGGGAGAGTCTGCCTTGTCCTGCAGATGCTCAGGCCCGGATGGAGTGTCCACAATCTCATGGCGCAGTGGGAAGGCCTCCTGGGGCAGCACATATTCAGGCTCCTCGGCTGGGAGGCAGGGGTGAGGAAAGGGGGACCTGAGTCCAGGCTTCCCACCCCGCTCAGCCCCTGCTCCCGGAGCCATGCTCGCCCAGCCCCCACTCACGGTGCACATGTTCTGTGTCCAGTGGGTACAGCTCATCCTCCTCTCCTTCCACATCACCCAGCAGGTAGTCCGCAGGCACATCACTCCCCTCTGTCTCCTCGTTATCTGCCCAGCAGGGAAGGGAGGTCATTCGGGGAGTGGCTCCCCAGCCCCCTTCCCATCAGCATCCCTGCCTACCCTCATTGGTGATGAGTGTGGCTGAAGAATCAAGCAGAGCCGTGTCACTCCGCGTGTCCCCTTTGCTGCGATCCAGCCGTGTCTCACTGCCCAGCCCTGCGCCCATATCCTTCAGATTGAAGCTACAGGTAGGGGAGGCTTGTGGGTGGCCAGGCACCGGCAGTCCACCTCAGGGAGGGGGCAGGAAGTAGCCAAGATCTACCTGTTCATGAGTGGTAGGCCGCAGGAGCTGCCTTTGCCGACGCTGTGGTTGAGGTTGGCTGAGGACACCAAGCCAGGGCTACAGTAGATGATCCGTAACATGGTCCATGTCTGTGCTACCTGGGGGGGGGGGGCACCAACCACTCATGGGTCCTGGGTACCTAGCAGCCTAGCATCCCAGACTGGCCTCCATCGCCTGAGCAGAATCATATACTAAACTATGGTCCGATCCACTACCACCCAAGAAACCGGCCCATGGAAAGAGCAGTGCCCACCCTTCAGTAGCACATCTGTGAGGTGCCTGGTGCTAGGATACGGGGAGAGGAGAGAGCATGCAGAAGGCAGCCCCAGCACAGAGAAGGACGCCCTCGGCCTCCATCCGGAGTTATGACCCCAGGGTTTGATCTTTATACTGTCAAATACTGTGGCGAAGGCTGACACTGAGACTGAGCTTGGTCGTGGTGGTTGTGGGCATGACGCCCCCACTACAGCAGCAGTCTCTGACCCTGGGCGCCCCCCGCTTCACATACCTGGTTGCGGCCCAGCTCCCGAGCCACTTTTGCATTGTGGTCGCAGAGCTCGGCTAGCGGTCGGCCAGCCAGAGCATAGCGCTCAGCTGTATCCACGAACCAGCTCATGCCGCTGCCACCCGACTCTGTCTCGAAGACGCTCAGTGCACTGGAAGCGAGGCCAGAAAAAGGTTCTGCAGGGTCCAACTTGCGCTTGAAGAAGATGGGTTGGCGCCGGTCACCAGCGTAGGGCTTGCGTCCAGATTCAGCTGCCACCAGGCTTTCCTTAACAGCAAAAGCCAGGTCCCCAAAGAGGCCGTAACAGAGACCCTCAGGGTTGGCACGCTCAACAGGCTGGCTGGCATCCCGAAACAGGTGCTGGCACAATGTGCTGTCCTTGGAGCCGGAGAGCAGGAAAGAGGGGTCATGTGGATGGCGCCAGGCGATGCCTGTTGTCACGTCACGATGCTCTTCAAACATAGCAGCTGGCACAAAGGGCCGGCGTACGTCCCATACATAGATGTTGTGGTCCACCATCATGGAGCACGTGGCCAGGTGGTGGCGGCACTCAGGCCGCCATTTGACTCGGGCCACTGAAGCGATGGTCTGCACACAGTGTATCTCCTTGGCACGGTGCGTGGTCATGTCCCAGACCTTTACCATCTTGTCGCGTCCACCTGTGGCCAGCCAGCCCCTGTGGAGAAGGTCCCACTGTAGCTGTCAGTGACCTCTCTCCCACGGGAAAGGAGGCCCTGACACACCCAAAGGCGTCGTGTTAGCCTCCAGCCTTAATGCCCGCCTTATCCCCCCATGCCACACCTGTCCTCTGGGTGCCAGTCACAGCAGAAGACGGGCCCATTGTGGGCTGTGAACATCCTCTCACAGCGGTCGGGTCGGCGGATGTCCCAGAGCTGGACGTTGCCATTCTCGAAGGTGGAGGCAAAAGTGAAGTAGTCACGGATACTGAACTGCACGTCCCGCACGCTCTCAGACTGGCCTGTGGGCACGCATCAGTACAGGTGTAAGTCAGGGGGCTGGACTCGGGGGTGTGGGGGAGCCCCTGGAGTGGCTCCGATGGTGTCCTTCACCAGCCTGTAGCCAAGTCAGGAAACACAGAACTGGAGAAACACCACCAAAATCCACCTAGGCCAGAGAGTAGGCCAGGTAGTTTCGGTGCAGACTCCCAGGCCTCTGCTCCCTGGATACTGCACAGGCAAAGCGGTAGACCTGCTTCAGAAGGATATATGTGAGCACTGGAGGGATCCAAATCTCCAGATCCAAGGTGTAAGAAAGACCCAATGAGTGGAAGAGGAGGTTCCTCATTCTCTGCTCGAACACACCCTGCCGGCTGCCTACTTAGCCCTGAAGGACCAAAGAGCTCAGAGACCACACCCACCTTAAAAGATCAGCAAACCAGGGGCCTGCAGGTGCAGCGTCCAGTGCTTTCCCCTGCCACGGGCAGCTCAAGATCTGTTGTAAACCCCCAAGGCCCCAAGGCTCTGCCTGTGCCTCATTTGGTCTCATTAACGATCAGAGAGAAGTGGCTCAGGGCTGAACGCAGAGCTTGGCCTGCCATGAAAGGGGCCTGTGCACCTCTCACCTCACTCTGAATCCTAGTCTGAGAGTCCTGAAGAGTCTACGCGATTCACTGCAGCGAAGCAAGGTGAAGGACACACAGGCTCCGGCACTCACTACACTGTGTCTGAAGGCGCTACCTTCTCTATTAGCGACACCCAGTACCCGGTCTCAATTCCCACTGGTCTGACCTGCCTCGCCCTCACCAGCCGTGCTTGGGCTCATCCTTCTGAGGGGGCCAAACCTTCCCCATTTCCACCACTCTTTCAGGGCTGTTCGGCCTCTGAGAGTCCATCGGAGGACCTCTGATGGACGCACATCTCAGCCTGCCTGTAAGGTCTAACACCTACAGAGATCCGCACGTCCCCCAACTACCTCTGTGGGCCTCACCAGAGAAGGTGCTGACGGAGTCCTTCCTTCGGAGGTCAAAGCACTTCATGAAGCCATCTTGAGAGCCACTGAGCAGCACATGGGCCTCGGTGGGATGGAAACAGACTTTGTTCACCGTGCGCTTGTGTTCTGTGAACAGCTGATCCTGCTTGTTGCGGGATGGCCGCCCGAGGTTCCACGTAACCACCACACCATTGGTGGCCGCCGTGGCCAGCAGATTCTCGTCCATCTGGTGCCAGACCACATCTGCACAGCTCAGGTTGAGCGAGGGCTTCCGGCCCACGCGTAAATTCAGCTTCTCTACAAACTGCTCCTCCTCGATGGCATATATCTTGAAGATGCTTCGGCCTGCTACGACCACCTGGGCTGCGTCCCGGCACACACTGATGGCATTAGCTGGGGCATCCAGATGGCAGTGCATGGTTCGGCCTGTCAGAGCACTGCCACTCAGGGCTGTAGTAACTCGGGACATCTTTTCCATGGCTGCACAGGTATCAGGGGCAGGGGGAGGTCAGTGAAGTGTAGTGGTCTGGGCAGCCATGGTGTCCTAACAGTTCAGGTTCGGTCCTCTTGAGCCTTCGATCCGGGATGGTCCATCAGCCAATCATTATCTTAGGAAGGTTCAAACGCATTGGAGTTCTCCAGAAGGCTCCATAGCTAACCTGAGGTTCGCCAGTACCATATCCGACTTCTCCAAATTCTATGTGGTTAGTCCTCCATCAGTGAGATGCTGGGGACCGGGGGCGAGGGTGGGAGGGGCGGGGGCGGGGTGGGAGGGGCGGGGAGTGGCTCCTGACTTCACAGCCCGGTGCCTCCGAGGACTGCGGGGCTTCCAAAAGGAACGAACAACCGAGAGCAAAGGGTAGAGAAGCTGGATGGGTCTGGACTGAGTTCAAAGACCTTGGAAGGCAGAAGCGAGGCTACAGCGATACGAGCAGGTCGGTCTAGTCGCACCGTGCAGCAGAGACTGAGGAACCAAAACCAGGTGCTAGAGAAGCCTCTGCCCCGTCGCACGGCAGTCATTTACCGAAAGCACAGAGTGTTCTTCAGCTTCAGCTACAGCACAGGAACAGACTCTCCGAGTGCCCGCCCACTACCGGAAGTAGTCCTATCTTAGCCTCACTTCGCCGGAAGTGGGTGACAACTCGTCTCCCACACCATAAGGGTTCCGTGTCTGCAGGCAGAGCGAACCGACCAGAATTGGGCTCGACAGGCTCCCTGGTTTTAACTTGGTTATGTATATGTCCCGCTTTTGGTCCTTTGGTTAGGGTTTTTTTTTTCTTTTTAATGATTCTGGAAATCGAGCCCGAGAGACAAGTTCTCTACCAACTAGTCTACGTTACCAACCTCAGTTTATTTTAATCTCAATATCTTTTTTTTTTTTTTTTTTTTTTTTTTTTTTTGCTTTTGGATTTTTTGGTGTTTTTCAAGACAGGGTTTCTCTGTATAGCCCTGGCTGTCCTGGAACTCACTTTGTAGACCAGGCTGGCCTCGAACTCAGAAATCCGCCAGCCTCTGCCTCCCAAGTGCTGGGATTGCAGGCATGCGCCACCAACGCCCGGCTTAATCTCAATATCTTAATACCAGTACTTAAACCCTGAGTTCCTCCACTCTGCCACAGTGCCAAACACTGCCCCCCCACTTCCCCTGCGGAACTCAGGTGCCATTTCATGTCCGGTCCTGGACCCCGCACGAGCAACCTGGTACCTTTTCTACTCTAGATCATGATTTCACTGTGACCTGGCCCTGATCTTCCTGCGCATCTGCAGCTGCACCTTTCTCGGCTCCTTTCTCTGCGTGCTTCTACCCCAGCTTCCTTCCCCTGAGCACTTTCCTTCCACTTCCACAGTTTCATAGGCTGTTAGAAAACCATGGCTCTACCCCAGCCGAACGTGTCTCCTTTACAACCCTAAGCGCTTAGTTCAAATGCCTACCGTCTTAGGCCGGCCCTGCCTTCCCGATCTAATGCCTTCTTTGTCTACTGGGGATCGTATGTTTATTTGTGTGGTTACACCTGTTTTGGTACTTGTCAGAGCCTGACAACCAGTCTGTCAGCAGCTAGATTTAGTCTCAGTTGTAAGAGGTCAGTGTTGGCTCAGGATCCTCAAGACCAAGTTCTCAGCGTAAAGAAGGATTATTTGCCCCAAGAGGACAAAGGGGAGGCAACAAGGGGCAGACAGGAGATAGAGGACCACAGAGAAGGGGAAAGGAGCAAGAGAGAGGGAGCGGGAATATTTGTCCCAGAGGGGACAAAGAACTGCCTCTGGATAGAAAGGAGACAGACGTGGCCTATAGACAAATGACACTTTATGGCTTTATAAATGTAAGAAGGGAAACACCATGATAGGATGAGGTACTTAGTTTTGATTGGACAGGTTAATTAAGTGAACCGAAGGGGGCTTCTGATTGCTGCATTTCAATACTTTGATAGCTGGACCCTGGTAGTCAGCCTCAGGAGAAGGAAGTGGCCAAATAAGGGAATATACCTTGGTGGCTAGCTTTAGGAATGTAATTTAAGTTTATTTTTAGCAAGACAGAGGGAACTGGGGAGAAGGACAAAGCTGGCCAGAGCCTTGTTTTCAAGTTGGCTAGAGTCCTGTCAGCATCTGCCCCTTCTCTTGAGGTGCCTTTTCAGTAGTCTTGATCTTCTAGCACTCTACGGTTATTTATTTAATCTTTGTGTGTGTGTGGGTGCGCACACGTGCATATGCAAGCACAAACATGTGCCCGTGTGAGTTTTTATATGCTCCATTGTGTGCTCATTTTCCCTAGGTGGCCAGAAAGCATCATATCCCCGAAGTTGGAGTTACTGGGCAGCTTAAAGCCACCTGATGCGGGTGCTGGGAATTGAACCTAGGTCTTCTGCAAGAGCAGTAGATACTCTGAACTACATAATACAGCATCAATGTATTATTTTAGAACATCACAATCCCTCACTTAGTGACTCCGTGCAGAAGATAAGGCTCATTTCTGCTCTTGGGTAGCAAGATCCTAGATCCTTTTGGAGACCTACATTTTGACATCAAACACATTGCTCCCTTTTGCGCATTCAGGACATTAGAAAACTTCTGTTGGTCAGAAGCTAAGGTTCCAGTACAGCCCTGAGCCTCCCCCCCCCCCCCCCCCCCCCCGTCTCCTGTTTACAGAATAACTTTGATGAGTTGGGGCAGGAGAACCCAGACACCTGGGCCACCTGGGGAGGATTTAACCCTTACAACTCGGTCAAGTGACAAAAACAAAAGCAAAAAAAAAAAAAAAAAACAATCAACAAAAGAACACCAAAAAAACAAAAAACAGCCAAACAAACAAAAAACCTTGTGTTTTTACAACTTTTTTAATATATATTTTTATAAACAGGTCACGTGATAAAATAGCACAAGAAACACTTACCAAATATAAGGTTATATCTTCCGCATATACAGGAGAATGAGGTCGTTATGTACAATAAGAAAATGATTTTAGGGGTTGGTTGGTTTTGTTTGTGTTCCTCTCTCCCCTTAAATTTTCCTCCTACAGTCATTGGAAATATCACAGCTTCAGTTGCATTAATACTTTGGGCAAATGGACAGCTTCCCCTCCCTGTTGGGGGTCTGTGGGAAGAGGAGCTGACAATCTGGCTCCTGACCCTTCAGCCTGGAGCCTCCCAGCCAACACCTCAGGGGCAGGGAACTCTTTGGGCTGTTGAACCCTTACTTTTTGTCAACAGCATCTCTATCTCTCTATCTCTCTCTCTCTCTCTCTCTCTCTCTCTCTCCTCTCTCTCTCTCTCTCTCTCTCTTTTTCTCTCTCTCCCTCTGGCTCTCTGGGAATTAGTTTACTCTCTTCCAACCAGATAGGGGTATCCCAAGATTAGTTGTGGGTGCTGTGTCTCCTGGGGTTCAAGGTTGGGAGGGAAGGGTTCCCAGTCCCTTCCTCAGTACTGTCATGTATGTGCCAGGATCCTCTAGGACTTTCCAAATGTCTTGAGATCTGACAGAACATGGTCACAACAAAGCCTTTGGGCAGGCAAACATTTTGGAAGCTGGGAGAGGTGAAGGAGGGGTAGAAAGGAGGCCTCCTTCCTTGGGGTATGAAGGGTGTGCTGGCCACCGGAAGATCAGAATCCCTGGTCAGTGCTGACCCTGACCCATGGCCAGGCCCTCTGCAGATCCCACCTGAGGAGACCTATCCAGGGAAAAGCACAGTGCTGAGAGGCCTGAGCTCAGCTGGGGTAGGGACTGAAATGGGTGGGCTGATCCCAAGGCCTGATAGCCCTGTGGGGGGCTCCACATTGGGGTCTGCCAGGTGCCTATTCCCCCTTGCACTTGGGTGGATGGGCACCAGTTAGGCTAATGTTGATTGTTCCAAGGTCTGCATCCTCCTAAAGCTATCCCAGCCTGGCCAGGGCCCAAGGCTCTATAGGCCAGGGGGAAAGAAGGGAATATGGGGGTCGGGGAGTGGGACACAGAGGACAAGAACTGACCCATATGGCAACAAGGAAGAAGGGGAGCCACTAGGTCAGGTGAGCATGGGGGAGTTGGGCTCCTCAGGGGGCCATGGCTTTGGCAGTGGCCTGTGGCGCCTCATACCCCTTGGAGGGCTCCAGGCGTGGTGCAGTGGAAGATGTGGGAGGCCCTTGGGGCTCTTCCAGGCCCCTAAGTCCTGGGGAACCAATCCCTCCATCCCCTTGGGCCCTGCCCGGGATGGGGGGACAGCGAGGGGAGGCAGAGAGCAGAATGAGTGGGGGAGCCAGTGAGGGCATATGCACTCAAAGCATCCCCAAAGGACCTAGACCCCCAGAAGGCGGGCGAGTGATGGCGGCGGCTGTGGCATGGTGGAGGGCGGGCGTGCAGTGCGGGCACGAGGGGCATGCACAAAGTCCCCGAGTGTGCGTGCGTGCGTGGGGCTGGCCCCTCTGCCTCTTGCCCCAGACGAAGATGGAGCAGTCGAGCAGAGGAGCAAGGGAGGCACGGGGCGGGGTTTCCCTCAGCTTGCCCCGCCTCCAACGCAGGGCGGAGAAGTGAAGCTCCGGCAGGGCTGGAAGAGGGGCTATTGCCCAGGGCGTGGCCGGTTCCCGCGGCCGGGTCGGGAACCCTGCGCTATTCAATGACGAGGCAGCGCGGCAGGTGCTGCGAGAAGTACTTGAAGAGCTCGGGTGTGGCTCCAGGGCAGTTGGTCAGCTCCAGCTCCTCCAGCTCCTGCAGTTGCACGAGGCCCGACAGCCCCGTGGTCGTTAGGAGCGGGCAGCCTGTAAGCAGGAGGCATGGGGCAGCGGCTCAGCAGTTCAGCTCCGCCTGGAGGAGGGCTGGACTGGGCTAGGCAGGCGGGAAAGGCTGAAGAGGACAAGAACCTGCCAGGGGTGGGTTCTATGGGCTTGCTGAATGAGGCGGGACCCGTACTGGGCGTGGAGGGGTGGGAATCTGACAGGACGGGAGGGACCCGAACCAGCGAAGGGTGTGTTCAGGCTTGGCCTGAAGGAGGATGGATCTGAGCAGGGCATCACCAACAGGGTGGGCTTGAATTCACCCTCTAACCCGCTACCTGGGATGCGATTTGCCAAAACCTGAAGTGAATCTATCTGCACAAGGGTCCCGACGAGGTGGGGGTCAGAGTGAGTGGGCATCATTGCCCACGAGGCATGCAAGGGGATGGGGGGTGGTGGTTCACCTGCTAGAGACAAGAGTCGCAAACTTCTCATGGCTAAGAGGTGCTTCAACCCGAAGTCCTGCACCTGGGCGGGAGTGAGAGGAGGTGGTGTTAACTATTTCCACTTGCTTGGGACCTGGAGCCGCTAGAGGGGCAGGAGGTAGGGGTTCAAAATGGAGATTTCTCAGCCCCACTCCCACCCCCACCCCGTAGACTGGAAGCACCTATGAGGGCCTTGAGGAATCCGGAACCCAATGATTCCGCTTAGTTTGGCTGCTGGTTCTAGAGGGATCTGAATGAGGCCCTGTGTAGTCCAAGGATATCCACACTGGTCTCTCCCGTCCCGCCACCCACAGCGCTCTAATTTCCAGATCCCTGGGGGTATGGGCATACCTGGCAGCACCATCGCAAGTAGAGGCTGCGAAGGGATGACATGGTGGACAAATAGCTGAGACCAGTGTCCGTGATGCGTACACACCTGCAGTTGCACCAGAAGGGGACTGCCTACCTTTAAATCACTTTACCCCATTCCCACCCAGTTCCCTCCCTCCTTTTCAGAGGTGTCCCTAGAGCAAGTCTCTGCCCCACATACCAGTGCCCTATCCAACCCCATCCACCCACCCCCATCCCACTCTGTGACCTCCCCTCTTGGAATATGGCTTTTTCTCTAGGTTTTGCTTGAGTTACTCCAGCTCTGGACACTCTAGTCTGTGTGGCCTTCCCCATCCCTGAAGCCCGTGGACTGGCACCACCCACTCTAAGCTTCCAGTTGCTGGTGATCCCGGATCCCGCCGGTACCAGCCTGGAGTGTAGGGATGTGTGCACCTGTCCAGCACCAGCTCCTCCAGGCGGTGCAGGTCGCAGGCCACATACTCCAGGGCCATATCGGTGATCCGGGGGCACCACGAAAGGTCGAGGCTGCGCAACTTGCGCAGGTTCTCGGCTACAAGCTCCACTCCATCATCCGTGACCTTAGAGCAGCCCGAGAGGCTGAGTGAGGTGAGGTTGGGCAGACTGTGCACCACATTGACCACCCCATGGTTGGTTATCTCCCAGCAGGAAAGCAGGCGCAGCGTGTGGGTGCTGTGGCCCTGGCGTGCTGTGAAGTAGGCCAGCGCCGTGTCAGTCACGTGGTAGGCCTGAAGGCTTAGCTCTGCCAGGTTGGGTAGGAGTTGTGAGATGGCAGCGATGGCGTCGTCCGCCACGTTGATGCAGTCACTGACACTCAGTGAGGTGATACGTGCACTGAGGCTGGACCACAGGCCAGCCTCGGTGAAGTCGTTGCAACCTGACAGCTCCAGGCGCACCACTCCCTGCATCTGCTCCAGCATTACCTACAGGCAGGTACAGATCAGACCGGACTAAGTCAGCCCCGAGACTCACGCCCACTCAAAGAAGCTTCTGGGGATCTGCAACAGTGGTCTCTCGGATGTGGACTCGTGCAAGCATGCATCAGGCTGAACTCCAAGGAGTGACTTAAACTGCTTCTTATACTTTCCCAATATTCCACAGGGGAGGCAGGGCACAGGAGACACCTAAGCCAGGGTGTGCCCAGTGCAGGTGTTTAGAACAGATGATTTGAATATTAAAATCACAATCCAGGTCCAGAGGTTGGGAGAGGCAGGGTAGGGTGCCCAGAAGCTCCTGCAACCCTTGTTTCTAGGAGACTCTCCGCTATCCCCCCACTCTACCCCAGTGCCCCATTCACCAAAGCAGTATCACAAGCAAGCAGGGACCCACATGTAACTGACTACTCTCCTGCACCAACCTTGAAATCTTAATCAGTTTTAACAACAAGCCCACACTTTCTCTTTGCATTAGGCCCCCGAAATACCATTCTTGCTACTTTTTGTCCTGGATACACCTGACTATCCTCTGGGCTCCTCAATCTCCCATGTCCATACGGTTGCTGCTGCATGTCCCTTCCCCAGCCCCCCAACCCCGTCTGGTCCTAGCCAATCAATTTTGGGACACACCTCTAGACCAGCGTCAGTGATGGTGGAGCGCTTGAGACTCATGGCCTTGACTCCCTTCTTAGAGAGTGCATAGTTGTCGATGAACTCGCAGATGTCTAAGTCAGAGACACCCACTAGGCAGAAGCCCTCAAAACCTCTAGCGGCAAAGCCCTGCAGGTTCACAAACTCTTTCTCGCCTCCAGGCAGCACGTTGTACAGCTCCTTGGCATGCAGCACAGGCGTGAGGCCTGCCCAGAACTTGGGCTGGTAGAGCACACGCCGCCAAGCCTTGCACACCTGGGCTAATATGCACTTCTCACATGCTGAGAAATACCAGAAGAGCCCATTAAGGATCTTCTCATCTGTGGCCAGTGGTGGCCGCTCCACTGGGGGTCCAGGCACTGGGCCTGAGGCTGGTCCACTGGCTGCGGGGCATGGCCCCCCGGCCAGAGCAACCCGGGACAGTGGTGTAGCCAGGCTTGGCGGTGGAAGGGTGGGTGGGGGTGGGGGCTGGCAAGGACGGTTCTTGGCAGCAGGTGTGCCCTTGGTGATGCTGGCCGTGCCTAAGCCGTTGGGCTGACCAGGCAGCTTCACCAGCCCGTTTCGAGGCAAGCATGGAGGCTTGGGGTCACCATCGATACCGGGACTCGACATTTTTCTTGCACGTTCTGTGGATGAGACAGGAGGAACAAATAAGTCTGCAGTCTCTGGAGGAGCTGGAGAGCTAACCCTTTTCTCGTCCTTGAGGCTCCTCGCCCAAGGCATTTCCAGGACCACTTAACAGAACAGATCCTAGCACGTGCCTTTCTCTGACTGCACAAGAGGCAGGCTGGCCACATTCACAGCTAGCCCAAGTGTCCGCATCCTCTGTACTATTCGTTGGCTCAAGCTGCCGTGCTCAAAGGTGCTTTCTGATGCTCAGATTCCCTTTCGAGGTTTGGGGGAGATGGAATCCTTAACTGTTCCTTTCACCTCTGAGCCTTTGACGCCCCCTCCTGGAGTTCCCCTTGCGGACCAGGATTGAGAAACCTAAAGAAAGGTGCTTGAATAGCTCTGAGTCACAGACCAAAGGCTCTCCAAAATTTGTGCACCTAGCCCGATAGTGGTGGCACATGCCGGCACTTGGGAGGCAGAGGCAGGCAGATCTCTGACTTCAAGACCAGCCTGGTCTACAGAGAGTTCCAGGACAGCCAGGGCTACACAGAAAAACCCAGTATCAAAAGGGAAAAAAATCTGTATGCCGATAAAAAGCTCTGCGGCTCAGGCACATTCCCTGTGGTACCAGCAGAGCGATACCTGGACCCATGCTTTTTCATATTTAAAGAAATTAAAATTTTCTGTGTATGTTTTCTTGCATGTATGTATGTAGTATGTATGTCATGTACACATCTGTGGAATTCAGAAGAAGACATCAGATCTCCTGGAACTTGAGTTACAGGCCCCGAGGTCCTCTGTAAAAGCAGCAAATACTCTTCACCACCGTGGAACCTCTCCAGTCTGATGCTCTAATCGCCCACCCAACCCAAGGCGGACAGTGCTGTGGTGTCTCTGTACAACTAAGGAAGAAGAGGCCAAGGCCAAGAGGACAGTCTGTCTAGGTCATGGCCGATAGTTAAGTGGTAGAACTAAAATTCAGACCAGAGCTGGAGAGAAAGGCCGTATGGAAGACCAGGGTGACTTGCCCATAGAGCAGGTCAGGACCACTCCTCTCTCTGTTCCCCTCAGGCTCCCAGGCCTGTGACTGGGTTGCAGAGGACATTTCGAATGGTCAGTAAGGAGGGAAAGAGCAGCGAGTCTCTCATGATGCCACGATTATCTGCTCTGCATTCCAAATACCGTATCCACCACTGCCCAACATCCAGAAGGAGGTGGGTTTTTTTTTCCTGGGTTTCACCTGCAGATGAAATACTCAATGCAACACTCAAACACAACACTCTGGACTCCAGACGGCCCCCCCTATAAATGAGTGCTCTAGGCCAGCCCTCTGCTTGTTCCATTATTTCCTCAACATGAAATTTGGGAGGTGACACCACAGACTGTTTCCTGTGGGAGGGATTTACAGTCTATGGTAGAGTAGGGCTTGAGTCCCAGAGCTGACCTAAGGACCAGGCAGGGTCCCCCTTCCTGTATGTACAGGGAATCCCAAGATGAACAGGATGCACGCATGAGTTGTCAGCTTCCTGCTCTACAATCTCAAGGGAGTTAACAAAAACTTCTCCCAGGCCCTCTGTCAGACCCCTGTACCTGGCTTTGGTGGCTCATAGCCTTGCAAGGGAGCCTGGCATAATACCAAGGGGTACATGAAGAAGCTTTCTAAGGGGTGGGCACTGGAATGCACAAACCCTCAGAAGAGAAAGACTCATGTTACCCTTTAGACTGAGGCCCCTTTCCTCAGCTATAGGGCCAAGGAAGTTGGCCACTCTTTTTGTTTGTTTGTTTTTGTTTTTGTTTTTTTTATTTTGGTTTCTTTGAGACAGGGTTTCTCCGTGTAGCCCTGGCTGTCCTGGAACTCACTCTGTAGACCAGGCTGGCCTCAAACTCAGAAATCCACCTGCCTCTGCCTCCCAAGTGCTGGGATTACAGGCGTGCGCCACCACCACCCAGCTTGGCCACTCTTTATACTCTGGCTTCACACAAAAGAAGTGGACCTTCTACATTTATTTTGCAATTCTGTCTCAATGGCTCCCTATTCTGCACAGGCAACCTGTGCCAGTTTCCCACCTCTGGGGAGGGAAAAACCCTGGGTTAGGCCCTCCCCAGAATATGGTCCTCATGACCAACAACCCAATTCTGTGTCTAAGGAGGGCCATTGGCAGTCACCCTAGGCTCTCAGTACTATCTCCCAATTACTCCCCGTCTCAACATGACTATTAAGACCTGGGTAGTAGGCCAGTGTTTCCCTAAAGGTTTCCAGACCTTGGCTGCTCTTCTGCGTTCAAGAACAGGCCATGGTAGCCACGAAAAAGCCAGTACAGCAAGTAGCAATGCTAACACTTGCCAAATGATAGTGGGACAATCACATATTTCAGCTTCACAGTAGATATGCCTGTGTAGGGGTAGCCACTGTTGTTATTCTAGTCTTTATATAAGGAATCCGGGGCTCTAAAGACTTATAGTTTTCACGATACGGTAAGGGAGGTCTAAAGTGTGGTTACCCCAGTTCCCTGGGAGCAATATAGGGAAGCCGGCCTGTTGCAGGACAGCGGCATGCATGATGGGAAAGGATGAGATTCTTCCTTATGTGCTCCAATTCTTATCCAGCACCACCCACATTCCTGGGAACTGTGCTGAGGGTGGAGAGACAGCCCCAGCCAGAATTCCCCGCCATATTCCCACGTCTCCGTCTACGACTAGACTGCCCTAGACTGCCGGTCGAGCCTCAGCCACTAGGCGCAGACTCAGCGCTCTCGGAGTCCCGCGAGCAGCACCACGGACAGCTCCCGCGCTCATTGGGGTCAGTTCGGCTTTCTGCACCAGAGACAGTGGAGCGGAGGAGGAAGGATCGGTGGCTCCGGCAAACCCAGCTCCACAGGAAGAGGCAGGGGGAGAAGCCGCCCGCTTGGCTAGGATCTGGAGGAGGCTGCGGAGGCGGTGCCAGGGGAGAAATAATCCAAGAGCTGTGCCGATTTAGGCTGAAAAAGCTCCCAGTCGCGGGTGTGCACGTGGAGCGCCTGAGTTGCTGGGGGCTGGGGCGCGGGGGGGGGGGGGGATGCACGTGGATGCCCCGGGCATCTGCGGGGCTCCTTTCTGCCCCTCTCTGCAGCTCTGGAGGCGCACGTTTTCAGAAGCACACGATCCATCCCCTTCCCACCTTCCAGACTTAGGTCACGTAGGTGAAACCAGGCCAAATTCAGTGTCTAAATCCCCCATGCAGGCCCCTGCCCTTGGTGGGAGCTTTATCTCCACAGAGGTAACCTTGCTTTGTGCTTGGGGGAGGGGGGGTTCTCACTTTTTCTCTCTCTTGTGGCATTAACCAAGCCCAAGAACCCCCTATCCTGTGGTCCAAAAATGGAAACAGTTACACCTGAGAAAGCTAAGCACACACTGGAACCTTCCTGCCAGGTGAGCAAGAGGTTATTGAGGGGTTCTAGCAAGCATCACTCCACCTGATGACCTAGGGTCTGCTCCCAGGTATCGTTATGTAGCTGAGGCTAGCCTTGTATTCACCGCCATCCTGCTACTACATCTCTGGGATCACAGATATGCACTGCCATGTCCAATTACAACTCCTTCATGATGTTGCAACTCTTCTCTCTACCCAGGTGGCTCCTGCAGCCTGTTTCCTAGGAGGAGGGATGGATCAGTGGCCAGATGACCCAGGCTGCCTCCCCTTCATGGACAAGCACCCCAGGAGCTAACACAGGAGGAGCGGCCTTCTGGAAGGATGGATGAAAAGGCACAGCACTCAGTCCTAGACCTAGGGTGTCCTGTGCTTGGTTTGGAGTGAAATTCTGGGTCATCTCTAGACTACAAAGGAGATCGAGATCCTTGGATCCATCCTGGGCTAGGAGGGAATGATGACAACCTCCTCAGCCCAACCCTCATCAAGGTGCTCCCAAGAAGAGCTGACTAGGTGCTCCCAGGGAGAGCTGACTAGGTGTTCCCAGGAAGAGCTGACTAGATGTTCCCAGGAAGAGCTGACTAGGTGTTCCCAGGAAGAGCTGACTAGGTGCTCCCAGGGAGAGCTGACTAGGTGCTCCCAGGGAGAGCTGACTAGGTGCTCCCAGGGAGAGCTGACTAGGTGCTCCCAGGGAGAGCTGACTAGGTGCTCCCAGGGAGAGCTGACTAGGTGCTCCCAGAGAGAGCTGATTAGGTGCTCCCAGGGAGAGCTGACTAGGTGCTCCCAGGAAAGTTAACTGTAGTCTTGGCCCTCTCTAGAGGACTCATTGTGGACATAAGGAACATGGATGGTACAGTGGGTCTCCTGGGAAAGTTCCAGAACTTGGTGGTTTCCAGACTGACATTCCAGAGTCTGATGGTGAGCCATGAGGACTTGCCTCTTCTGTGTATCCAGTCATCAAAATAGTCTCACGGCCTCATCTCCATCCCTGACTCCTCCCACAGCCAGACCTTGTCCTTCATTCCTCCTGTCCCTCGCCTGGCCAAATGGTGGCCCCTGCTTGTCCCATAGGCTTTCTCTGCGCAGATGACTGCTGCCTGCCCCCATAGATAGGATCCCCTAGGAGTCTGAAAAAACATCTCCAGATGTCACCTGGAGATGTCACCACTGTCTCTCCCCCGGCCTGGTAACTCCTTGAAGACAAACAGCACCGTGAGTGTGTGGCTTCTGGGTTCTGCTGAAGGAATGACAAGAAATGGTCACCCGAACAGTCCGGGGCGCAGCTGCCTGACCGGGAGCCTTGGCTGGTTGGCGGGTCAGGAGAAACACAAGAACGTAACTCCAGGTATGCGTGTAGTCTGTATTTGTACAGAGGAAACTAGATTGGAGTCAGCATCTGCTTCCCCAGACCCTGTGATCTTGAGATGCAGATACTGGGGGAGAGGAGATCTTTCAGCTACGTCTCTTTTCTGGAGTTTCATGGCTAAGGAATCTGGCTGGCTGACGCCTAAAATCTAGCCTGATCCTAGAAGAAAGAGACAGGAGTGACCAAGGAGATGGGACGAGGAAGGCCCTGTCCTCCTCCTCCAGCACCCCTGCCTCTTCCTAAAGCACCACTGGTCAAAACGAGGCTCAGAGAAGGATCTTCCTGAACCTGCATAAACTGTCACTTGTCCCAAGATTTCAAACACAGACCAGGAACACATCTGCTGTAGCTCAGGGTTTTTTCTCCTGCCTCACAGGTCCTGTGTTTTCCTATGGTCTGACTTAGTGGTCTATCAACAGCTCCCACCCATCAGGCTCACTGCTATTACCCTGAGGTCTTAAAGACCACCAACTACACATCCACCAGCATCTCACCCCTCATCTCTCTCAGTCTAGGGGCTCTTTCCCTGTCTCTGACGGTCATCTCTGTGAGCACAGGTCAGGGATGAAGGCCACCTTGGAGGCTGGTTCCTGGCCTGCGTAGAACCTGCCCTGGTCAGCTCCTCAGGCTTGAAAAAGATAACCAAAAGACTCATACCAAGTTCAGTCTGGAGTGGCAGCCCCAGGGACTGGGGTGACAACCAGGGTATCTGAGATTGGGTGCACAGTGCAGGCAACATGTTCTATGACAGTGCTGTGACTCAGGCACGTTCACGTTCCTGCCACTTTGCACGTGTCAGCCCAGCACTCTTCTTCCACCCCCTGCTGGAGCTGCCTCTGGGGGTGTACCTGGGACTTGGGGATAGAGAGACCCTTGGCCCAGGAGAGGCCCAGATTGAACCCAGGTCGATATTTCAGCAGAGTCAGGCTCTGTGCCCAAGCTAAGGGCAAATGGCCACAAGGCACCGAGGAATAGATGCTAGACTTCAGCTGCTCTGAACAGTATGAGATCTTCAAGACCTAGGCCCGAGGCTCCTTTAGAAATCTGACAAAATGAGGCCCACCTGCACTCTCTGCAGCCAGTTTAGCCATCTAACCACGAATGGGGACAGTACAAGGCTGCTCACTGGCCTCCCAGACCTTGCTTTGCTGCCCCCCTTCCCTGTGCCAGTCCTGGAAGGTACATCAGTGACTCCCAGAGATGAAGTCAGGAAAGTGAAGTGATGCCCTCCAGAAGCCCCTTCCTCTGTCTCTGGGATACACCTCCCTCAATCTCCCAGAGCTTCCTGAGTCTAGATTCCTTCTACCTAGAAGAAGCATTCGTTTTAACTTCATCCGTGGGAGACAGGACCTGTTCAGGTGTATTTGGGAGAACAGGTGAGTGTATATGTATCCCAGGCTTACAGTAAGGGTGACTGGGGAGGCAGAGAGAGGGTGGCAGGAAACGAGGGAGCTGAATCTTGGGCTATCTCAGCACCACCCATGTTTTCGACCTTGATTTTCCCTCTCTCCTCACAATGACTCCCAGCCCGCCCCTTGGGCCTTGTCTAGGGAGGACATCGAGAGGCTCCACCATGCTTCTGACCTGAGCTAGGCAGCCCCTAATCATCCAGGCTCCTGTCCCAACACCGCACCCCCACCCCCAGCCCCATGCTGCTGCTGTCCAGCACTTCATCAGTGTTGGGCTGGAACAGAGGGTCCTGTGTCCAAAGGGGCAGCAGGGAGGCCTGAGAAGACCCTGGCCAGTGGGCCATGGGAAAAGATGGCAGTGGAAGTCGGGCCTCCAGGAGGAAGCAGGTGAAGTGGCATCTGCCATCTGCTCCTGGGAGGGGCTAGCAGGAGGGCTGCTAGGCCAGATCCAGGCCTCAACAGTGCAGCCTTCTCTCCTGGGATGAAGGCTGGGGAGGATCCCCCACTGACCTAACATCCCAGAAGGACACGGAAGCCCTGCTCGGCAATCTCAGGATGCCCATTCCCCATTTTGAAGCCTTCCAATCTTGGCCAAGGCCCATTTTCTTTTTCTAGAACCAAAGACATGTCAGCCCACTCCCTGGTATAGAGCTGTGGGCGGCAGCTCTATACCAGCTCACGTCCAGAAGGTGTCCAGGACCCCTAGGCCACAGATCCACATGGCTCCTCCCTTTTAATTGTATCAACACCTGTCACGTCCTCCAGTCCACCGGAGGCTCAGAGGACTGGAGTGGGGAGAGCCCAGAGCCAAGCCAGAAGGAGTGGGGGCTGACGGCCTGCAATTCCGCGTCCTCGCAGCCACCGTGCTTCCTCTCAGCAATTCCGTGCTACCGAGATACAGCCTGGCCGCGCTGCCGGGAGCGAGCAGGGCGCAATCAGGCCGGCTGCGGGGTTAGGGGCTGCGGAAGCGCTGGGCCAGCGGCCGGAGGGTGAGGTGGGGAAGGGGCTGCGATTACGTAAGCCCTGCTCAGGCGGCGGCGGCGGCCGCGGCGCAGTCCCAAGTGCCCACCCCGCCCCCTCCTCATTGTAGCCTTCGCGGAGGCAGTGGCTCGACCTGGACCCTCCCCTCCCCGCAGCCCGGCGGCGCGCGCACACACACACCTTACCTCGGCCAGGGCTTCTGGCTCATGCCACGCTGTCCGCCGGGCGACCTCGCGTCATGGGGAGCCCAGCACCCGAGCCGCCTAGCGCGGAGGCGGCCGAGGTGCTGGACTGGCTAGCAGGGCCCGACTGCGCCCCGCGCCCGGCGCCCCGCGCCAGGGCCCTCTCTGCAGAGTCCGGAGCGGAGCTCCCCGGTGGGAGAGGATCTGCCGCCCTGAGCCTCCCACCGGGGAGGCTGAGGCTGTGCCCAGATAAATAAGGCCGCTTTGCAGGGAACCCGGCGGGCGCCTCCTCCCTCCCCTTCCCCTCCTCCCTGCGCTCCTCCTCCGCGCTCCTCCCCGCGCTCCTCCGCGGCCGCCACCGGCGCCGCGCGTGCCCCCCGCCCGCCCTAAGAGCCGCGCCCTCGCGCGCTCCCGGCGTCCGGACCAATCCCGGTTCTAGAGCCTGGCTGAGGTGTCGAGAATCCCCAGCCCCGCCCCGCTCCTCTCCGCGCGCTCCCGGTGCGGTACCGACGGGCACGCGCCAGGCGCCAGGCGCCAGCACCCGCTCAGCGGCCGATGTTCGCACAATAACAAACCCCGTAGGCCGCGCGTCCGGGAGGACGGGGCGCGCAGCCAAAGAGCAGCTTCGAGTGTCCCATCTGCGCGAAGTGGTGGCGACCCAGAATCTTGCCAGCTGAGGAGAATTGGGGTCCTTGGCGCGAGCGGTTGGCAGTGGGGTTCCGGATCCTCTGCGCAGATGCAGCTGGCCCTATGTGCCCTTGCTTGAATTGCCACCTGTGAGGGCGGCGAGGAAAGGGAGGTCGAGTGGAGACATCGACAACGTCGCACCTACATACACACACACACACACACACACACACACACCCTCTTCATGGCGCAGGAGAAGCCTCTAGGATCTCAGATTCCGTTCTGTTCCGTTGCGAGTCAGGCTGAAGAATCCCTGTTCGGGGTGACATAGCTGCACACTTGCAAGCAAGAGACTAAAGCGAGCGTCAATGAAAACACAAGACAGTGGAGTGATAGTGGGGAGCGTTACTTCTGACAAAGTCACAAATGATCTGAGACGCCCCCTCCCTCCCCATAGCACTGGGTAGGAATGGTTCAAGAAGGGAGCCAAAGGCATTATGGAGTCAGTCCCACAGGTTCCCTCAGGGATGAAGCAGAGGTCAGGTGGTGGCAGCCTGTATGGCCCAGGGAGGGGGGTTTGTGTAAAAAGACCCATTAAAGGCTGCTGAAGAGCCAGGCCTCCCAGCAGGCTAAAGGGATCCCGATCTAGGGTCTCTCTTGGGAGCAGAAACAACAGATGTTGGGACAGCAGAGTAGCATCCTGCTAGGGAGGGGCTTCAGGGTGGAGTGTCCTCGGATCAGTCTAACTGCTTTGAGAAAGAAGGTCTGTCTGTCTCCTGGGAATGATGTGGGACCCAGAGTCATTAAGAAAGGGAAGTAAGCTGGATCCTAGCTGGTGTGTGTGTGTGTGTGTGTGTGTTATGTATGATCATATATGTGCTGATGCATATATAGAAGTCAGAGTTTCTTAGGCAGTGTGTGTGTGTGTGTGTGTATGGGGGGGCTGATATTAGAATCCTTTTCTATCACTTTTTAAAAATTATATATTTTATATATGTGAGTACACTGTTGCTGTCTTCAGACACACCAGGAGAGGGCATCAGATCCCATCATAGATGGTTGTGAGTCACCATGTGGTTGCTGGGAATTGAACTCAGGACCTGTGAAAGAGCAGCCAGTGCTCTTAACCACTGAGCCATCTCTCCAGCCGCTCTTCTACCACTCTTTATCCTGTTTTTTTTTTTTTCTTTTCTTTGTTGAGACATTTATATTAGACTGGCTGACTTGCAGGTCCCCAGCACCCTAATGTCCTGCCCCTCAGTACTCAGGCTCTTTACCCACAGAACTATCCCTTAGCCCATCACTCTCCCACCCAGCCCCCATTTTCTCTTTTTCTTTCTTTCTTTTTTCTTTTTTCCTTTTGTGTGCATTCTCTCATTGGTTTGGAACTGACTGAGTAGGCTGAGCTGTCTGGTCGCTGAGCCCCGAGGATACGCCTGTGTGGGCCTTCCCAGTACTGAGATTACAGCCACATGCCACAGAGTTCAGCTTTAATTTATTTTTCAATTTCTAAAAAAGATGCATGTGCCGGGCAGTGGTGGTGCACACCTTTAATCCCAGCACTTGGGAGGCAGAGGCAGGCAGATTCCTGAGTTCGACGCCAGCCTGGTCTACAGAGTGAGGTCATTTATTTATTTTATGTATATGAGCACACTGCAGCTGTACACATGGTTGTGAGCCTTCATGTGGTTGCTGGAAATTGAACTCAGCTCGCTCCGGCCCCGTTCCCTCTGGCCCAAAGGTTTATTTATTGTTATATGTAAGTACACAGTAGCTGTCTTCAGACACCCCAGAAGAGGGCATCCGATCTCATTACAGATGGTTGTGAGCCACCATGTGGTTGCTGAGATTTGAACTGAGGACCTTTGTTAGAGCAGTCAGTGCTCTTAACCGCTGAGCCATCTCACCAGCCCCTGCTATTTATTTATTTAGGTTTTTTTTTTTTTTTCGAGACAGGATTTCTCTGTGTAGTCCTGGCTGTCCCAGAACTCACTCTGTAGATCAGGCTGGCCTCGAACTCAGAAATCCACCTGCCTCTGCCTCCCAAGTGCTGGGATTAAAGGCATGCACCACCACTGCCCAACTGCTTTTTAATTTTTAAATGCAATTTGGGGATAGAACTTAGGACCCTGTGCTTGCAAGACACTTTGCTGACCGACAGATTTTTCTCCAAGGCCCCGGCTGTCTTTAACACGGTGAGTCATTGTTCTTACAGCAGGGGCCTTGAGTCCAGCTTGCCGTAGCCATAGCCGTAGCCAGGATTGGGGCAGGCATGTGTGTGGCTGGAACTGGAGTATCACCGTCTTGCCTGGATGTGGATCAGAGATGGTGGATCAGCTCAGGGCAGGGACTAGGGTGGATGAGAGCAACCTGACTATAGCCTTCCCACTTCTCTACTTACTGTCCTTGTACAGGTGGCCCGTGGTGGTAGCATGCGTCCTTGGGCAGAGTGTGCTGGACGAAAAGCCTCTGCACATACAAATAACCACTGGAGAATCAGGAACCGTTAACCACACAGCTCACCCCTGCGGTGGAACGTGGCATGCAGCTGCTCTGTCTAGCTGTTTTACAGCCTGGTGATCCTTCACTGTCAGATGAGACAGGCTCTGAGAACTGCCCGGCTGGCATTGTGCTTATCTCAGTCTTAATTATGTATTTATTTATGTATTTATGTATTTATTTATTTTACACTGTTGCTGTCCTCAGATACTCCAGAAGAGGGCATCGGATGACTTTATAGATAGTTGTTTGCTGCCATGCGATTGCTGGGAATTGAACTCAGGACCCCAGGAAGTGCAGTCACTTAACTACTGAGTCATCTCTCCAGCCCCAGCAGTATCCGTTCTTGTGAAAGAAGCCAGATGTAAAGAATCCCAATGCAGAGCCGGGCGGTGGTGGCACACGCCTGTAATCCCAGCACTCTGGGAGGCAGAAGCAGGTGGATTTCTGAGTTCAAGGCCAGCCTGGTCTACAGAGTGAGTTCCAGGACAGCCAGGGCTACACAGAGAAACCCTGTCTCAGAAAACCAAAAAAAAAAGAAAAAGAAAAAGAAAAAGAAACCCAACAAAACAAAATCAATGCAAGCATGTCTTAAATTGTTGTGCACTTGGGGCTATCTGAATACTTTTCCCCAAAAAATTGTGCTGTGCTTAAATATGGCCAAAGTAGGACTGGAGAGGTGGCTGAGCAGTTAAGAGCACCGTCAGCTCTTCTGGAGATCCTGAGTTCAATTCCCAGCAACCACATAGTGGCTCACAACCTTTTGTAGTGAGGATCTGATGTCCCCTTCTGGTGTGTCTGAAGACAGTGACTTCACACACATATAAAATAAATAAATAAATCTAAGAAAGAAAGAAAGAAAGAAAGAAAGAAAGAAAGAAAGAAAGAAAGAAAGAAAGAAAAGAAAGAAAAGAAAAGAAAAGAAAAGAAAAGAAAAGAAAAGAAAAGAAAAGAAAAGAAAAGAAAAGAAAGAAAGATGGCTAAAGTAAAATAATGTGGGCCAGACTCCAGAACCTTTGGTCCAGCGGCGGTTACAGTCAGCTGGCTCTGAGCCAGTTTCATTCTTACTCGTGCCGATTGGTTCCCCCCTTGTCGGCCATAAATGCCACAGGGGAATCACTAATTGGGATGTGTGCCTTGGCTGGGGCATATAGGATGAGCACACTCACTTATGAAGGTGGGTGTGAGGAAGGCCCAGACACACAGTAACCCTGTTTTTTGAGAACAAATCGATGAGGACACTTTGGAGGTTATCGGGCACTGATCTGGGGGGGTCTTTCCAGTCTTGTCAAAGGACCCACCTGCTTCCCTCTACCGCTGCCATCTTCCCCAGATCAGACACCTGTTTCCTTCATGTCGTCAGGAGCTTCCAACTTACTGCTTTCTCTCCCCCCCCATTCCCCCTCCCCTCCCCCACCTCTTCTTCCCAGGGATCCCAGGAGTCAGCTGACATGCACTCACGGTCCAGCTCCCTCAGGCAGCTATCTCCTCAGCTGTGGTCTGTAAGACCCTCGTTCCTTGGGCTCTACACCAGAAGGAACCACACCCACCGTGGGCAGTACCTCTCTCACCCCGCACTTCACCCCAAGCGGCCTCTTGTCACCTGCCCCGAATGAATCTATTTGACTCTCAGACTCTATATATCCTCCCTAGAAGCTCTCACTTCCACGTCTTCCCCAAACACCAAGAACTCCTCTTCTCAGCCTGGGCCTACTCTGATGGCACAATTACAGTGAACTGTTGGCTGACACAACCCTTAGAGGGCCAGGGTGGGGTTTCCCGGGCACCCAGTGGAGCACAGGGTCAGTTCACACACACCTGTGGTCACGGAAATAGGGAAGCTGGTTTCGAAGCACCTTCCGTGGAGGGTTGCTGCTCTCCTGATGATGCTTTTGGGACATCTTACATCCTGAGAGATCTGTGTCAGACAATGTCCAACTGCCTGCATGGGGGACTTTCGTCTCCTCCACAGAATATGGGGTAGCATGTAGGGCCAGTTCGACCAGGGTTAGTCTCCAGGGATTGATATCGGAGCATGGTTCCTAAGGGCACGTGCGGTGTCTGTCAGTGGAGCACCCCTCAAGTGGAGCACTCTTACCTGGAGGACCCCTGACTTAAAACATCCTCACTTGGATCACCTTTGAAGTAAACATAATGAACGGGAGCACCCTCACTTGGAGCACCCTCAATGGGAGTGATCATTGCTTGGAACACCTTTACCTGGAACAGTTCTCACTTGTAACACCTCTCTCTCTTCTCTCTCTCTCTCTCTCTCTCTCTCTCTCTCTCTCTCTCTCTCTCAAAGATTTATTTATTTAATTAATTATTTTATTATTTAATGTATATATGACTACATTGTAGCTGTGCAGATGGTTGTGAGACATCATGTGGTTGCTGGGAATTTGAATTCAGGACCTCTGCTCGTCCCCATCTAAAGATTTAATTATTACATCTAAGTACACTGTGGCTGTCGTCAGACACACCAGAAGAGGGTGTCATCTGATGCTCATTACAGATGGTTGTGAGCCACCATGTGGTTACTGGGATTTGAACTCAGGACCTTTGGAAGAGCAGTCAGTGCTCTTAACTGCTGAGCCATCATCTCTCCAGCCCTGGAACACCCCTCTCTTGAGATAGCCCTCATCTGAGGCTATTCTTACGTCCCTCACCCTTACCTTGAAGTCAGAGCAGAGAGGACTGCCTCCTCTCCAGGCTTCTAAGGTCCAGCTCTACGGCAATGGGGAGGATGGAGACTAGGGCTGCTGGCACATTTGGCTCAGAGAGAAAGGGTAGAGGGAACATCATGGAATCACCCCTAAGCCTAGAGTGAGCGAGAGCTCTACACCTTCTCTAAGTCTTACCAGCCATGTTCCCAGAAGATCCCCAGGTGTGTTCTTGCCAGGTTCTAGTGTGGAGAGGGTGCTGGGGAGGCACATGGCTGGGTCAAATCCTCCCCGGTCGGTCCCCTCACTGGACCCCTTCTGGGACACGTGGCTGGGCTGTAAGGAGGAATACCTTGAGAGTCTCAGCACAGTAGGTGGGAGCGCCCCCTTCAAGTCATCCTGAGGCCAATAGGCAGCACTTCGTGCCCTGCTCCTCTCTACTCTCTCGCCTTATCTCTCCTCCTTAGTACCCTGTGCCCTTAGCCATTCCTCTTGCTGTCCCCATTTTTACCCCTCCGCCCTTTCCTTTTCCTCCACCCTGTCCCTGCCAAGACTCAGAGGCTGAAGAGCACAGGAGAGAAGCAGGTGGGACATCAGTCGTCTGACTGTCCTGATGACCTGATGACAGGGTGAGGGCGCTGAGGTTCTCTGCTGGCCTCTGCTCTGGTCTGGCCCCGCCCCCTGTCAAGACAGAGGCTGACTCCGGGCCCAGCTGTCACCTCAGCAGCGCGAGTCGCCTAGTGATGGCGGTCTCCCGGCAACGGTCGTCTCCTAGCAATGGGATATTTTCCCCTGGCCCTGGCTGGAGCCAGTGGCTATTTATAGCTCAGCTTCAAATCAATCAGCAGCTGCATTTTGGGCTCCTCAAGAGATGCAAGGTGTTAGGGGGTGGGTTCTTGGCAGATAAAAACAAACAACAACAACAACAACAACAACAACAAAAACCCCACAGAAATAGAAACCTCAGTGCCCGATCCCCTGAAGTGCCAGGCTGATGGGGGGATCCAGATCCCATGGGAATGGGTGGAACCCTGAGACTTCTTGGGAGCTGATGGCTATGATTGTATCCTGGATGAGGTCTCTATGTTCAAGGGACTAATGCCTGGACCACCCTGAAACTGCCCAGGTCCAGCTGGGTCCAGCAAAGGAAGGCAGTGCTCATGGCGGGTGTCAATGATGCACTTTATTGGTCTCCTGGTACCCCCTGCACATCGTTATAGGAGCCGTCTCCCTTATTCCCACCTTGTGGCTCCATCCAACAGGATTCACGCTCAATCCTGGCTGTAAGGGTCCTGGTGCCAAAGGCTCACTAAGGGACACAGGAAGGCTCTCGGGTCACCTATATCTAGCCTCCACTTGGCTTCAAATGGAATTTGAGATCTATGAATGGGGGAGTCTTGGGCAGATGGGAGAAACTTGTTCCCCCGTTCTCACAAGATCAAGGAGAAACTCAAACTCACCCTCTACCAGTCTGTCAGATTACAGGTTATTTTTGTGGTTGTGTTTGTTCAGATGTCCATGGTCCTGGAGCCATTGGCTCTCTACTGCCTGTCCAATCTCCTCACGTAGCTCCTCCCCACATCGCCTCATTGGATGGCGTGCTCAGTGGGAGCCAGCCACAGGTCTCCTATCAGCTCTCCTGATAAATATTTGGACTGCTTATCCTCCAGTCTGCTCAGGGCCCAGCACACTGCAGATACATCACGGATGTCCTCAACCTGCAAAGGCCTGTGTAACAGGGGACAGCGTGGTTGGAGATGGGCTACCTGAGTGGTGACACTCATAACAACCAAGGTCTCTGCTGTCCCCGCTGCCCCCACTGCCCCCTCTTCATCCCATGAGGTGCAGTACAAGACCCTGGGGAAGACAGTACAGGAAACAGGTCTCAGTGTGATCTCCAGCCCAGACAATCCCTGTGATGGATAATTTTGGATGTCAGCGTAATACATGTAGGAAGAGAAAATTCAGTTGAGGAATTCCTTTCATCAAATTGGCCTGTGAGTATGTCTTTGAGGCATTTTCCTGACTCTGAGCACATCTATCTGTCTGTCTATCTATCTATCTCTTATCCATCATCTATCTGTCTATCCACCCATCTATCTATCAATCATAATAATAATAAAAGAAAAAGAGTCATTTTCTTTTCTTTATTTCTTTCCTTCTTGGTTTTTTTTTTTTTTTTTTTTTTTTTTTTTTTTTTTTTTTTTTTTTTGCTGTTGTTTTGTTTATAGATACAGTCTTTCACTGTGTAGTCCTGGCTATCCTGTCTACTCAGTTCTGTAAACCAGGCTGGTTTTGAACTCGCAGAGATCCACCTGCCTCTGCCTCCTGAGTGCTGGAATTAAAGGCACATACCACCACCACCACCACCACCACCACCACCCGGCTGAGACCCATTCCTTAAGGTAAGGGCACAAAATCTTGAGACGTTCAAGGGAGCCCTGAAGCTTGAGCATAAACAACTAAGGGTTCTCTGAGGTGGGGGAGGGGCTCTCGTTTATCCATTTGCTCATTTTCCCCACCTATACCAGCTCTGTTGGACCCTGAGGCTACTCATGGTTTTCTGCTATCTATGCCCACAGGCGTCAGACTTCTGCTAGCCAATGATGTTCAAGGGTCCCTTTTCCTGACCATTGTGAAGAGTGGCGTCTGTCTAGATCTCCCATGGTGATAGAATCATTGTTATGTTGCTGGAAGATGAAGACGGGAAGGGCAAGTTTAATAGAGAGACTCTGGTCAGGTGAGTGCTTCTTTCAGACCAGTTACTCCTTAGTAACCTCTTAGTAACCCCTAGCAGTTACCTCTTACTGCTAGGACTGCCTTTGGAGATTAGGGTTGGGCAGCCGGTCAGCTCCGAGACTGGCCAGCTCATGCCCCATCATCACCATTAGAGGGCGCCTGGAGACTATTTTCTGCCTCAGTGACTTGAGGCGGGAAGACTGCCAAAGAATTACCAAAGTGCTGCAACCTCTGAGGCCTAGACAGTTGTGCTTGTGGTTGCCCCAGGTGTCCTGCATCCTTGGTTCAGGCCTCAGCATCTGCTAGACTTTCATCAGACGTGCCATTTCTTCCCCCCCCCCACCCCACTTCCAGTTTTAAAGTTTTAAAATTACAACCACAGCCATTCCCCCACCCCCGACCCCACATTGATAACACTTATTTAAAGGGGGTTGGAGCATTAAAAATGCTCGAGGCCAGCCGGGCGTGGTGGCGCACGCCTGTAATCCCAGCACTCTGGGAGGCAGAGGCAGGCAGATTTCTGAGTTCGAGGCCAGCCTGGTCTACAGAGTGGGTTCCAGGACAGCCAGGGCTATACAGAGAAACCCTGTCTCGGAAAAAAAACAAAAAACAAAATAAAAAAAAAATGCTTGAGGTTACCATTTTTATTTTTGTCATGCCTTTTCTTTTCGTTTTTAAAGATTTATTTATTTATTATATGTAAGTACACTGTAGCTGTCTTCATACACTTCAGAAAAGGGCATCAGATCCCATTACAGATGGTTGTGAGCCACCATGTGGTTGCTGGGAATTGAACTCAGGATCTCTGGAAGAGCAGTCAGTGCTCTTAACCGCTGAGCCATCTCTCCAGCCCATATTTAATGTTTCTTATAAGTACAATCATACTACACTGTGTTTACCGACCCATGGAGAAAGCTCTGGTCACTTTCACCTTTTGACTATTATACCTCATTTTGACTCTCTGGTCTGGGGCAAGGAACCAGTCGATCCTTCTCACTGGTCAGAGAGGGTCTGGAGTCAAGGAGAAGGCTGCCAGCAGGACCAACTGTTCCCTCCCACTGAGACCACTGGGTCTCACCCGCCCCTGAGTCCAGGTCCAGGCCAACCGGAAGGGCTTCACCGGAACCCGGAGGATCCAGACAGAGCCCTGGGGCTGGAAGAGAGATCCTCGGGAGATTGCCAAAGCTCTTCTTCTATTTTCGGTCTCCTCCACCCTCCCCTTGGTCAGATCGGAAGGACAAGCTGCTCCAATCTTTGGGGGGCCTCCATAGTGACTCTAGTGCGTTATTTTAAGAGATTCTCATGTAGCCCACAGCGACTCACTATGGAGCCAAGGGTGACCTTGGACATCTGGGCTTCTTCCTCTACTTCCTGCCTGCTGGGATTACAGGCAAGACCCACTACACTCTCAGTTTAACATTCTTTTGAAGATCAAAGCCAGGGATGTATGCCTATGTGGTCGGTGCTCTATAACCTACCCACATCCTCAGGCTGCCTGGGATATCTTTCGGATTCCCTTTCAGTTCATCTAGACTGTAGGGACGGCCTGCACTATGGCACTGGCGAAGACTTCCAGGCTTTATTTCCGGTCAGGTGGGTCCCGGCAGGTCCTCCAGAACGCCTCAAGTTTTCATAGTATTCATTGAACATTGAAAGAGTGTGAAGGTAGGTGAGAAAGTATGGTGGCAGGAGGCCTGCACTGCCCACGCTGCTTCTTCCAGACCTAGCCAGTATTCTTTTCCCCAAACCCAAGGTTTGGCTTAGCTCCATACCCAAGCCCTCTGTACCCTCTCTTATGAGATGCAGGAACACAAGGATTTTAATCTCTTTCCCCCAGAGTACTAGTAGCAGGGTACCAGTGTTCAGATGTTGGCTGCAGACTCCACTCCCTCTCTTAGAAAGGGACAGTCCCACTGCCCACTGAGGTCCACGCAAGATCAAGAGAGGTGGACAGCCCTCCAGATTCCAGTCGACAGCGAACCCCACCAGTCCACCAAAAGTTCCAGGGTACTGGGGAATCTCCAAATGGGGAAAGAGGAGTTCTTTCTACAACAACCCGGCCTTGGACCTAGCTCCCGCCTTGAGCCCGCCCCACCCACATGAGGGTGCTGCGATTGGAGGAAAGTTCTGCAGCTTGTGGCGATTGGTCCGAGAGCAAAGGCCCCGCCCCCTAGCCCGCTCTCAGAAGTGGGCAGCGCCTAGGGGTCGCCGGTTGTGGGGACGCGCCGGGCCGGGCAGCCGCGCCGCGGGGCTGCTCGTGCTGCGGCCCCGACCCTCCCGGGGCAGCAGCCCGAGGCCCCGGCGCGTCCCCTAACCATGCTGGTAGCCACGCTTCTCTGCGCGCTGTGCTGCGGCCTCCTGGCCGCGTCCGTTCGTGCTGGCTACTCCGAGGACCGCTGCAGCTGGAGGGGCAGGTACCCAGGAGGGACTGCGGGGAGGCTTGTTTTCTCTTTTAATTTAAATCTTGGGTTTGGAGGGCTCCCTCCCACTTGGAACTGAGGAAGCGCAGACCTCAATGTCGTGTTCCACAGAGTGGACGCAGATGTTGGTGGCCGCGGGAAAGGGGATGAGTGGGCTAGGGACACGCGGGCCACCCACCTGATAACCACTGTCCTGTCCCCAGCGGTTTGACCCAGGAGCCTGGCAGTGTGGGGCAGCTGACCCTGGACTGTACTGCGGGCGCTATCGAGTGGCTGTACCCAGCCGGGGCGCTGCGCCTGACCCTGGGCGGTCCCGATCCCGGCACGCGGCCTAGCATCGTCTGTCTGCGCCCAGGGCGGCCCTTCGCTGGTGCCCAGGTCTTCGCTGAACGGATGGCCGGCAACCTAGAGTTGCTACTGGCGGAGGGCCCGGACCTGGCTGGGGTCCGCTGCGTGCGCTGGGGTCCCCGCGAGCGCCGAGCCCTTTTCCTGCAGGCCACACCACACCGCGACATCAGTCGCAGAGTTGCTGCCTTCCGTTTTGAACTGCACGAGGACCAACGTGCAGAAATGTCTCTCCAGGCCGGAGGTCTTGGTGTGGATGGTGAGTGACTAGATTAGCTGTGGAGGAGCTGGGTGTCCGAAATTGGCCTACAACTGGCCTTGCCACCCCACTGCACGGAGAGTCCTTAGCTTAATGGAGGCCAGTCTGGTGGAGAGCATAGTGGCTTCCAGGTCATGGAGAGGTGCTCCCTCCTTTTTCTCTTCCTCCTCCCCCTCCTCCTCCTCCTCCTCTTAAAGGTTCAGTTTTGGAAAAGAGCAGGAGGGGGCGAATGCCCGAGAGGCCAGCCTTGAGTCTCTGGTTTCTGAAGGGTTGGGGGAAGGGTTAGGCTGGGGCAGAATCAAAGCCTATGGCCAAGGCTGTCCAGGGCTCCCTGGCCTGGTGGTGACCTCCTTCCCCTCCCCCCAGCCCAGCCAACAAAAGTCCAGTGTGCCTCTTCGTTACCATGGAGACTGCCTGCCCTGCCTCCCTGCAGGGCACCAGGCCCAGTGCTTTGCTCTTCTGGGACGAGTAGCCTGACCCTGCAAGGAATGGCTCTCTTGACTGTTCCGCCCTAGCTGGAGACCCCAGAGCCGGAGTCCACTAGAATAGTCCTAGCTGGGCCTGGGAGGCAGCTCTGGGAGGCCACGTTTCTCAGGGTCGGTCAAGAGTTTGTGAGATGGCTGTCAGCAAGAATGTGTACGAGGCACCGAGGCGCCCATCAGTAGGCATGCACCTGCAGGGTGTCTTCAGGCTGGTGACGCTGGAAGAAGGGTTTAGTCGCTAGCTCCTGGACCTTTTCCTCCTGGGAGGAGCTGTGGGCTCGCGCTGAGAGATCACAGGCCTGGCTGATGACCTGCCTTGCATGCTAGGTGCCTGCAGGCCCTGCAGTGAGGCTGAGCTCCTTCTGGCTGCGTGCACCAGTGACTTCGGTGAGTGTTCCCGCTGTGGGAGAGCTTAGGGTCTGCCCCGCATGCCCACATGCGCACCACTGGCCACCACGTCTCTTCCTAGTGATCCAGGGGACCATCCGTGGGGTCGCCCATGACACGGAGCTGCAAGAATCCATCATCGCTGTGGCGGACGCCCGCGTCATTCGCCAGACGCTGCCGCTGTTCCAGGAACGGAGCTCGGAGGACCAGGGCCAGGCCTCCATTCGTACCTTGTTGCGCTGTGGTGTGCGTCCTGGCCCGGGCTCCTTCCTCTTCATGGGCTGGAGCCGATTTGGTGAAGCTTGGCTGGGCTGCGCTCCCCGCTTCCAAGAATTCAGCCGTGTCTATTCAGCTGCTCTCTCGGCCCACCTCAACCCGTGTGAGGTGGCACTGGACTGAGAGACCTGGGAGCAAGCCCTGGATGGACCTTCTTCTGGGAGTGGGGTGTTGGGGGAGGGGTGACAGGAGGGTGGGTGGGAAGGGTGTGGCACAGATAGCATCCTGGTACCCACAGTGAGGTGGTAGAATACTAAATAACCTGGATCATACCAGCCACTGTAGACGTGATCTTCTGTGGCAGACAGGCACACCCAGCTCTGCTCCTGCCTCACCTTACCTACTCTCTGGTCTGCTGCCCTTCTAAGCTTGCTGACCGGTTGAGCTCCTGTTCTCCTCCAACTCCAGGGTGCTGCTGGGGTTCAGACCAACTGTGCCGCAGTTTGGAAGACTTGGCCCAATTGGCTCTTTTTTTAAGGTGGCCTGGTGGGGGGGGGGGGCAAGCAGACAGACATCACTTCCAGCTCTGAACGAGGCCTTTTAGGGAGGGGTGCTGCAGCCTGGCGCTGTGCCAGTCCCTTCCGTGGTCGTTGTGAGCCCACAGCCATCCTTGGCCCGGTCCCGCCCTCGGGGAAGAATGGGTCCCTCTGTCCAGAGGCCCCTGAGACGTGCTGAGCATCCGGACGCGGCAAACCGCCTGCAGGGTGTGGGGTCTCCCCTGCAGGATCCTGCTTGTTCGTTTCCGGCGGGAGAAATGGACAATGGGGTCTCTAAGGACTGTTTCCCGCCACTGGCCCCATTGTTGCCATCCCTGCCTTCCTCCTGGGCCTCTCTCTATTGCGCAAACGGCTAGTGAGACCCTGTGCAGACAAAGCCTGTGGCTTGAAAGCCCTCCAGTGAGGTGTTCACTGGGTGTCTTAGGACATCAGTCAGATTCCTGCTGCTGCTACCTCGTGGCTCCTGGGAAACAGCTTCAGCACCCGTGCTGAGCAGAGTGCGAGTGGAGCTCTTGAAATGCCTGACCTCCCTCCCTGTAAGGTTTTCCATCTGTCATCAGTCCCAACAGACTATTCATTCAGACTTGGAGAGCGATCAGGAATGCAGAGACCAGACATACAGTTCCCAGCCTCAGACTATGCCAATGACGGTACCTGGTGGTGCTGCGCCCTACACAGGCCCTGGAATGGCTGCTTTGGAATGTTTATAGTCAGATAACTCAGATCACACCTGTGTAATCTAACAGTGGGCAGAGAGCTTGCTCCTTTTACATAGACTGCTTCTGGAGAGGGAGGGGTAATGAGGGAAGAGGTCACTCCTGCAGGGTCGGCAATGACATTTTCTCCCTCCATATCTGTCTCTGAACTGGCCCCTTGCTACTTCCTCTTTTCTCCCCAAGCTCCATGGAGTGTGAAGGGTTAGACCCTCACCTTTCCATCTGGTAGGGGAAGTTGGTCCAGCAGCCTCAAGTCTGCTCTAGGGAAGAGGTGATGAAGGTCCCACACAGTAGAGGCAGAGACAGCAAGGGGAATGGTGTGTGAACAGGTGGACCCAAATCACAGGAGCTAGCCTGGGAAGCTTTGTGGGGGGACCAGAGACACCCCCAAGCAGAGCCCTGGCAGCTGAGGAGCACAGGGTGGGTGCCAATGTCAGGTAAGGTTGCTGGGGCTTTTTGGGTGCTCTAGGTCTGAGAATACTGCCAGGAGCAGCAGACAAGAATAGTTGTGTCCAAGCCACTGTGTCTAGAATTCAGTGTGTGGGAGGGCTCTGGCATAATTCTCCCAGGGGCCAGATTCTGAGCTGGTTGGAGCAGAGCCTCTCTCTGCAGAGTACACGTACACCTGCTGCCTTGAACAGCAGTCCTGCAGATGTTATCGAGGGTAAAACTCTGCACCTGGGTGATAGGGTCTTGGGCATGTTCAATTTGGAAGCCATCACTGTCTAGGCTAGGGCTAGCCCAGGAGGATCAGGCCATCAGTGAGCATAGGCAAGGAAGATCTGCCATTCCTACACATTTAGCTTGACTCAAGGCTCTATCTGTTTCCATGCAGGGCCTTACTAGGAGTCACGCAACCCTTTATTTTTGAAGGAAGGAGATCTTCCGGGCTCCTGGGCTGTCTTCCACCCTAGGTTAGGCCTGCTGCCAGCACCCGGCCGCTCACATCCTGCCCCCTCCCTCCATACTCACTAGAGAGCCAACATCTGTCTCTATCTGCCCGCCCCTCTTCTTCAACCCCAGAATACTCTATGTTTCTCCCCTAATTATTGTCGCTGTAGGGTGGGGGGCCTGGAAGGACGCCCTCTGTGGTTTGCTTCTGGGTTTTTTTGGTAGGCTTTTAGGAAAGGAAGTCTTGGTCAACAGAATTTGCATGAGTTGACTTTCAGTTAAAGGCCCTGGCTATAACCCGAGGCTGCGGGCCAGAAGCAGTGCAGCCTCAGGAGGATCTAGAACTGAGATTCCGTGTGGTTGTCTGTAGAGTCCGCTGTATGTCTCGGACCGTAGACCCACTGGAGGCAAACCCTGTCATTTTCACCCACCGCCTGGGTCATCGCGACCCCAAACCATCACCCGGAACCCAAGGAGCCCCCCCCACTCCCGCCCAGGATGGCCGGGCGGAGAAGAATTAGTGTAGGACTGGCCGCGGAGGCCTCTTCCACTTCCGGCGTCTGATCGCTGCGGATATCTAGACGTCTGCAGTCCCGGCTGCGGCCGGTGTAGGCTCTGAGCGGACCGCTCACGGCTCAGGCAGGGGGCAGCGGGGAGAGCAACCGCTTCTAGCTACCGACCGGGAGCCTTGGGAAGTACGACCTTGAACTGAATGTCTCTCAACCATGGATCACGACGACCCAGCCGAAGCGTTGACTGAGCTGCGCGAGAAGCGGCTGGGCTTGCTGGAGATACTGCAAGCGGCGGCAGGCTCGGGATTGGCCGTCTATACGGTGTGGGCGCTGCTGCTGCAGCCGGGCTTCCGCCGGGTGCCTCTAAGGCTGCAGGTGCGGCTTTGAGCCTTGGAAGGAGAGGGACCAATACTGGTGCAAGACAAGGACCAATGGGTGGGTTCAAGGCTTCTGTAGGTAGCGTAAAGATGGGCGGGATCAATTATGGCGCGGGACCTTTACCCGGGTGAGTTGGGACCAATAAGTTGTAGAGCCTGGGTCTATCGTCGCGACTAAGGTTAAATGAATGAAGCTGGGATTGAATTACTGAGGAGGTATCGGCCAACGACTGGAGAGTGGGCGGGGCTGCACTGGATGTGACAGGTATCAAGTTAAAGATGGAAATCTAGTAGGCACGCATCGGCCCCCAACCTGGTACTTCTGCCTGTGCGATTCTAGCCTCAGCCCACCAAATTCCTTTTTCAGGTGCCCTATGTTGGCGCGAGTGCCCGGCAGGTTGAGAACGTGCTTTCACTGTTGCGAGGCCGCCCTGGAAAAATGGTGGATCTAGGCTCTGGTGATGGCAGGATCGTAAGGCCTGTGTCTGTATATTCGTTGTCCCTCCCATGGTGGCCCCATTCCCTTCATCCAGATCCCACACTCTTGGCTTCCATAGGTGCTGGCGGCCCACCAATGTGGTCTCCGTCCAGCTGTGGGGTATGAGCTGAACCCGTGGCTTGTGGGACTTGCACGGCTGCATGCCTGGAGGGCCGGTTGTTCCGGGAGTGTCTGCTACCATAGAAAAGATCTCTGGAAGGTACCCTACCAAACTTGATCCCCCCCCTCCTCACTTCCTTCTCTTTCTCTGTCTCTCTCTCTCTCTCCAAACTTGATTTTCTTTTCCCTCCCTTTTATTCTTTTCTTTGAGATGTGGTCTCTAGTCCAGACTTATCTCAGACTAGCCTAGGATGACAGGCATGCACCATCAGACCTGGTTTATGCAGAACTGGAGATCAAACCCAGGGATTTGTGTATGCCAGGCTAGCACTCTGTCGACTGAGTCACACCTCCAGCTCCTGATATCTTTATCTCCCAAGTTTCATGCTCTGAGAGGCTATCCTGCAGATATCTGGGTGGGCTGGAGGCCCTACCTTAGGGACCGAATGCCCTCCAGCTTTCATCTTGTTTCCTACAGGTGAGCCTCAGGGACTGTCACAACGTGTCTGTGTTCCTGGCTCCCAGTGTGGTAGGTCTTGGCCTTTGGATGTCCTCGGGCCTGGGGTGTGTTCTGGGCCCAGCTGGATGGGGCAGCTCCTTCTTACCTGCTCCTGTGCCCTCCTCCCTCCTGTTCCCACCCACAGCTCCCACTTCTGGAGGACAAGCTGCAAGAGGAGCTTCCTGCCGGGGCCCGGGTGGTGTCTGGACGATTCCCCCTCCCCACCTGGCAGCCTGTAGCTGTTGTGGGCGAGGGCATCGACAGAGTTTGGGCCTATGATGTCCATGGTACTGGACCAGTTGTGTCTTCCTGTGGGGCGCCCATCAAGGCTATCCCAGAGTCCAGTTCTACCTTGGTCCCTAGGGCCCCTGTTTGACAAGCTGGCTGACTAGATAAAATAAAGACTCTGTGGGTTCAATCCAGACTTTTTTTGTTTTGTTCTGTTTTGGTTTTTTTGAGCCAGGGTTTTTCTGTGTAGCCCTGGCTGTCCTGAAACTCACTCTGTAGACCAGGCTGGCCTCGAACTCAGAAATCCACCTGCCTCTGCCTCCCAAGTGCTGGGATTAAAGGTGTGCACCACCATTGCCCGGCCAATCCTGACTTTTATTTGTTCCGGGAATCACTTCCTGGGATGGGCTTCCAGGGGCTTCCATGCTGGCTGTGAAGAGATTTGATTTGAGCTTTTTCTGGCAGACTAGCTAGTGACTCCGAGTCCTTGGGCGCCGAGGCCTAGTGGAAGGGACAGCTTCTCCTTGGGGATCTCCTGTATTCACCAACTTCCTCAGTTTCAGGATTTCCTGCTTGTACCTGATTGGGATGATCAGACAAATCACTTTTCTAGCCACAGATTCTTTCCACGTAGATTAGGACCCTGAGGTCACATCCAGCCTACCTGCCCAAGTGCTGGTCCACATAGTCCTGTAGCTCAGAGAGCTGCTGCTCGGCCATGGTGGCCCGGACCATCAGCCGCGCCCGTTCCTGTTCTAGCCCTGCCTGGTGGAGGCATGAGGCATGAGCCACGGCAGGACATTGGCAAGGGGATGCCCACCGTCCCCTCCCTACTACCTGAGTATCCCGAGAGAAGTCCTGCAGCTTCTGCTGGATTTGGGCCCAGGATGCAGTGTCCAGAGCCCTGGGAGGAGAGGGGAGGAGGGGCAGTCTCCAGGCCAGGAGTAATACCCGCTGTGTGGTTTTAGGACAGCATAGCACTGCCTGGAGCCCCGAAGCATCTGTACATGGACAATCCTCTGACTAGCTCAGTGATCCCTGGTCTATACAGTGTTTTCTTCCCCAATCCTTGGGAGGTGCTACCTCAAGAACCTGCCTGGTACACAGCAGGTATAGAGGCCACCAGGCTGCCAGCTGCCACCAAACCCAAGTTTCACCTGTCAGATACTTAACAAAACAGCCATCCGTTTTTCAACGATTACCAGTGTTCACCATACAAACTTGAGATAACCCAGAGTAGGGATAAGAGAACACTACCCAGGAGCAAGGGTTGCTAGAGGGAACAGAGGCTGTGCAGCTTCTGGTTCTTCTCGCCTGACTGGCAGACCTCCCCTACACCAACAGAAAGCACTCACAGTGGCTGTGACTTGTCCTCCTTGGAAGTGTCACCAGATCCCTTCTCTGGGTACAGCAGCAGTGTCCTATGTCGGCCATACTGTAAAAGAACATGGTAGGTTCCCTTGGTTGGCTGAAGAAGGCCGACTGCTCAAAGGCTCCGAGCTTGGGTTGAGGCCAGGAGTCAGTCCTTCCTGGAACTCTGGGCTTCAAGATAGTTTGGGGCAGCGGGGAGGGGGCACCTGGGCCCCAGTATTACCTCGGTCTCCCTTGGGTGGCTGAGTTCAGTGGCCCAGTGCATGGGTAATGGCTCCAGGTTGATGGATGTTGCAAAAGTAGCCCTGGGGATACCATGTGAGCGGTTGGGATCTGTTTGGGCCCAGCGCTGTCCTGCAGCATACGAAAGCACAGCACAGGTCGCGTGTTGCTATCCCTCCCTGCGTGCCTGGGCCAGGGTGGAGCCCACCTGCAGGAGGTTAGCAGCAACTCCTGCCTCTGGTTCACATCTGCCAGGCGCTTGCGGTAGGCCCGGGCAGCTTGGGCCAGCTGTTGCTCTCGGCTGCGGTGTGCGGCCCGAATGTCCTGCAGAGTGGCCTCCAGGAAAGCTTGAAGGGCTGCCTGACTTGTGCCACTACCGGCATTCTCCTGGAGGGGGGTGCGTAGGACAGAGCTAGGGCTGGGGCTGGGTTGGAACCAGGTTAGGCAGCTAAGCTGGCGGAGCTGGGCTTGAGCTGGGTAACATGGTCTGGCTTAACCTTACCTCCTATCCCAGCTGGCTGGGCCGGGACCCGGGAGCACAGATTCCTTGTAACTGCCTGCCCAGCACAGCCAGGCCAGACTCATGCTCCTCGGGTCTCAGAGTGTACTTCCGACCACTAACCATGACTAGAGTGCTCACCACCGTCTCTCTGGCATAGCGCTGCAGCCGGACAGCGTACTCCTCGTTCAGCTTCTTCAGCTGGAGCTGCAGCTGAGCATTTTCAGCTTCAGCCTGCCGGAGCTGACCCTTCCAGGAGGACAGCACCTGGGAGCACCGAGAGGGACTGCTCTGTTTGTAGGACTCCCTCCTGCCAGGGTCTCGAGGCCCGTGGGGTGGGTAAAGCCTCACCATGGCCTGGGCAGCCAGTTGCTGGCCAGCTGTCCTGGCTTCCTCTCGGGCTCCCTGCAACTGCTGGCTTAGGGCCGCCCTGTGAACACAGCCCAGGCTCAGCTAGGCCAGGGCAGGTTCTCCCTCATCCCCTAAAGAGGGATCTCTCTGACCGCTGGGCCCTGCTTGTTCTACGTGAGATGAAGCTCACACTTGTGTCTCCAGTGCCTGCTGCCTGGCTCTGTGGTGTTCCAGAACCCATTTCAGTTCCTCCTGCAGCTTCTGCTGGCCTCCCGGTGGCTGCAGGGTGAAAAAGACAAACCCCAAACTCGTGGGCAGATCCCTGTGCTAGGTGGTTGTGCACTCACGTGGTCCGTGCTGATCAGGCTTAGAGAGCCTGCCTTTCGTGGGCTGCGCCTTCGTGGACAGAAGGGAAGTGAGGGGAGGGGAAGGAGCAGCAGACACCCATTTCACTGTCCCCCGTGCAAGGCGCTCAGTCCAATCCATGCTCATGGTAACCGAGAGTCTGTGGTAGGTTAACATTCAGGCCTGGGTTTCTCTACTGACCTCTAGTGGTGTCCTCTGGTATTGCCCCAGATTGGCCGCTGGTTGGACTCTATGTCCCTGGCAGGCACCACTTCCCTGCAGTTCTAGCTCCAGCACCCGACTTTCCAGTCGAAGAACCTGTGGAGATCGAGGGTGACCCAGGGTCCCGCTAGCTGCCGGACCACCTGGAGCAAGTAGATATTCACCTGGGTGCATGCAGGAGAACATAGACAGGAGCCAGGTAGAGGTCCACGGACATGAAGTATATGTTCATTCCCCGCACCTGAACCCGGCTGTGTCCCCTGTTCCTGAATGAGCTCAGGCTGACACACACAGCTCGCTTGGCTACTCACTTCCTTCCGCAGCTCAAAGACTTCGGCCTCATGCTGTTCCCGCAGGTGATGGGTGGCGAGCTGCAGATCCACGAGCTCCTTCGAAATCTGTGGGTAGCCAGGGTGAGAGATGCTGCCAGTGGCGTCTCAGGCTCCCTGCTCTCACCACACCCTGCAGCCCTATATCCACCTGCAGCCGCTGCTCCTCACTCAGCTCCAGATGCGTCTGATGCTCCGTCTCCAGGCAGGTGGCCCAGGCTGGGCGCCCAGAAACTCTTGGCAGCCAGTCCTCAGCTCCTGGAACAGCCTGAGGAGGCGGCACCACCCCCCCACCCCCCACATGTAGGTGGCTCTCAGGCCTGGGCTGTGGGTCCTATTCTCACGGAAGCATTTCGGCCCTGCTGAACTAGATCAGCCCCTCCCCGGGGCAGGAACAGACACGGGAGCCCGGGACTTCATCCCTTCTGGACACTTAAGAAAAGGGAGGACTCCAAGAAAATACCAGTGTCTTGGGAGGACTCACGTTCACTGCAACTTGAAGTGGGGCCCATGGCCTGGGATCTGGGGCTGCCGCATACTCCATCGAGGAGAGAAGTTCTGGCCCCTGACCCGTCTGACGGGTGGCCTACTTCCTGGCTGGTGCTGGAAGTATGTTGTCAGTGTTGCCAAGGCCTCTGTTGATCTTAGAGACTACCTATCCTGCTTACAAGGTTAGGAAGAATGGTATCCACAAATGACACCCTTTCCTTCCTGGGCCTCAATCCCTCAGGGCAAAAGCAGGCTCTTGCCGGCCAGCTGGGTCAGGGAGTGCAGTGCAGGACAACGCCAAACCTGTACCTGCAGTTGCAGACACTATTTGTCTTTATATGGAATGCCGAGTCGTCCCTTAGGGATTTGTAACTATTTCCAGTGGTTCCCAACCTTCTAATGCTGAGACCCTCAGGCGGTGACTCCCAGCCATAAGATTGCTACTTCGAATTGCAATTTTGATATTGTTATGAATCGCACTGTAAGTGTCTGTGTTTTCCAACGGTCTTAGGCAACCCCCTCCTTTTTTTTTTTTTTGAAGTGTCGAGACCCACAGGTTGAGAAGCACTGTATTAGACTCTTGTCTACCTTCCTGTGTTAGTCGAACTAACACTAGCGGGTGAACGAGCTGGCCACACACCATCACCCTCTGTCTGAGAGAAATGGGCATAATCTGGGGGAGTAGACCTTGGGAGCTAGCTCAGCCTGAGCACCAGAAAGGTTGACTTTAGGAGGCGCCCTTGCGAAGCATGCGCACTGCAGCACTGTGTTCAACCGGTGCGTGTGGTCCCTTCTTGCGCATGCGCAGTTCCTGCCCTCGTCCATCGGGTCTCCGCCGCACTCCCTCAGGATTGCGACCCAGGAGTGGTGATGTCGTGGTGGGCAGCGGCCACACTCTCTCCAGGACTAGATCGGCGGCTCAAGTGCGAGTGAGGGAAACACCAGGGAACGAGATCCACCCAGGTCTGGGATCCTAGTGCAGTTGAGGGAGGCGGGGTCTGCGGAGGAAGGCGGAGCTAGAGAGAAGCCGCATTGCTGTGTAGCTTTTCTGGGAAGTTGAAGCTGGGACAATGGGCGGGGTCTGAGGAGAGCAGGACCAGCAGCCCCTGAGTCTTGGAGCTTGGAACTGAAGCAGTTCCTCTGGGAAGCTCCCGGGTAGCAGAGCAACTCTTCCTTTGTGACCCCTGTGTGTGTGTGTGTGTGTGTGTGGCTGACCCGCCTCGTGCAACTCAGAAGGGATTCACTAGGTTGAGAAAGTACGAACTGGCTGAGGTCTGCGACCGACCATGAAGGTCAAAGTCATCCCAGTACTTGAAGACAACTACATGTACCTGATCATTGAGGAGCACACGCGGGAGGGCGTAGCTGTAGATGTGGCTGTGGCCAAGAGGGTGAGGACAAAGGATGCCTTCGGGGGACTCCCGGAGCACACTCGGCTCCCTAATTTTTTAAGTCATTTGATGTATTATCTTTGGGTCCTCTTAAGTATGGCTACCTTTGATGTTCGTAGTTCCCCAGTCATTGTAATTATCTGCCCGACATCTCCCTTAACCTTTGCTGCCCTGGGTCCTGGGCCTGCCTATGGAATTAGGCATCTACACCTAGTGCGCCAGTATGGGGCGGGTGGCCCACCTGGTACTCTAACCTCATCCTTTCCAGCTGCTGGAGATTGCAGGCCGCGAGGGAGTGTCTCTGACCACCGTGCTGTGCACCCATCATCACTGGTAAGTAAAGAGGGTGTGTGTGGCGGCCTAGGCAGACTCTTCCACCAGCACGCCGACTTGACCAGTCTCCCACACCTCCACAGGGACCACACACGTGGAAATGCAGAGCTGGCACACCTGCGGCCAGGACTGGCTGTCATGGGAGCAGATGAGCGCATTTGCGCACTAACCCGAAGGCTGGAACACGGAGAAGAGCTTCAGGTGAGCATGTACCCAGAAGGGGTGGGGAGGGTCCTGGCCCGGGCCCGCCCACTGGCCCTCACAGGTCCAATGCCTCATCATCGCAGTTTGGGGCCATCCACGTGCGTTGCCTCTTGACGCCGGGCCACACCTCTGGCCACATGAGCTACTTCCTGTGGGAGGATGAATGCCCGGACCCTCCAGCCCTCTTCTCTGGTACCTTGCAGCCTGGACTCATCCACCCACCCGGTTCCTCTGTGCCCTCCCCACCCCCTTCTGACCCTCTTTGCTCCCTAGGGGATGCTCTGTCCGTGGCAGGCTGTGGCTGGCACCTGGAGGACTCTGCCCAGCAGATGTACCAGAGCTTGGCCAAGACCCTGGGTACCCTCCCACCGCAGACGGTGAGCCTCGGCTTCCTGCGGGCTCCTCATGCTTGGCACTGGACTTCCTGGGATTTAGCCTGTGCCTTTGTACCTGTCCTGCTTTAGTGAGGGTGGCGTGGACCTGGGCGGGCCCAGGACAGTGCGTGCTCACGGAGCCCCCTCCTCTTGCAGAAGGTGTTCTGTGGTCACGAGCATACGCTGAGCAACCTTGAGTTTGCACAGAAAGTGGAGCCCGGCAACAGCCACGTGCAAGCTAAGCTGGCCTGGGCCCAGGTGCGCCCATTTCCGGATTCATAGAAGGGGGTGGGGCGGGGGCGGGAGTAGCCTTCCTGAAGTTTGGGGTCAGTTAGGAAGGGAATCCCCGAGGAGTTAGGAGGAGGCTTCTGCTGGGTTTTGCCCTGCTGTGCCTTACCGTCCCTGTGGCTGTTGTCGGCTGTCGGAGGCCCAGCTGTAACCGGGCCGTTCTTTTCAGAAGAGGGATGATGATGATGTGCCTACTGTGCCCTCGACGCTGGGCGAGGAGCTCCTGTACAACCCTTTCCTAAGGGTGACGTGAGTATGGCTGTGTCCTAGGCTTCCTGATAGGCCTGAGCCGCATCAGTGGGTGGGGCAACCTCGAGGCTGTGTGCACTGTTGGTTAAGAGTTTCCCCAGGGAGCAGTCTCAGGGCTAGCCTGGCATCCTTAGGGGCTCTTTGGCACTCATTTGAGTAGTTAGGAGGGTATCTAGGGACTATTTATTGAGCTGAATGTCCCTGGCACCAGAGAAGGGCATTTGTTACGGGCCCTCCTCCTACCCCCATGGGCAGCTGGCCAGCCCCACAATTCCCCAGCATACTCTTCCTTGCAGAGAGGATCCAGTTCGTGCGTTCACAGGCCAGGTGGCGCCAGCCCAGGTCCTGGGGGTACTCTGTAGGGAGCGGGCGCGCTTCCAGCTTACTTCGGAGCCACCACAGCCCCAGGTTCGGGCACTCCTGGCCTTACAGTGGGGGCTTCTGAGCACGCGCCAGGAAAAGTGAACTGTGTGGGGAGCCTGCTTGTCCCCACACTCCCCTGGACCTCAGGCTGACTGGAGCCCCTGCCACCCTGCTCCGAAGAACCAGCAAGCGGAGCCTCCCTTGTCTCTCCTGCTCATGGAGCCGGACAAGTGGGATCTGTAGGCTCTGGTGGGTCCAAAGACATATCCTGGGGGCTGAGGAGTGTGAATAAAACTTTGAAAGGCCCAGTGCGGTAGCACAGACACACATCATATCCTCCAGAGGAGCAGACCTGTTTATTAGTGGTGAGACCTAGCTATGGAATTCTCACAGGCACACAGGCTTGGTGCCGACAGACTGCCCAGAGCCCAAGGCCCCAGCAAACAGCCAGGTTTTACAAGACTGGGTGCCCCACTAGGTTCAGGCGTGATACCTGCCCTATGTGTTATAGCTTTGGAAGTTAGTCACAGAAATGAAACCCTTCATAAACGACTGCATCCAGAGGGCAGGGCAGAGAAGCTGTTCATGCCCTGGGCCAGTGGGAGAGAGGCTGGAACCTCCTTGAACCTCCCTGGCTCCTCCTGATCCTGCCTGCACTTCACCCTGAATATCTCAGTGTGGACCCCTAGGCAACAGACCCCTAGGTTTGCAGGCTGTAGGCAACACAGCCAGCCAGAGACATGGGTTATACATCTCCAAGGACCCACATACAGCTAGTGCCCCACCGCAGCACACAATCCAACCCATCCTTGGAGCTCTCCCTAAATTGAGGCTCTCTGGTGTGTCCTGTGTGGCCTTTGTTGTGGATACCCACACAGTCTTCCTGGGAGTCTTGGTGCTGGCCCCCAGGGCTCTCACAGACTCAAGGCCACCTACCACCTGATGCTGAGGCCTGAGTTGGTCTTCTCCACGGCATGGTACTGCGTGTGCAGCAGGCGGCTGGCCCGCTCTGAGTCCTCGCCTTGCAGCCAATGCTGGTACAGCTCCTGGACCCCAGGTACATCTTCGGGTGCCTCACTCCTCACCATGCCATACAGTCTTTCCACTTGCTGGAGGAGCTCCCTGCTGTCCGTATCCGGAGCCTTGAGCTGGCCCCCTCCGTTCAAGCAGCCTGTGGTCGGGCATGGGCAAGGGCATGGTGGCAGGAAGTCAGGGTTAACCCTCTGACTCCCTGGGAGTGGAGACAAGGACATGCCCGCTTCCTGTCCAGCCCCTTCCACCTTCCACTGGGGGACTATCCCAGCAAGCAGAGCCTGCTGTACTGTGCTAGGAGGAACTACCTGAAGGGCAGGCCATTACTTCCACGTAGTGGTAGGGACAGCGGCCTCGTTTCAGCTTCTGCACGAGGTTCTGGATGTTGCGGAAGCCATAGGCCACAGCAAAGCGCAACACCACCTGGCCTTCCCTCTCCAGTGTCACTTCCTGGAAGTCCTTGTTCCTAAAAGTGCAGGGGTGGGCTTGTGAACATACACTGTCATGAGAGCCTGTCCCTGCCCAGGGGCAGAAGCCTTCTGGGGTTCAGTACGGTGTCACCTGGCTCTGTCTTTTCCTGCTTGCACCAAGGGGTGAAAGGGGTGATGGGGAAGGGGGTACAGCTTGCATCCACGGCCCCGCCAGATCCTCCCTTGATCTTAACGTAGGGTTATTTTCCCAAAGGGCAACCATGAAGCCCAGCATGGTGGGAACCGCAGGCTCAGGTGCTGTACCAGTGCCAGGCACCCTCCCGTCCCTGCATGTGCCAGCCTGGCTCAGGGTCTCCACTGAGACTGAGGCGGGTGCTGTGGCCTGTTTGTCCTCACTGCATGGTCATCAGAGGAGACACACCTGTGCCAAGCACCCCAGGGGTCCCCCATTCCTTGCAGTGCCTGCCCTGCTGACCTCAAGGGTTGGTAGGTGACTTCAGCCACGTGGATTCCAAAGAGTTCTTTGGCTGCGTGCCGGAACACGTGCTCCAGGTAGCCTCCTGAGCCTCCGCCCCGATGGCTGGTGGGCTCCTCAGCAGACATGCTACTGGTTCTGGGAGAGGGGCGGGTCAGTGCAGGAGGCTCAATACAGCTGAGGCCTTTTGCAGTCAGACATTAAGAACTGTTCTTATGGTGGCCCTGAGAAGCTCCGATGGCTTCCAGAGCAGGCTCTGCTTTGGCACTGTAAACTCAGCCACTCTCGGGCCCCAGCCAGGCTCTGGAGAGGTCTGGAGTCGGCCAGAAGGCACCCTGGGTAGAAAGGAGGGCACAAGACACTGCCCCACCTCACAGGCAGCGTCTGATCCCAGATAAAGTTTGTCAGTCCCCAGCACCAACTCACAGGCAATCCAGGGGCGCAGGCTCCAGCTCCGGGAGGGAGACTCCTTCTTCCTCCAGCAGCCTAGAGACTTCTCCTGCAGAGGAACCACAGCGCATGCTCTCACTGATCTGAAGAGGCTGAGTTGTCTGTGTCCCCAGAGGGACCCTTACTCCAGCCTGTGGTGGGATGGCAAGTCCAGCCAGCCCCTGGAGACCCATGGGAAGGGATTCCTGCCTGGAGCACTGTGAAAGGAGTCAGGGCCACTCTGACAGACCAGGGGTAGACTGTAAGTGGGAGGCAGGCTACTCCACTTAGGGTGACAGTATGACCCATAGGGACTAGGTGCCATCTTGCCTGCCCTCAGGACTCATTTTTGGGGCTGAAGAGATGGCACAGTGGTTAAGAGCACTGACTACCCTTCCAAAGGTCCTGAGTTCAAATCCCAGTACCCACTTGGTGGCTCATAACCATCTATAATGAAGTCTGACACCCTCTTCTGGTGTGTCTGAGGACAGCTACAATGTAATTAGCTATAATAATAAATAAATCTTTAAAAAAAATCACCAAAAAAAAAAATCATTTTTGAACCAGCAAGGATAGAGTAATGGGGCTCCATCGGCCACAGGGTCCAGGAGGCACTCACAGAAGGCCCTGCTGTCTCCCTGCCTCCAGTGCTTGGCTCCAAGGGAGCCTCGTAGATTAGAGTAGAGACTTATGCCTGGTAACTGCACCTGTTGTAAGGACACAGTCCACGTCCCGGGTCTGGTACTCCTGGTTGAAGAAGTCGGGTCTGGATGCTTCTAGCTTTTTGTCATAGCAGGGCATCACTGTTACATGGTAGATCTTGTCAGGAGTCAGAAGCTACAGATAGAGTATAGAAAGCCTCAGTGTCAGCCGGGCGGTAGTGGCGCACGCTTTTAATCCCAGCACTCTGGGAGGCAGAGGCAAGCGGATTTCTAAGTTTTGAGGCCAGCCTGGTCTACAGAGTGAGTTCCAGGACAGCCAGGGCTACACAGAGAAAAAAACAAAACAAAAAGAAAAAAGCCTCAGTCTCATCTAAGCTAAGCTCAGAAGTGTGAGATGTGAGGTGGGGGTGACTTGAGCAGTCACTCATGCCCCCTGGCCACCACAGAACCAGGGCCACATGTCGTCTCTCCCACCTCTGCCGCTGACAGGCAGCTGCAGCACAGGTTTTGAAAGAAGGTCAGGAGACAGCACACACTTGAGGGAAGCGTGGCTGTGCACACGCAGAGGGAACGCACGGGTTGATGCCAGTGCTTGCGGCGCAGTACTATGGAAGCCAGCTCCCTTCCTCACCCTGTCAGTGTAGGCTAGGACCAGTGATCACTGGAAGTGACCTCAAGTGAGGCCTGATTTGTTCACCCAACAGCCGTGGGGTGTGCTTCATGCGCTTGGTCTCCTGCTCCTTAAACAGCGCCCTCTGAGTGTGAGAAGTGCTTTTCTATAAGACCTGGGCCCCTGGTGCTCCACAAGACAGCCCAGGTAGTCACCGGCTAGCTGAACACGACTGAGATTAAGGCTGATGTCATTGCACCAGCAGCTACCATTAGGTTTCAGTCACCCAGATACCTCCAGAAGGTACCATGGTCACAGGCAGGGGATCAGTGGCCAGCCAGCAGGCCACCTCTCACTCCTGTGTCACAGCTGGCCACTCCTCATAGGTTGCCTGGGGATGCCCATCCTGTTACCTGTTGCTGTGCGAAGAAGTCTTTGACCAGGGAGCCCATGACCTGCTGTGGGGACCGGGCTGTACTGATGTAGGGGAGGATGACGCTGCCGTGTGTCTTCTCGGCATAGCAGATCCAGCCTGAGCCAAAAGGAACAAACAGGTTTGAGGTGTGCAGAGGGCAGGCCTGGGGGTGGTTCGCAAACAGCTGTTCTCCCCTTGGCAGTGACATGACATTCTGGGGGTGGAGCGACTCATACAAAAAAATGACTGTGGCATTAAAACACCCATCCTGTCATCACTGTCATGGCAAGGCTGGTATCCAGACGCTACCAACGGGACCCAGCGGTTCCAGGCGATGTCCCGGCACCTCCTGGGTGCCGCTATTCCTCCCTTCTCTGACGACAACCCCTCCCGGTCATTCCCACTTTCCTTTCCAGCTGTCAGTATAACATGGCATCCTAACTTCAGTTAAACAACCACGCAGCCATGGACACACCCGGGCAGGCGGAAGCCAACACCGGCAAGGCCTCTCTGGAGCTGGCTTGTTCTCGGAATCGCTGCACAAACTCTTTTTGGCTCTCCAAAAGGCTGAAGTTCCTCGCGAAGGCAGTGTCGAAGACAAAGTGGACCCCTGGAGAGCGACGGAAGGCAAGCAGGTGCTTTAGCACCCAAGGCAGCAGAAACTAGCACCTGGACTCCTCTGTCCTGAGTGGGGCAGCACTGCAGGCCACAGGCCAAGAGCAGGGCTCTGCTCCAGGGCACCATAGCACACGGGGTCTTAGGAAGCACTGTTTTACCAGGCTCAGCACCTGCTGTGCAGATGACCGGAGAGCTGTCCAGTGGCCCCAGCATCACCCCAGAGAATTCCCAAAACCATGCTTTTCTTAGTACCTCTCTGAATGTGTTCAAGCCTTATGTACCATAGGGCTTAGCCCTGGATGTTTTGGCCTCCTCCAGATCGACCTGTGGTAGAGAGAGACCTCTGCCTCCCCGACTGACTCCTGATGATGACATCCCCAAGGGCTAGGGCCACCTGTATGGCCACACTGCTATAACCCTGCATGGACTGTGTAGACATGACTCGGTGGGCTTTCCAACCACAGTGAGATGTTGGAGACTATGTCAGCCTGGCATAGGCCATGAGCTAAAGCTCCCACAGGACCCCAGTGGAAGACTGCTCCTGGGTCCTCAGCTCTCTAGGGCTGGGAACTGTCCTGGGGTGACGCAGGACTGAACGCTCACCAGGACCACTACCCTCATGCTGGTTCTCCTTGGACTCTGAGGACCAACAATGACTCCTTGTGCCATGGCAAGGGTCACACAATGGGGTGCCTGCCTTTCAACTCATATCCCCTGCAAGACACTATTTCCATGGTAGACAATAAGGTGGCAGGTCATCTAACAGGCAGGAGTGTTCTGTGGAGGTGGCACCATGAAGCCCAGTCCCTCCACTTCCCCAGGAGAGGCTGCTGGTTACTCTGGTTTAGCAGGGAGCTTTCGAAACACCCATGTCTTCCTCCACCCCAACTCCTGGCACAGAGGTCAGGCAAAGGTCACCCAAGCCAGGACCCAACAGACGTGAAAGCAGTTACCAGAGCTAGTAAGATGGCACAGCAGGGAAAGGGCCTTGCTGTCAAACTGGTTAACCTGCATTGATGCCTGAACCCCACGTGGTGGAAGGAGAGAACTAAGTCCTGAGAATGGTCCCATGATCTACGCGCGCGCGCGCGCACACACACACACACACACACTCAAAATAATTACATGTAAAAATAAATACATGATAAAAAAGTTAAAATACAAATAGTAACCTGAGCTGGGCACAGTATCACACTGTCTGTAATCCAAGTTCTAGGGAGGCTGAAGCAGGAGGCTTGTGTGTTTGTGGCCAGCCCTGACTACAAAGTGAACTCAACACAAGCCAGGGTTACAAAGTGAGGCCCTGACTTAAACAAACCAACCTGCAAAGGTGGCGTCTGCAAACAATTCCAGCACTTGCTCCATGAGGCAGTTCTAAACCAATCTGATCTAGACCTAGTTTCTACAAACCAAATCACTAACACCACCCAGGGGACAGGTGACTCGTCAACTACAGTGCGAAGTCGGAGCTCAGCCGGCTTCTCTCCTCACCATCCCAGTGAACTTCGAGCTGAAGTCACTCTAGGGAGGGTGCCCCACTGTTCAGCTCAGGGTGAGTGACACGTGCCTGGGGGCGGGAGGAGTCCCTGAACCCGCCGCCCACCCTCGTTCACTCAAGGTTCTGCGCCTACCTATTTTTTTGAAGAATGAAGTTAATTTCCTGGCAGTGTCTGTGCAGTCTAGCTGAAACCTGGCAGCCAGTGAGGCTCTGGACTGCGGTGATACGGAAACGACCACCAGCCGCTGCTGACCGGGGGCCGCCACCTGTAAAGCAAGAGAGAGGAGCCCCTGGCTCTGCGGGCTTTGTACAGATTCACAGAGGCCATCGGCGCCACCACAGTCGGCTACGGTGACATTCAGAACCCAACCCAGAGCTCCAGGCCCAATACTCAGCGTCAGAGACCACCAGCGGGAGAGCTGTGAAACCTAAACACGAAGAGTCGCTGGAAGCCAGACGGGTGGCCAGCCGAGCTTCCCTGACGAAATAAGCTGGAAGGCAGCTGGGGCTGATCCCCACTGCTTACCTTATTAGCATCTAGAACCTTCCGCAGCTCCTCGTGACTCTGCTGGGTGATGAGTACCGTCTCTGCTGAGGTGACACAGCCGCTACACGCCAGGCAGTCATTCAGGGACACCTTGGCCTTCTCCAGCTTCTGTGCTCTTCCATCCTGTGGGTGAGCGAAATCTGGAGCGGAGTCTTGTGGAGGATGGGCAGGGCATTCGGTCCAGGCAGCCCTTCGACTTTCTCTCGCACCACTCAGAACCAGCCTGGGAGCAGCCCGGGGTCCTAGGACACCCTCTGTCTTTTTCATGACAGTAGGTGGGATTCAGGGCTCTGCAAATGCCAAGCAAAGACTCCACCACAGAGTTCTCTCTTCAGCCCCGACACCCAGTTTTTAAACACGAATACACTGACGCTTTAGATACCCTAGGTGTTCAGACTGGCATCAAGTTCTAGCTTTTGGGACTGGAGTGATGGCTCAGCAGGTAAGAACACCAACTGCTCTTCCAAAGGTCCTGAGTTCAAATCCCAGCAACCACATGGTAGCTCATAGTCATCTGTAATGAGATCTGAGTCCCTCTTCTGGTGCATCTGAAGACAACTACAGTGTACTCACATATAATAAAAATTAATTTTTTTTTTTAAGTTCTAGCTTTTGACCCTGGAGTGCAGGACCCATGAGCAAGGCTGGCTTCCCCAGGTCAGTGCAGAAGCAGCAGACCTGCTGGGGACAGACTGGGATTCAAAGAGGGATAACCAAGAATGGATGAAGGAAGAGAGGGTGGGGGATGGGAGAGAAGGCTGCACAGGCAGTAACAACTATCAGAATTGGTAGAACAGACCCGGGACCCCAGTGTCCAAATCAGGGCCTCCAGGACACCCCCAGTGCTTCTTGTCATGCAAGTGTGGTGCCAGCCTGAGCCATCAACACTGCTACAGATGCAGAAATGGCCTGAGCCAGGGCCAGGTGAGCTGCAGGGCTGCACACTGACCAGAGAAGTGAGGCTAGAAGCTTGGAAGTCCCTTCAGCTATCCTGAGCCTGTGCTTAGCACCAATGCCCCACCCAGAGGTTAACCACGCCGAGAAACCAAAGGCCCACAGACCCAGCTGCCCCGGCACCATGTGGACAAGGGGACTTGTCTTTAAAGCACAGCTTGGTGGTGATGGGCACCTTCCTCTGTACCTCCTGGTACACTGAGGTCTGGTAGATGCCACACAGAGTGTCATGAGGTCACTGTAGTAGACAAACAGCTGGGTGCGCTGTCACAGCTTGATCCTGCTCATGGGGATCTGCACACCCATTCCCTGAACCTCCCCAAGGTCCCTCTCCTCCTCAGAGTCCTGTGGCTGGGTGTGGCTGCTCAGGGCAGTGGTGCATGGGACTTTGAAGGGATTCCTTGGAGTGCAAAGGTTGACAGACATCAGGATCTAACCTTCAGATTAGAGGAAGGAGGGGCTTGAGGGGACCAACCCCCAAAATCTTATGCTACTAAATGTAGGGGGCAGGGAGTGGGGGAGAATCCACCATCTCTGCAAAAGGCGCAGAACAGGACAGATTGGCTCCCTGCTCACCACCTCAGCTCCCCGTGGTCAGTGAATGTGAGCAGTGAGAGAGAGAGCCGGTGTGATGCAGGGAGTTTCAGGGTGGCCACATCTATGGCTGGGAGAGGCAGGGGATGTGTGTTTCATATCCGCACCCCAGCCTCCCTCCTCCCGCCGCCAGCCCCCAGCAGGGATGTGGTGAAACCTCTGTGTCCTTACTGGATTCACTTGGAAGTAACTGCCATCGTCTTCAATGTGGATCTTGGCTATGCCGCTTCCAGACTTCTTGTCCACCTTCACAGGCTTGATGCAATTCTGCCAGGAAAAGACCCCAAACCAGGCTCTAGTAGGAGAAAGCAACTTGGATGGAGGATGGAGGACAGAGGATGGAGGACGGTGGATGGAAGATGGAGGACGGAGGGGGGAGGACGGAGAATGGAGGATGGAGGACATCGGATGGTGGGTGGAAGATGGAGGACAGAGGACAGTGGTCGAAGGATGGTGGACGGAGGAAGGAGGATGGAGGAGGGTGGATGGAGGACGGAGGGAGGGCATTGGATAGAGGATGGTGGATGGAAGATGGAGGATGGAGGACGTCGAATGGAGGACAGAGTAAGGAGGATGGAGGACACTGGACATCAGATGGTGGAAGATGGAGGACACAGGATGGAGGACAGAGAACAGTGGATGGAGGAGGGAGGATGGAGGAGGGAGGAGGGAGAACAGTGGTCAGGGGATGGTGGACAGAGGAAGGAGGATGGAGAATGGAGGACAGAGGGAGGACAGAGGAGGGAGGACGTTGGATGGAGGACGGTGGATGGAAGCTGGAGGATGTCGAATGGAGGACAGAGGAAGGAGGATGGAGGACATTGGACATCAGATGGTGGGTGGAAGATGTAGGATGGAAGGTGGAGGACACAGGACGGAGGACGAAGAACAGAGGATGGTGGACGGAGGAGGGAAGATGGAGGACGGAGGGAGGACAGAGGAGGGAGGATGGAAGGCCTCAGGGACGGCTGGCTACTGGCCACAGAGTGAGGCTCACCACTGAGGCCAGTTCTGCCACCTTCCTGCCACTGAAGCCATGCTGAGCTCTGGTTGCCACCTTCCCTGTACAAGGTGGAGTATGTCATCGAGGTCACTCTCTCTCCAGGGCCAACTCACCATCAAGACTGTGAGAACTCTATATGCAAGCTAATGCAGACGCCCTGACCAGCCTGCCCTTCCGGAGTGCAGATGGCAGCACACCACCAGAGGCCAGCGTGTCAAGAGGCCTGGCCAGCCAGGAAGGCTTTCCTTGGAAGCATCTAGAGGTCACCTCCAACCCACTACCACAGATGAGACTTCATGTCGCTCCCCTTCTCCTGGGCATCTCCTGTCAGTGCTTCCAGAACCTGGGTGGCTTTCCAGAAAATGGCCAGTCTTGGGTAAGATGCCTCGGTTCATCCTGCCTGTGTGGCAGCTCAGTCCCTTTTTTATGGGTCATGGGACTTGGCTACAGGACCGCTAGCTCTGGAGACAAAGGAATACCCAGCAAAGGCAGCGGCTCCCGTTTTCAGGGGTGGCTGCCTGGCATCCCTCTATCTTCCTCAAGGCAAGGTCAGGAACATTAGCTATGAGTGTGGCTCAAGTGGACATCTCGCCTGTCCCTTCAACATGGCCCCGTCCACAGAGATGAACAAACTGGCTCTGAGAGGGAAGGGATGTCTCACAGGTGTGTGGAGGCTGTCCAGCCCAACCATGTCTCTGCATTACCAGCTGGGTGACACTACTAGGAACTGTAGTTGAAGATCACATAACAAGTCCCCTCCTTTTAAAACACCAAGCCTGCCTGTCACCCCTAAACACTCCCATGATCCCGGAGATCCTCCGGTCCCAGTAACCGGGTTGTCCGGCCCTCCCTGGCCTCAGTTGTCTGTGTTAGTAAAAAGGGAACTAGACTGACAGAGGCCCTGGTCCCGGGCCCTGGGTCGGGTCTCTTGCTCAGGAAAAGACGCAGGTGAGAGAGGTCTCCCGAGGCGCAGGCCAGGCCCGGACCCTTCTCCTGCGCGACATCGCCCTTGGCCGGCCCACCTGAGACGGCCCGATGAAGTCATCCAAGTCGGTCAGCTGTAATGCCCCACTGAAGGGCGACGCCATGACAGCCTCACTGCCGCCGAGCGTCGCACGGGAGTGTCGCAAAATGAGGCCAAAATGACGTGCAGTTCCGCCACTCTGCCGGAAAACGCAAACCCCAGCGCATGCTCATTTCTCTCTGTCAGCAGAAAGAGTGAGCGCCCTCTGCTGGCGGCCTTGAGCGCTCGGACCAGGGCACTCAAAGGAGCAAGTTCCTCAGCGTTCAGTTTCCCGTGCGTCCCTTGGATGGAACTCGAGAGTCAGATTCTGCCGCTTCACGTAGGGGTGGGAATCTGGGTTTCACCTTGACCTGGCAGTACTCAAGGAAGGTTCCAGATACAGTGGGCAGCAGAACACAAAATTAACTTTGATTCACTGGAATGCCTTGGAATGGGCTTACCAAAAATAAGATGGACAAGTGCTGTTGATATATTAAGACAGGAGTGTGGGAGAACACTTACAGCAGTAGGTTCTTGGACTGGACCAGGGCCAAAGGACAGTTTGTGTTTGCCGGGAGGATGCTGATGCAGGAAGGAGGGTCATACATAGATCCGGGGATATTCAGCCTCCCCTCCCCCAAACCCTCTATTAGAACAAACACAGTGGAGGGCTGGCAGAATGCGAGGTGTATCCAAGGCCCACTAGAGATACAGAGCAGAACGGCCTGGAACAGTAGAAGGGACGAAGTTCTGGCGTTCACAGTAATGTAGGTGATCCCTGAAGACTTACAGTCAGTGGATAGGCATGTAATAGATGGTGCATTTTTCTTTTAAACGGAACTGGGTTTCTCTGTGTAGCCCTGACTGTCCTGGAACTCGCTTGGTGGACTAGGATAGCTTCAAACTCACAGAGATTCACTTGCCTCTGCCTCTGGAATGCTGGGATTAAAGGTGTGCCTGGAAATGGTTACAATCAGGCTGGGATGAGAGTTGATTTAGTGCTTGCTGTGCAGACGTGAGGAATGAATTGAGTTTGACTTGTAGCATTAATGTAAAAGCTAGACACAGCGGCATGTGCTGCCCATAATCCCACTGAGAAGTTAGAGACAGGGAGAGCCCGGGGGCCTATGGTCAACCACTAACCAGCAGAGACTGCTAACCTGAGCTCACTCCAAGACCCTGGATAATGGAAATAGAAAACTGACTCCTGCAAATTACTCTCTGGCCTCCACAGGTACAACATGGCACAAACAACACGCATATACATGTATGTGCACACACAAATGCATGTAATCTTACAAAAGAAAAAACCTGATGTGCAAAAATCCCACACTTGGTTTTTGTTGTTGTAGCTGTAGTTTCGTTTGTTTCGTTTTCCTTCCCTAAACAAAGACTGTCACTGAATAGCCCAACCTGGATGCAAATCCTTTTGTTTGTTTGTTTGTTTGTTTAAGATTTATGTATTTATTTTATGTATATGAGTACACTGTAGCTGTCTTCAGACACACCAGAAGAGGGCATAAGTTCCCATAACAGATGGTTGTGAGCCACCATGTAGTTGCTGGGAATTGAACTCAGGACCTTTGGAAGAGCAGTCGGTGCTCTTAACCACTGAGCCATCTCTTTGGCTGGGTTTCTTTCATTTTCAAGACAGGGTCTTTGTGTATAGCCTTGGCTATCTTAAAATTCATTCTGTAGACCAGGCTAGCCTCAAACTCATAGAGAACAGCCCTTCTCTGCTTCCTGCATGCTGAGATTAAAGGCGTGCACCACCACCACCACTACCACAATTCAGTCTTGACTTCAAATTCTTCATTTGAACACTGGGATTACAGGAGAATGCCATCACACACAGTGGGCTGTACATTTTAAACAGAGCAATTGTATAGTATGTGAGTTTGTATCTTGATAAAGCTGTTAAAGACAGGGTAGAGCTATAGCCAGGTATAGCAATTTGTGCCTATAATCCTGCCACAGGAGATTGAGACAGGAGCATTGCTTCAACTTTAAAAAAATGGCTTACAGGACAGGAGAAATGGCTTAGCTGTTAGGAAGTAAATGCTACTTTTGCAGCGGACCTGGGTTGGGTTCCCATCATCCACACAGCAGCTCACAACTGTCTGTAATTCCAGTTCTTGGGGAGCCAATGGCCTTTCTGACCTCTGTGGACACTAGGTATGCACATACACATATCTACATAAAAGCATAGTACTCATATACATGAAATAACAATAAATGAATCTTAGAAAATGTATTGTTGCTGTGTGTGTGTGTGTGTGTGTGTGTGTGTAGACAGGTGTGCACCACTGTGAGGAGTGTGAGCACATGGAGGTCTGGAACATTGGTTTTCTTCACCCTGCTTTATGGAGATGCCAGGAATTGAACTGTTTTTTTGTTTGTTTGTTTGTTTGTTTTTGTTTTTATTCCAAGATAGGGTTTCTCTGTGCATCCCTGGCTGTCCTGGAACTCACTCTGTAGACCAGGCTGGCCTCAAACTCAGAAATCCACCTGCCTCTGCCTCTGCCTCCCAAGTGCTGGGATTAAAGGCATGTGCCACCACTGCCCGGCAGGAATTGAACTCTGGTTGTCAAGGTGGCAACCCGCTGAGCCATTTTGCCAGCCCATTTGCTTCAAGTTTGGTGCTAGCTTATGCTATGTAGTGAGCCCAGGCTAGCTAGGACTACACTGCAAGACTATGTAGTGAGCCAAGGCTAGCTAGGACTACACTGTAAGACTATGTAGTGAGCCCAGGCTAGTTAGGGCTACACTGTAAGACTATGTAGTAAACCCAGGCTAGCTAGGACTATACTGCAAGACTATGTAGTGAGCCCAGGCTAGCTAGGACTACACTGCAAGACTATGTAGTGAGCCCAGGCTAGCTAGGGCTACACTGTAAGACTATGTAGTGAGCCCAGGCTAGCTAGGACTACACTGTAAGACTATGTAGTGAGCCCAGGCTAGCTAGGGCTACACTGTAAGACTCTTTCAATCAATGAAAAGGGTGGGAGCTGAAGGCTCTATGGCCCCAGCTTCTGGAATGGCCTTGGATCTAGGTCATCCAGTCTCAAGTCACGTCTGTCACCTAAAGAGACCAACAGAAAGTTAGAAAGAGATCTCACCAGTATGATTCATAAAATAGGACCTCAGTTTCTGTCAGTTTCTGATTCTCTCTCTCTCTCTCTCTCTCTCTCTCTCTCTCTCACACACACACACACACAGGTGGCTGGGCACCCCTCAGACATCTTTCATTAACTCATTTCCCTGGGGGCTCTGGCTCGGTGCAGATGTCACTGCCTCTGGGTCCCCAAGCTCCTATTTTGCAAATTGTTTCATCATCATCATTAGCTTAGTATTTACTGTGTGCTTCCCCTGTGCATGGCTCTAAGCTAGACTCTGGGAACTGTAGGGTTTACAGACGTCAGGGAGGGGAAGGGAGGACACAGGGGCCAGCCAGGGACATTGGGAGAAACTAGCAGGGCCTCAGCTACTGTGACACTGTGCCCCCAAGTGCCATTCCTTTTCCTGGGCTTCTCTGGCTGTCTTGGATACTCATAGGCCTTTGCCCACAGGTACCAACATGCCACCCACGTGGGGGAAGCAGCTACTACTTTCTTTTTGTTTTTCTTTTCTTTCTTTCTTTCTTTCTTTCTTTCTTTCTTTCTTTCTTTCTTTCTTTCTTTCTTTCTTTCTTTCTTTCTTTCTTTCTTTCTTTCTTTTTTTTTTTTTTTTGGTTTTTCCAGACAGGGTTTCTTTGTAGACCAGGCTGGCCTCGAACTCAGAAATCCACCTGCCTCTGCCTCCCAAGTGCTGGGATTACAGGTGTGCGCCACCACGCCCAGCTAAGCAGCTACTTTCTACTGACCATGTGGTTCATTGAGGCTTGCCCATAGCCCTGCCTCCTCCCTCGACGAATGCCACTTTCACCCAATAAGGACATGCCATGTACTAAGACCCCGAGGCTGCTGTGACAGACGCCACAACCGAGGGTTCAGAACAATGGAAATTTATCTTCACAGCTTTGGAGATGAAAGGCCTGGCACCCATGGTGGTGTGGTGCCTTGCACCCTCCTCGGACTGCAGGGGAGAGGCTTCCTGCCTCTTCTCACTTCTTAGGGTTCCGGGTGGTCTGGGCCTATGAACATCTATTTCCAGCCTTTGCCTTTTCACATGACCCACCTTACCTCTATGTGTCTCTGAACCTCTCTTGACAAACTCCTGTCACTAGACTTAGTCAAGGATCACCTTGAGGCCTCTGAAGTCATTATACCTTGTGGGAACAGATGCTGGGCTGATTAGTTTTCTTCAACTTGGCACAAACCAGTCACCTGGGAAGTGGAATTCTTGGTTGAAGAATTGCCTTCATCAGAATGACCCGTGGGCATATATGTGGAGTATTTCTTTATTTCATTATTAATTAATTTATTTATTTTTGTTTTTTCAAGACAGGGTTTCTCTGTGTAACTGAGCCTTGGTTGTCGTAGAACTTGCTCTGTAAACCAGATTGGCCTTGAACTCACTGAGATCCGCCTGCCTCTGCCTCCTAAGTGTTGGGATTAAAGGCGTGCACCACCACTTCCTGCCAGTATTTCTTTATTGATGACTGATGTAGAAGGGCCCAACCTACATGAGCAGTTCCACTCTGGGGTCGCGTAAGAAAGCAGGCTGAACTAACCTTGGAGAGAGCCAGAACTTTCTTCCATGATGACTGCTTCTGCTTCTGCTTCTGCCTCTAGGCTTCTGCCTTGGGTGATGGGTTCTAACCTGCAACAAACTCTTTGCTTCTGATCATGATGTTTTATTACAGCTACAGAAAAGCAACCTAGAACCAATGGAAAGCAGAAGGAAGCCTGTTAGAGCTGAGAGCTGGCCAGCGCCCGGCCAGTGTGATTGGCTCCTAGTAGGGGTATAAAAGGCCACTGGAGTGGGGGCAGGGCAGGGCAGGAGACTCACAGATAATCTCAGCACTCGGGTGGCTGAGGAAGGAGGCCATTAGGGCAGCTCGAGCTGCTTAGAAAGACTTGGTCTCCCAAAAAACCCACTTTTTTGGTTAGATATTAGCTCAGTTGACAGTGTTTGCCTACCAGGTTGGGTTCTGTGCCTGGTACTGCATAAACCAGACATGTCATCCTAGCACTTGGGAGGTGGAGGCAGGAGGATCAGAATTTCAAGGTCATGCTCAGCTGTGTAGCAAGATTGGGGCCAAACTGGGCTGCAATATGGGAGACCCTGCCTCAAGATAGATAGATAGATAGATAGATAGATAGATAGATAGATAGATCAATTGATGGATAGGTAGATAGATAGATGGATAGATAGATCAATTGATGAATAGGTAGATAGATCAATTGATGGATAGGTAGATAGATAGATAGATAGATAGATAGATAGATAGATAGATTATTGTCGGGTGAGGGTTTCCAGGAGGGGAGAAACAGTGGGTGGAGGAAAGTGTGTCTGATTTCAACCCTGTGTTCTCCAAAGTTGCCTCCTATGCTATGTCTGAAGATGTTATGCTACAAAATTCAGAAAGGAGAAGTGGGGTTCATCCCTTCAACCTGTACTAGCCTACGGTCTTCAGGCCCCAAGGATACATGACTGACAGTTGTGAGGCCCCATACAAAGGTGGAGGGAGCCTGTGTCCAAGGAGGCTCCTCAACCAGTCTCGCTCTCACCTGTTGTCAGGAGCTGCCAGGCAAATTGGTGGGTGGGGCTGAGGACAAGCATCTCACCAGTATCAAATGCAGGACTGGGGGTTTCCTGTGCCTGGGTCAGTACAGTTGATGTGGCCCAAGTCAGCCTCATGCCCTCCCTCCAGGAGGTGAAACTACTCTCACCCGATCTCCCTCCATAGTCTCTGTGAGGTGGCACTATTTTGATTTATTTGTGTATGTGTGTGGCTGATGTGGTTTGGGTCTTGAATGTTCCTTTCAAGTCCATGTGTTACAGATTGGCTTCGTGAAGCCTTCAGAGGTGCCTTCAGGGCCTGCTGTCTGGTCAGCTGGGGTAGGGTATGTGGGGAGTCGGTTGCTAGGCACGCTCTGGCGCAGGTACCTCTTTCTGCTTCCCAGGTACCATGAAGGGCCCAGCCACCATGTGATCACACACACGGTAGGCATGAAGGTCACAGGGCCAAGGGATGGTGGACTGAATCTCCAGGACTTACTGCCTGCCTGTCTGCCATCCTTCCTTCCTTTTTCTTGGAAACAAGGTTTTGTGCAGCTCAGGCTAGCCTCAAACTCAGTGTAGCTAAGGCTAGCCTTGAACTTGTGCCTTTACCGAAGCTGAGTGCAGAGTACAGACACATAGCGTCACACCCATATACACAGTTCTAGGGCTTGAGCACAGGCAGGTTCCATGCATCTAACAGCTAAGCCACATTCCAAGCCCCTTTATTTTTCTCTATATCTTTGTGTGTGTGTGTGTGTGTGTGTGTGTGCATGTGCATCATAATGATTACTTGAGGATTTTGTTACAGTGGCCAACAGAGATCTCTTTGTCACTCAGTAAGTTGTGGGTGACTCAGCCTAGGTCCTTGACAGTAATGGGGTCACCACTCTTGTTTGGGTGGTTGTAAGGCCAATGTGCTTCATTGTGTTCCTTCTTTATGACTTGAAGTGTGGGTGCTTCCCCATGGGAAAGGCCCCACTGGGGTGCTGGGCTCATTGCAAGGGGTGGGCCCCACCATTACAAATGTGTCCTACATTGCGGGCTCGGGTGGCATCAATATCAATATAGAGATATCACTATAGAGTTAAAGTGGCCTTTTGTAGGAAGATTTTTGCAGTGGTATTGGTGACACTGAAGCTGGACCCCCCATTGCCTGGTTTTAGCTTGCTGAAACCCTACCTACACCATTAAAGCCCGTGTCAAGCCGGATTAGGTGATGGAGGCCGGACAGATGGGCTTTATTTGTTGAAAGGAACTACTGTTGTGCAGTGAGCACATCATTAGTGGCATAATCAACAGATGGCTGTGTCCTTCTGGGACCACTACATCTTGTCAACAGGTGGGATCCCAGCAACAGCCCCAGGGGAGCCTGCACGAGCTGCAATTAGGAGCTAATGAGAGGCCTGAGTGGCTGCTCGGGCTGAGGAGTGGTCTGAATGGGACTCAGCTGGGATGCTGTGGTTTGTGTGCTCTGACCTCCAGCCTCCTGCCAGCTGAGGTGTCTGCTTAGGGACAGTGGTGACTGGGGCAGTGTATTATTCATGCTCCAAGTTTTTTGTTGTTGTTATTTTTACTATTTCACAAATTATCTCTACCTCTATCTATCTATCTATCTATCTATCTATCTATCTATCTATCTATCTATCTTTTGGGGTTTGTTTTTGTTTTTGTTTGTTTTTTGGATTTGGTTTTTTCGAGACAGGGTTTCTCTGTGTAGCCCTGGCTGTCCTGGAACTCACTCTGCAGACCAGGCTGGCCTCAAACTCAGAAATCCACCTGCCTCTGCCTCCCAAGTGCTGGGATTACAGGCGTGCGCCACCACGCCCGGTATATCATTTAATTTTAAAAATTACTTATATTCAATTGTAGTGACTCAGGGTGCTAGGGACCCTTCCAGGACATTCCTCAGGCACCCTTCCCTCCCCTTCTCCCCAAACACTTCCTGCTTCTTCCCAAACACAAACTGCTTTCCTTACAGCACACAACTTGTGTTTCTTGAAATGAAATCTAATCCCCCTCTCTGCCTTCCTCCTTCCGGGCCCCCAGGACCCAGGTTCATCTTAAACTCCACGGCTCAAGTACTCTGCCTGTCTGGGCCTCCCAAGTAGCTGGCATCTCAAGAAGGATACGGCATCAACTTACATCTAACAACTTAAAATTTCTCAGGCTGTTATTTTTGGTTATGTGTCTGTGTGGGGTTATGTGCACACGACTTGCGTGCAGGTGCTTGCTGAGGGCAGAGACACTGGATCTTCTGTAGCAGTTAGAGCTGCAGGTGGTTACTGAGGCCTCTGAAGCTGGGACTAAGAGGCAAACTCTGGGGCTCTAGAATTTTCTCTTTTTTTTTGAGACAGGGGGTCTCTGTGTAGCCCTGGCTGTCTTGAACTCTCTCTGTAGACCAGGCTGGTATGAAACTCAGAGATCCACCTCCCTCTGCCTTCCTAGTGCTGGGATTAAAGGTGTGCTCTGCCACTACCGCCTGTCTTTGTTGAGTTTGTGTGTAGTGCGCTCAGAGTACACACTCACTCTGCCTCAATCAGCCACACCCCTGCCCCGCGCCCTTCTGTACTTGCTGGTAAAGGTCAGTCATGTCTTTGAGACAAGGTCTCCTTTTGTAGCTCAGACTGGCCTCAGTTTCCCAGTCCTGCCTCTGCTTCCTGAGCCCAGAGATTACAGAGATGGACTACAGCATGCTGCCGGCTTGTACCTTTAAGCCCTGTCTTTATATTTAAACTTGGTTTCTTATTGACAGTCATAGTTTATTTCTCTGCTATCAGTGAAATGAGCTAATTCAAACCAGATTAGATTATATAAAGGCAGGTTTATTGGGAAACTGCTCTTGGGTGGACAAGTTCATTGGCTGCAAGGATTGAGACCAGGGGAGTCACCATAGGGAAGGGGAGTGGGGAGGGGAGGGAGAGAGGGAGGGGGGGGAGAAGGGGGAGAGAGAGAGGAGAGGGAGGGAAGGAGACAGAGAGAGGGGAGAGAGAGGGAGGGAGGGAGAGGGGAGAGAGAGAGGAGGGAGGGAGAGAGGGAAGAGAGAGGGGAGGGAGGGAGAGAGGGAAGGAGAGAGAGAGGGGAGTGGGGAGGGGAGGGAGATGGGGAGAGAGGGGGGAGAAGGGGGAGAGAGGAGAGAGAGGGAAGGAGACAGAGAGTGGGGAGGGAGAGGGAGGGAGAGAGAGGGGAGAGAGAGAGGAGGGAGGGAGAGAGGGAAGAGAGAGGGGAGGGAGGGAGAGAGGGAAGGAGAGAGAGGGGAGAGGGAGAGAGGGAGGGAGGGAGAGAAAGAGGGAAAGGGAGAGGGGAGAGAGAGGGAGGAGGGAGGGGGAGGGAGGGAGAGAGATCTGGATTATAGGGAAGAAGAGCCTCTGGGGGAAGGGCAGGCAGGGCAGCGCTGGAAAGCTCAGGGTTGGGAGGAGCAGGGCCAGGTAGGGACTGAGGGAGGGATGGGGGATGCTGGGAGAACCTGGAGGCCAGGTCTGCTTTGATATGTAAAATATGCACCTCAGTCCCTTGACCCCGGGTCCACATCAAACCGACAGTGCTTAGTGCTTAGTTAAGCCTCACCACTCCCACCCCTGGTATTCCTGCCAGAAAATGTGTGGGTTTAAAAAAAAAATCCCCCCCCCCCCCGACATTATCCTGTAGCCCAGGCTGGCCTCCAGCTTGTGATGCTTCTCCTGCTTCTCCTTCAGCTTGCAGATTGGTGTGTAGGTTTTGGCTTTTAGGTTTTCGTGATGAGGACCCAACCCAGGTGCTCAAAGGTGCTAAACTCACCCTTTACCACCGAACAGCATCCTAAGCTCCGATGTGCACGATGTGCACGAGCATTTGCTCGGAGCTGTGGTTCCCCCCACACACACACACACTGTGTTCGCCTGGTGTAAGCAGGGTACAGAAAAGGGGGTTTGAGTCCCTACAATTGGGGATCTGAACAGTTGTAAACTGCCACGTGGATGCTGAACTCTGAGCCCAGGTCTTCTGCAAGAGTGGCAAGTGCTTCTCACTACCCGGCCATCTTCAGTTCCCCCACCCTGTCCCCTGCTTCTACATTTTTAAAAAGTTTTAAAAAAAAAGTCAAAGAAAATTTGAGGACAGCCTGGTCTACAAAGCAAACCAAGGACAGCCAGGACTATTGAAACCCTATTTCAAACAACAACAAAAACCCAAAGATGATACCTTTGGTGATGCATGAAAACTGTCCCTGAATGTTACATTTGTGTCACTGAAGTTTCCTGACTCTGCTCCTACAACCACAGGATGGAGCTGAAGGAACTGGGTTCCTGACACCTGCTGCAGATCACAGCAGCATGCGGAGGTCACAGATTCCCGCTGTGGCATCTATGCCATCCTATTACCGGGGCTCATCATGTGTGGAGGGGAAGCTGGCTTTTTGGTGGATTGGAGCTGGTGGTGTCGGTCAGAAGTGAATGCTTGTCCAATGTTCAGCAGGCTTCAGGGTCTGTGCACAGTGACACAAAACAAACAAAAATCAGATGGTGAAGCTCTGCGTTTAGGGTGTAATGCCAAGACAGCTGCTGTCATCATAGGAAATGTTCCCACTCCGCCAGAAGCTAGTCAGAAAAATTAGAAAGTTTAAAAATAGAACATATTATCATAGCAGAATATCTTCAGAAAAAGATTTCTTAAAAAAAGGAGAAAATGAGTCTACAACCCGATGACATTTGTTTCTAAATCAAGCGAGAAAAGTTAGGCTGCAACCCTGAGGAAGCAAAGTTGGAAGTGGTTTTGTTTACGAATATTTATGTAAGAACAGCTGTTCTGAGAGAGAAGGATGTTGGGACCAATTTCAATAGTTGCAGGGAGCTGGCAAGCTGACTTGGAGAAGAAGGTTCTTGAAAGCATGAGCACCTGAGTCTGATCCCCAGAATCCATGTAACCCCAGCACTGGGCAGACAGAGACAACAGGCAGCTGAACCACTGAGCACCAGGTCAGTGGGCAAACCTGTCTCAAGGTGGGGGAGGGGCCGCAAGCCGGAGGGAGCCCGGAAGGAGTGTGGCATCAAGTCTGATGACCTGAATTCAGTCCCTGGGATCTCACAAGTTCTCCTCCTATATGTGTGCTGCAAAAATGCGTACCAGGTAGCCTGATTTCCACAGCAAGTTCCAGACTAACCAGAGCTTCTAAGTGATATCTTGTCTCAAAACAAGACAAAACCAAAACCAAAGACAGGCATGGTAGTGAAAGACTTTAAGCTCAGGCAGAGGCAGGTGACACACACACACAACTCCAGAGGCTTAAGTATGAGGGTCACAAGTTCAAGGCTAGTTTGGGTTACAATTAGACACTGTTTCCAGAAACAAAAAAAGAAACAAAGACAAAGTAAGAGATTTCTAGTGATTTTTCTTGGCTCATAGGAATCCACAGAAGTCGTGAGACTGTGCAGCCTGTTTACTGGAGACATCATCGCCTGTCTGCTGAGTTGGGAGGTGACCCGAAGTCTGAAGAGTGACACCTCAGGCAAGAGCATTCTCAGGGTTGTGAGAACCGATTCAGTGGAACCTGAGGGGGTCTGGGCGGCTGTGTTTCAGGCAATGTTGGGGGAAAAACGTGTGGGGAGAAAAAAGGCCAGTCTGGGAACTAGGAAGTGCTTGCCCGGTGCTCTTTAGTTTCTTCCTGTGATATTTTGCAACACGTTCCCTCTGAGGGGTGTTCCAGTGCCTCTAAATTGTTGAAGTCAACTGTGCATTGCTGTGCCTTCACCAGTTCTGAGACCTTTAGTCAGAAGTAGATACTCAAGGATAGCCTGACTTGCCCTCCCAGGGAGTCGGTCATGCTTCACAAAGGGCCAGGTGTGCCAGGCGTGCCAGGTGTGCCAGGCGTGCCAGGTGTGCCTTGGTTCTGCCACCAGGAGCAGGGGACTCTCCAAACGGGAAGGAGCTGTGTTATCCAACACTGAATGGCCTTGGGTATCAACGACTTCAACAACAATGTTTCTTTTCCTTCTTAACTTACTATGTCATTTAGGCTGGTGTTAAACTCAAGGCCATTCTCCTGCCTCCTGCTTCCTGGTGCTAGGATTATAAGTGTGAGCCACCACATTCAGCTCACAATGTCCCTTAATGAGTTTAACATAAAATTACAAGGGAAAGCTATACTTCCATGACAAGTAGGTACTGTGTTGTGAGAATTCCTTCTCTAGGGTGATGCAAAGAATTTTCATTCCTTCCTGAGAAGCTCTCTCTCTCTCTCTCTCTCTCTCTCTCTCTCTCTCTCTCTCTCTCTCTCCCTTTCTTCCTCCCTCCTCTCTCTTTTTCTCTTTCACCTCCACCCCCAGACAGAGTTTCTCTGTGTAGCTTTGCCTGTCCTGGAGTTCACTCTATTGACCAGGCTGGTCTCGAACTCCTACCTCTGCCTCCCGGGTGCTGGGACAGCTTTATTCAGCTTTCTTGAAGGATATACAGATGATAGGTTAGGGCAGGAGTGTAGGTGGCCCTGGAGCAGCAGCGTTGGAGGGGCTACACCCAGCATAGTTGGCAGCTCCTCATGGCCGCAGAGATGTTACCCCCACCTCCTCGTTAACCGTCCACAGCCTGTATTAACCCCGAGGCTACATGCAGTTAGGGTAGAATTGCATGTGAAGTGGAGGAGCAGCTGCATACGCAGGTGAGAGTCCAATGACACTTCTCACACTCTTCTTCTACGAGGGAATGTCATAAGCCTGATCATGATAGCTGTTTGCAAGCAGGCACAGCTAATCTGATGAAGAGGGCAGATATTTTACTATATAGAGGGGTTCTACAACGTCACGGAAGTATGTACCATGGAAGTCTGTACCATGGGAGTGTGAGCCTTGTCAACAGGGACTGCGGAAGCAGACACCGCAGATGCTGTCATTTTTTCAGCAGCTAACATTGTTGGGATTATAGCAAGCTTTATGTCCATCCTGTGTGGTCACGGTCACTAGTGTTGACTCCCATCCCCACGCACGCACGCACGCTTGTGGCCAGCATTTCATTTAGGCTCAAACCCGTTCCTTAAAGCAAAAGGGCATGTCACATTTCAAAGCCTGCTCACCAACAGGAATGGCTGTTCTCACCGGAAGAGATGCAGCCAAGTGATGACGTCTGTAGCCCTATCGCAGATCGGCAAGAACCATGGGACATGTGGAATACATTTCTATGAAAAGAAGCAAAACTTCTTTATTTTTTATTATTATTACATTCATGTATTTACTGTGCATATGTGTGTCAGTGTGTGTGTAACCTTCTGGAATCAGGTCTTTTTCTCCATCATGTGATCTTGAGGATTGAACTCTGGTTACCAGGTTTGGTGACAAATGCCCTTATCTGAGAAGTCCTCTCTTTTTCTAGGCAACAATAATTTTGACATCAAGAAACATTTGTAATCCCAGCACTTAAGAGGTGGAGGTAGAGCAGGGCAGGTAGGTGCACGCCTTTAATCCCAGCACTTGGGAGGCAGAGGAAGATGGATTTCTAAGTTCAAGGTCTACAGAGTGAGTTCTAGGACAGCCAAGGCTACATAGAGAAACCTTGTCTCAAAAAACCAAGAGAGAGAGAGAGAGAGAGAGAGAGAGAGAGAGAGAGAGAGAATATCAGAAGTTCAAGGTCATCTCTGGCATCCATCAAACTTGAGACCAGTATGGAGTCTGGGTTACATGAGGTCCTGTCTCAAAAAATAAAAACACCCAAGCCAGGTGTGATTAAGTCCACTTTTACTCCTTGCACCTGGGAGGCAGAGGTAGGCAGATCTCTGTGAGTTTGAGGCCAGCCTGGTGTACAGAGTGAGTTTCAGGCCCGTCAGAGCCATGTCAGACTGTTTTTAGCAAGGTGGCTCAGCAGGTAAAGGTTTGATGCCTGGCAGCCTGCGTTTGATCCTCAGGCCCTGCGTGGTTGAAGGAGAGCACTGACTGCTAAATGTGGCTGCAATTTTAGAAAATCAAAATGAAATAAAACAACCAATAGTTATCATATTGTGAAGTTTATCAATAAAACATGTGGACATTATTTCCCACCTTATTATACATGTTTGTCCTGTCTGGCAGTTTTTTAGTTGTTATATCTCTGTTGATTTTGTAAACTGATCCTTCTACCTGGCAGCCTGGTTGAATTCTGGGAAGATTAGGGTTGGGTCCAACTGCATAGAATAAAAACCCACTCATGGGAAAAGGTCAGAGAGGGGAGCTGTGTAAACTCAGTTCTGCAAACAGAAGGTTTTTGTAGGTAGGGGTGTGTGTGTGTGTGTGTGCATGCCTCCTCTTGAGAGCACATTGTACCACCGGGCCATAGTCTAGTCCTTCATGTAGATACTAAAAGCAGGGACAGACTCTACACTGGGAATTGGCAATTACTAATTATTGGAAGGGTCGGAGGTCTCTTAGTTTTTTTTTTTTAAATAAAGATTTATTTATTTATTTATTATATGTAAGTACACTGTAGCTGTCTATGTTCATAAACTCCAGAAGAGGTTGTTAGATCTCATTTGGTATGGTTGTTAGCCACCATGTGGTTGCTGGGAATTGAACTCAGGACCTTTGGAAGAGCGGTCAGTGCTCTTAACCTCTGAGCCACCTCTCCAGCCCGGTCTTTTAGTTTTAAGGTCACTCTGCTAAGTGGGGACTGAAGGCTGAGAAGGACACTGTGGCATTTGTGGTGACTTTGCCTCTGGATGCCCACCAGGCTTAGGTGGCTTGAGTCATCTCAGCATCGTGATCCGGTGGCTCTGACCCAGCCTTGGGCCTGTGTTTTGAAGCCCTCTCACCTGCCCAGTACTTGCCCACTATGGTATCTACAGCACAGCTTGAGTCTGGAAGCGTCTAAAAGAAGCTGTGGCCTGGCTGTGTCCAGCATCCTGCTCCCAGAGCTGAGTGGGATGCCTTGCTGGGAGGCCATACTCTGTCTTGTCCTGTGGTGCTGGCCTGTGCTTTCTCAGTGTTGTCCCCCTGGAAAATAGGACAGTAAAGAAGGAAGGCCACCAGGGTGAAGGCTGAGAGCAGTCCTCTCCCCGTGTGGTTCAGGCCTGGTGTAAGGTTGGTCTAGAGCTCCCTGTACAGGGTCCCCGCCCACACATTCCCAGGGCATGAAAAGCTTCACTCCCAGATGCCTGGGCCAGGACTCATTTGTTCTTGGGACATCCAGAGAGGTTGAACCATCTGTCCACACCTACTTCCTAGATGAGGAAACCGAGTCAGAGAAGACCAGCTTATTAGTGTTTCCATGGAAACAGCCAAACCCTGGAGATGGGGGGGGTGTGCTGTGGTGGGTGTTAGGACTCCGCACTCCGGTAAACAGACAAAAGTCAGCCATCTCCCACCTGGTTGGCTGCTTTCCCCTCTCCACGTACACAGACCGTCAGTATTTGCCAGGAATGTGGGCTGCTCCACACCCTGCTGCCCCAGCATACCTCACCGTGCTCCGCCTGGCTCCACTACAGCCCTAGGAGACCTGCACCAGGGGCCTTTCTCCATACTTTCTCTTCCTCCAGGACCTGAGTCTTGAGCCCACAGTGGTGCTGAACGGACTGCACATTTGTGGCAACAGCCAAAGCTGTCCCCATCCAGGTTTTTCCCTAGGGTGCCAGGGGTGAGGCATGCAAGGAGCTTCAGAGTGAGGGTCAGATGGCTCATAGGTCACATGGGGGTCGTGGGGATGACAGCCAGTGTGAACAGGTCTCCTGTGAGTGACTCCTGGTCCACTTCCCATTCGGACAGCCTGGTGCTGGTTCCCTGGGATTGGAAACTCCAGTTCAGCTGGGGCTTCTCATAACAGGGTGCCAAGGGACTTTCCTGGAAACCTTATTTCCTAGAAACACCCCCAATGTCCAGATTGTTAAGGGGCCCACAATGGTCTTATGGGGGTCAGAGTGACAGGAGAGCCTATGCTAACTTAGAGGTCAGTAGTTACTCATATCCAAAGTGCATTGTGGGTAGGGTGGATATTCATCTCCAGCAGTGCCTCTTGGCATCTCTGGCCCAGCTGGCCAAGGGTCAGGACAAGCAGCCCAGGTTCTGAGAACTGTCGGAAGAAAAGCCAGACACCCTCTGCCCACCAAGGGCGTTCCTCCCTGCTGCACCAAGGGGAGTGGCAAGGACTCCCCTCCCCTCTGCCCCTCACTTCCTGTGCAACCCTAGCTGGCCTCAAGATATCTCTGTGCTTAAGGCAGAACCAGGTGGCCCCTGTGTTGATGGCCCATCCCTGGCTTTTGATCCCACTCACCCTTACCCACCCAAGCCTGACCTTTGCAAGGAATGTGGTCTGACTTCATTTCCTATCACTCAGGGCTAGCCCTAGACAGCTGGGGGAGGCTGTGCATGCGGCTGTACATGCAGCTGTACAGACAGCACCAGGCAAAGAAGCAGAGAGAGGCTGTAATTTTTTTTTTAAACTGTGACCCCCTCACCTGCCAAGATGGAGGGAGAATGCCCACTTCACCTCACACTCCACGCTGAGGAGCTTGTGGTCTGCTCAGAGCCTCCTGGGGAAAAAGGGACAATGTCACCTGGCCATAAGGGGAAGCCAGAGCCAGCTCTCTCCATGGCTTGGTCCCATCTTAGAGTCCTAGACAGGACCAGCAAGGCCTGGCATACAGGTGGTGCTCGGCAGGTGTGCGGGCGATACGTGAGCGGTGGATGCTGAGGCTGATCATAGCCGATAAGGGGTGGGCACTGAATGCTGATTGATGCCGATCATAGCCAATAAGGGGTGGGGTGCGTCTAAACGACTCTCCTGTGTTCCTCCAGCCCTGGGACCCTGCACCACAATGCTGATGGAACCATTGTGGGTTTTTCTGTTTCACACTGAGAGGAGTGGGCACCAGAATCTTGAATTGTATGTAACTGTAGGACAGTGGTTCCCATCTGCGTCTCTTAGGATGTGGGTGTGAAAGATGCAGATTCCAGGGCCTGCAGCTGCCTGTAGAGGCTAGGCTCTTAAGGAGCTCCCACTAGGGATGAGAGGCAGGTCTTGATGCACATAAGGCTGGCTGCAGGCTGCAGGCTGCATCGTCTCCTGGGCTGAGAGGAGACACGGAGACACAGTTCTTGTCTGGGGGTCACCTACCCTACACATCATCTTCTGGTCCAGCTTGATTTACCTGCTCTGGGGTTTTTTGGTGCGGGAGCCTCCTAGCCTGTGAGGTCTGGGGCTGCCCAGACAAACCCTACTGCTGAGCTGTCCAGGTAACTCCTACTTCGGGGTGTGAGGAGCCCATATTCTGAGCAATGGGGGGGCCAAGAGAGGCCCGAGGCAAAGCCAGCTAGAACACTGTCCCACACATGCTCAGGAGGACAATTCTCAAAAGAACAGCTCCCCACCCCCGCTGTCCATAGAGCCCCTGAAGCCCACCCCAGAGGGGACACTGGATTGTCTGGTATCCATTTTATTTCGCTGCTATCCTGATCATATCAGAACTTGAAAAGCTCTCATAGAAGTCATGTCACCCAAAGGAACTGACATGGAAGGGACATCTCCTCCCTCTACAGCGTGGTTAGCCTGATGGGGCCACGCGTTTGTGCAAGTCACAGAGATCTTCAGCCCCATGCCTCAGGGCCAAGGGCGCCCCAGCCTGAACCACTCAGTGCCCCTGGTACAAATGGGGAACCAGTGACAACCTGAGCAGGAGACAGCCCTGCCTCTTTGTCCCGTGCTTTCAATTCTGCCCTGCCTTGTGGGGATGGAGGGTGAGTTCAGTTGTCCACTGGGCCTCATAGCAGAGGTGCCTGGCTGACTCAGACCCAGTGCCCCTCCCTACCGGAGGGCTGGTTCTCCTAGGGGCGGGCCTGGCAAACGGTCTGTGTGGAGAGTCTGCCTGGTAGGCACCCACAGAAGTTGGACAGGGGCATTCCAGGGCCCCAAAGCTCCCTCGTTGTCTCCAAACAGAGGCCATTGTTATCCACAGACCATGGCCTTGCCAACAGCCCAACCCCTGCTGGGGTCCTGTGGAAGTCCCATCTGCAGCCGAGGCTTCCTACTCCTTCTCCTTGGTCTTGGTGAGTATGGGGCGGGCTGATCTCCAGGGAGAGGCAAGGGAACCCAGGGCCTTCATGAGCTGGGACCTTGGATGAGGCTCTGCCTGTCCTTTGCTGTCTCCTTGGGTCATTGCTGGGTGGCCTGCATTCCAGGAGGGTTATGGGCTGAGAACACTGGAAAGTGGGGACACTCCTAGTTAGTGAGGACGATCCCTGGGCTACGGGAGTGTAAGCTAGAAGACACAATGGGGCGAGAGCCTCAGCTCTCTCTCCACCCAGTGGGATTTGCAGAGGGCTGGGGCCAGAGAGCAGCCAGTTTTGCCCTGGCCTTTCTTAGCTTTGTATCCTCTGGCTCTAGGGTGGATGCCACTTCTGCAGACCCAGACTACAAGTCAGGTGAGGTCCTCTAGGGGGAAACAGAGGATTTTCTATTCTAGTCTTGGGGCTGCGGGGCGGGGCGCTGTTTTCTGTAATTTACACATGAATACAATACTGTCCCTTAGTGTCAGTTTTCAAAAAGGGCTGTGGGCAAAGTGTGGCTGAGCCCAGGGAGTCGCAGAACCCTGAGGCCAAGCTCTTAGGTAAAGAAGCACCTATCTGCTTGGGAAATGTCAGTCAGGCCTTGTCCCCCGTAGGAGGCCACCCTCCTCCATGCTGTGAATGCTGGCACTGCTGACTTTGCCAGGTGGGTTCAGCAGCTCTGGGGCATTCAGGAGCCCTGGTGAGCTAAGTGAACAGGGGCCAGGCACCCAGGCTCCCAAAATCTCTATGTCTTGTCTGATCTCTTTACCCACTCCCTCCCGACCTCACTGGCTCAGGGTTAGAGGAAGGACTGGGTCCCAGGGCACAAGTACCTTGTCCTCCAGGTTGTCACTTGTCCCAAAGAGAGCCATGAGAGCCCCCACCCCCAGGGTTCTCAAGGGAGGGTGCTCTGGGCAGGGAAGCACTTCCAGAGGGACAGTGTTGGGTTCAGACACCCAGCCCTGTCCCCAGTCTCCCCACAGGCCTCTTTCTTGGCCTCACGTGTGATGAGGCGTCTGGCCTGAGCATGGAACACGCCAAGGGGCTGGCTATGGCTGTGAGGCAGAAGAACCTCACGCTCCGGACACATCAGGTCAGTCCCCACTGTGGTCCCCACCTACGGTATGATAGGGATACACTGTGGCTAGGAGGTTGGTGACTTGTTTCTAGAATACCACCGCTTATCTTCATGCTAACTCGGGTCTGGTCCTGGCTGGTGGCTCCCCTCAGAGCTCCTCTTGCTGCCTAAGCTGACCACTGGGTGTGTGTATCTACTGCGGGCTCAGCTCTCTGGGGAACTGACAGCCTCTCTTCTGGGCCTGCTATCCCTTCTTAAGTCTGAGCTGATCTTGCTGTCCCTCTCCTGGAGACCTTGCATTGTCTTTCAAGGTTCGGTCCTCAAAATATGGTCAAAATATGGTGGCATGACTCAGGAGGGGGAGAGGGAGGCCAGTGTGACTAACTTGTATGGATTCAAGATCAAGACAGACCTGTCCCTGGCTCCTGAGGCAGTGGGATATTCATGTCACAGTCTGTGAACAGAGCCAGGGTCTGGCCTATGGCATGTAGGGTGGAATGGAACTGGGGTGCCCCAGGCCATTCTCAAGAGTTATGGCCCAGAACGTTCTGAGCTGTATGTCCTGGTCTCCCCGCAGCTGCGCTGTCTGGCCCGTCGCCTTCCTAGGCACCTCACCAAGGATGAACTGGATGCTCTCCCACTGGACCTGCTGCTCTTCCTCAAGTAGGCCCCAAGCTGGGGACTTGGTGTCATCTTCCCTTTGTCTAGCCCTGGATGACAATGTACAGTGACTGTGTGACACTTAGTGGAATGGAGTGTGTGTGTGTGTACACGCGCGCGTGCACACGTCTGCTGTATATTTGTCTATGTGTGTGTGTGTCTGTGTCTCTGTGTGAGTTTGTGAGTTTGTCTATGTGTGTGTCTGTATGTGTTTGTGTCTATGTCTGTGTGTCTGTGTGTGTGTTTGTGTCTGTATCTGTATACTTACACAGTAACCAGCATGCCCTCCTCTCCATAGCCCAGCCATGTTTCCAGGGCAACAGGCTTGTGCCCACTTCTTCTCCCTCATCTCTAAAGCCAATGTAGATGTCCTCCCACGGAGATCTCTGGAGCGCCAGAGGCTGCTGGTGGAGGCTCTGAAATGCCAGGTCTGGAATGGTACCATCTACTAGAGGTAGAGACAAAGCACAGAGGGGACCTGGTGGTTCTCCTGGGGTGCTAACGCTGGCTGTGTGTGCAGGGCGTGTATGGATTTCACGTGAGCGAGGCGGATACACAGGCTCTTGGAGGCCTGGCCTGTGACCTGCCTGGGGAATTTGTGGCCAAATCTTCGGAAGTCCTCCTCCCCTGGCTGGCCAGATGCCGAGGACCCCTGGACCAGGGCCAGGAAAAGGCAGTCAGGGAGGTTCTAAGGAGTGGAAGATCCCCCTATGGGTGAGTAGGAATTGCTTAGCCTATAGGCAGCTAGCTACATGTGCAGCTATCCATAGCCAGACTGGGTTTCCTAGGCCGGGTCTCTCCTGCTGTATTCTGTCAGGTTTTGTTCCCTGGGGGTTTGCACTCCTGACCTCTCAGCAGAGGCATGATCTGTCCCAGTTCCTGTCTCCTGATGTCTACCTGGGGCCACGTTCTTGATCTCTGAGCTGTGTCCTTGTTTCTGGACAGCCCCCCGTCAAAGTGGTCAGTCTCCACCCTGGATGCTCTGCAGGGCTTGCGGGCAGTGTTGGATGAGTCCATCGTCCACAGCATCCCCAAGGTAAGGTCCTGCTACCCAGCCTGGCCTTGTGGCTGCTGGACCTGAGACTCAACCTACCATGCTCCACCCTTAGGATGTCATAGCTGAGTGGCTGCAACGCATCTCCAGAGACCCCTCCTGGCTGGGGTCTAAGCTGACTGTCATACACCCAAGGTTCCGGCGGGACACAGAACGTGAGCCCAGGGCCATGTCTATTGGGTAGCAGACCGAGATAGGACAGTAGGGACAAGGGTTCTAGCACTGTAGAGTTTCATTTGTTCCTACCAGTGGTCCTTCCTGCCTCCTCAGCTTGGTCAGTCATAACTTCACAGGGTGACTAGGATTGCCCCATTTTTTCAATGGGTAAACTGAGGCCATTGTGTCGTGGCAGGTGTGGGAGGAGAGAGAGTTGAGAGGAACCTCTGACTCTTGCCTACCCTTGCAGAGAAAGCCTGCCCTCCAGGGAAGGAGCCCTCCAAGATAGATGAAAACCTCATCTTCTACCAGAATTGGGAGCTGGAGGCTTGTGTGAATGGTACCATGCTGGCCGGCCAGATGGACCTTGTGAATGAGATTCCCTTCACCTACGAGCAACTCAGTATCTTCAAGCACAAACTGGACAAGGTAATTCTTAATGGCCTCCCATGTGCCTGCTGTATCCAGGACCACGGCTCCAGGAGTTACTCTGGCCCTCACAGTTCCCTCTTCCATAGACCTACCCACAAGGCTATCCGGAGACCCTGATCCAGCGGCTGGGTCACTTCTTCAGATATATTAGTGCCGACAACATCCACCAGTGGAATGTGACCTCACCAGACACGGTGAAAACTCTGCTCAAAGTCAGCAAAGGACAAAAGATGAATGCCCAGGTAGCATCTACCCCATGGGGCATGCGCCCTGATGGGGGACGCAGTTTTCCTTGCCCCAAGGTGCCTTAGTGGCTTCTTCCCACAGGTGGTTGCCTTGGTCACCCGCTATCTTCGGGGAGGAGGCCATCTGGACAGGGACATAGTGAAAGCCCTGAGTGACATCCCATTAAGTTACTTATGTGACTTCAGCCACCGGGATCTGCACTCTGTTCCCTCCAGTGTTATGTGGTGAGTTCGGGTGTCTGCAGGGCTGAGTGGATAGTCAGAGCTTCCTAATCCCCGCCATGTCCTGCAATGTCCCCCCAGGCTGGTTGGGCCCCAAGACCTGGACAAGTGCAGCCAGAGACATCTGGGTATTCTCTATCAGAAGGCCTGCTCCGCCTTCCAGAATATGAGCGGGCTGGAATACTTTGAGAAAATCAGGACATTCCTGGGTGAGTCAAGGCATACACAAGGGGTGGCCACCACAGGAACACTGCAGACCCCACAGTCATGTGCCAAGTCCTAGCCTCTCCCTGCCTCCCATCCCCGGACGGCTGTGAGGTCTGACGCTGATACCTGGCTCTCCGACCCCTTCTGAACCCCGTGGTCCAGATGGTTGCTGAGCATAGATGGGCTGGGAAGAAGACAATCTCTCAGAAACACGAGTGTGCTAGTCAAGAGTGGGACTGTGTTGTGCTGTGAGTTTTCAGACTGAGGCTTCAACACCTGCAGGTGGGGCCTCTGAGGAGGACCTGCGGGCCCTCAGCCAGCACAATGTGAGCATGGACATGGCTACTTTCAAGAGACTGCAGGTGGATTCCCTGGTGGTGAGCAGAGGTGGGAGCTCATTAGGGAGGGGCTCGAGACAGGCACTGTAGAGTTGCCTATAGAGGCCTGAGAAGGGCTTAGGAATCGGTGGGATCCTTATGTGGGACAAAGGGCCTTTTGTCAGGTAGAGCCTTGTGAGAGCTTCATGAGGAGATGTTTGGCCTTGTGAGAGGGAGTTTGGACAGGCTCTGCTGGAAGACATATGGCCTCCTGAAGGGCCCCTTGTATATAGGGGTTGAGGTATTGTGGGCTGTGGTTTATTCCCAGTGGCCCCTCCAATCCCTGGGGGCCTAGAGACCCTGATGGCTACCCCATTCTCTGACAGGGGCTGAGTGTAGCTGAGGTACAGAACCTTCTGGGGCCACACATTGTGGACCTGAAGACCGAGGAAGATAAAAGCCCTGTCCGGGACTGGCTCTTCCGGCAGCAGCAGAAAGACCTGGACAGGCTGGGTTTGGGACTTCAGGGTGGCATCCCCAATGGCTACCTGGTCCTGGACTTCAATGTCCGAGGTGAGCTGGGCTGCCCACGGGCAGAGCTGGGGATGGAGTTGGGAATCTGAGTCGCCTCCTCTCTTTGCAGAGGCCTTCTCCAGCGGAGCCCCACTCCTTGGGCCGGGATTTGTATTTGCATGGATTCCAGCCCTGCTCCCAGCTTTAAGACTGAGCTGAGACCACCACCCCTAAGCCTTCTGGCCCCAGCTCTACTGGGGCCATCTTGACTAGGAGGGGGTACCAGGGGTCATCGCCAAAGTTTGAGAACTCTTGAACTCAATAAACAGTGGCATGTGCCCCCTTGAGATGTCCTGAAGTATTCCCAAGACAAGTCAAGAGAATGAGTTTGGAGTTTCTCGTGATCACATAAATACAGCTCCCATATTCATCCCTCCCACTATTAGAAAGAAGAATGAAATATGGCCCCCAGTCAGGCAGTAGCTATTCAAGGCCTTCCCAGCGTGCTTGCTGACATCTCCAAGGGTGGAGATTCCAGCTGAGGGGTGTGAGAGGCCACCACAGTCTAGGTCCTGCCAAGAGGATTCTGTTCCCAACAAGGCTCTAGCAGAGACACGCTATGCAATAGCCTTGTGCTTTATTCAGATCCACCAGTGAGGCGAAGTAACATCGAGTCCCACTTCTCTTGGAATAGACCAGAAGATCTGGACTCTGTTTCTTCCTACCAACTTGTCCTTTTGGATGGGTGGGTCCTGTTGCCTTACGGGCTCAGATCTTGGGATCTGAGTCACGTACCAGAGCCAGCCTCAGAGGACATAGCAGGTCCCCTGGGACCAGGGACGTGCACTTGAGCCTAGGCGGGTGTCCTGTCCCATCTAGCAGCTCCATTTCTCCTGAGTCTGACGTTCAGGGGTCTGGCTGCCCTGGGTCAGTGCCATCAGCCCTTGTGTCCTGTGAGCAGTGGCCATTTGTCCTGAAGGTAACAGACACAGTAGCAGCCACAAAAGGCTGGAAGGCAGGGCCACTGCAAGTGGCAGGTGCCCCAGATGAACTGGAGGACTTCCTGTAGGTGCAAAAAGAGAGGGACCCATCAGTCCTCACTGGAAGATGCCCTCAGAATCCCTTCTGTGCATCCTCCCCCTTGTGGTGGTGACAGCTAGGAGGGTGGGTGGTGGAGCCCATCCAAGACTGCTCTTCTGGTCTCAGCCTGCTCACTCTTTGTGGTTTGGGGGGCGGGGGGCCTGTGCGTTTGTTTTGTTTTTGTTCAATTTGAGGACCTGGGCCCTTGCACTTGCCTAGGCAAATTTTTTCCACTGAGCTACATTCACTGGTGTGTGTGTGTGTGTGTGTGTGTGTGTGTGTACACATATAATACATATATTTATATATATATATACAATAATATACACATATATACATATATATAATTAATTTTTTTGCATATTTATGCATATTTGCGTGTATGCCTGTATGATAGAAGAGGGCATCAGATCCCATTACAGACGGTTGTGAGCCACCATGTAGTTGCTGCGAATTGAACTCATGACCTCTGGAAGAACAGCCAGTATTTTTAACTACTGAGCCATCTTTCCAGCTCCTATATATAAATTTTTGAGGCAGGCTATCTCCAAGTTTCCCAGATTAGCTGTAAACTTGCTCTGCTGCTCAGGCAGGTCTCGAACAACTCGCAGTCCGCCTGTCTCAGCCTCCCGAATGGCTGGGGTTATAACCTCGGGCCATCAGACTTGGTCTTGATTTGATAGCTTTTGGACAAGACAACCATGTCACTATGGATGGTTCATTAGGCAATGGCCTGTGCCACCTGTGACACATGATAGTTCCCAGGAGGCAAATGAAAGGTAGGGACAGCCAGGGGTCTGCAGAGGATGGGAACAGGGGTGTGGACCATACCTGAGGTGTGGGAAACACTGTCCTTCCCTGGCAGATCCAAGGAGTGGATCAGGTTGGGTGGTAGGGAGGCAGTGTTGGGGGGCCCGTTGGTCACGTCGGCCAGTGTGGGGCTGGCGTACAGTCCCATCTCTGACAGGTCTGACATGTTGTGACTGTGCATCCACAGGACGACACTTGGGTGGTTGCGGGCTTTCCGCAGATCTCCCAGGTTCTGGCCCAGCAGATTTCTCACACTGTCCACACCCATGCCCTGCAAATGAAGCCAGAGGTTTGGGGAGGAGGTGTGAAGATCCGTGGGGCTGCCTCCCCTCATAAAGGACCCAACATGCAGTCAGTGCTGCTCCCAGGACCGAGCAGGATGGGTACTGTGGGTCAGAGGTCAAATGCCACCTCCACTCCTCTGGCTTTGGAACATATGCATCTAAGACCTGGGGTCCCCAGCTTGGCCGACCCTGCCTCTTTGTCTTGAGTGCTAGGATTACTGGTATACACCACAGTGTACTCAAGACAAAAAGGCAGGATTGTGAGGTCCAGTTCAGCCTGGGTTACAGAGTAGACCACATCTCAACAAAACAAAACAAAACAAAACAAAACAGGGTAGCCACTGGGCCCACCTTCAAGGTCAGGGGGTTGAGGTTGGTGAATGTATCAATGTCCATGGAGATGTTGGCCTGGGCCAGGTATTGAAGTTCCTCCAAAGGGGCGCCACCTGGGGAGGTAGGCAAGAGCCAAGGAGGCAGAGGGTTTGGGGTGACACACAGGATAAAGGTAGGGGTAACTAAGGAGAGGCAGAGGGGGAGAGGAGGCACAGGGCAGGGCTCACCGAGGTAGGGGCGTATTAGGTAGTAATATTCTCCCACGTTGCTGGTGTTCCTAAAGACCTCATGAGCCTTGGCGAAGAGCACATCCTTCCGACTCTGCGGGCAGGGAGAGATGTCTGGAGCTCCGGCCAGCCTAGGAGTAGGATGAGGCAGCGGAGAGGCTTGAGAGCCCCCGACGGGACCCCCGAGTGTATCCTGCGTCCTTTAAGGAGCTGATTTCTTCTTGCCCTCTGTGTCACTCCCCCAAATTTAAATCCACCTGGTACCTCAGAGAGTGGCTTTATTTGAAAATAATACATTTCTTCGCAGATGAAATCAGAGTAGAAGATGAAGTCTCCTAGGATAGCCCTAATTCCCCTCTCTGGTGTCTGTGTGACAGATAGGGGTTTAGATGCAGACACATAGGAAAGAGCGAGGCAGACTTCCTGTGAGGTTCAGAGAGGCCTGGCCCTGCGAACGTCCTGATTTTGTACTTCTGACCTCTAGAAGTCCTAGAGAATATAGTTCTCATTTTAAGTCACTCAGCTTGTGATGCTTCCTTTCTTCATTTTATGCTTTTTAAACTTAAAATATTATTTGTGTGTGTATGTACCATGATACATGTGTGAGGTAAGTACTTGCCTTTACAGTGTGTGGGACCCAGGGATCGAACTCAGGCTGTGAGACTTGGTGGCAAGCACCTTTATGAGTGCATGTGGTGTGTGTGTGTACATGCATGCGTGTGCATGTATAGAGTTCACTTCAGGTATGTTCCTCAGTAGCAATTTATTATTTGGGACACTGGCCTGGGGTTCATTGTTTCAGCCAGACTGGCCGCCTGGCAAGCCCCTGGGACCCTCCTGTCCCTGTTTCCCCAGTGCTGGCATTATAGGTGTGGTGATTCTCTTCAGCTTTTGTTGGATGTTGGAGATCTGAATCCGGGTCCTTATGCGAGTGCTGCAAGCACTTTACAGGCTGTCTCCCTTGCTATCTGTGACATTCTCTTATGGTGATCCAATAAACCTCTGGTGGCATGACTCGGACTATTCCACCCCTCCCCCCATCCTCAGCTTTCCCAGGGACTCATGTTAGGGAGGTGGTTGACCCGGAGGCTCACCGGAACTCTGAGGGCTGGATGATCTGGATCTGCCTGAGGCTCATCCAGCAGAGACGGGAACCTCCGATGGCCACCAGAAGAGCGCCAGTGACCTTGCCATTATGGTCCAAGAACCTCTGTAGAACTGCCTGGGGGCGGGGCCATGGGCGGGGCCAGGCTCAGTGGGGCGGGGCCAGTCAGACCAGCCAGCTCCTGCCCGCACCGCCAGCCCGCCCTATCACCCTCACCTCGGTCTGGTTGTCCAGAGCCGCATCTGAGGCCAGCAGGACCATTACTGTGTCTCCGGATGTGATGTTCCACTGGCCGATCTCAGCGAGGGAGTAGAGGTAGACCAGCGAGGTGATGAGGTGCAGCTGGTCCTCGGGGACGCCGTGTGGGTAGATCTGAGGCAGGTGGGCAGTTTGAGTTGTAGCTGGGCCCTCCAGCCTCCACCCCACACAGACCATCCACACACCTGAGCCAGCTTGGCTTTGACAACGCGCTGACACTCAGCAGGCAGCGGGTGTTGGAGCAAGGGGTCCAGGTTGGCCCTGAGCACACGCGTGCCTAGGCAGGATTCCAACTGGGTGCAGTCGTAGTGCACCAGGAAGAGGTCATCGTGCAGGGTGGCTGCTGTAATGTTGCCACGGACACAGGTTCTCCCTGCAAGGTATGCTGATGAGCCGTCTGGCAGACGAAGGCCTGGGATGGCAGTTTGCTGGCTCTGGGACTCATCCTTAACCCTGGGCCCCCGCTTCGGTCTTCTTCCAGTAGGCAGACCTGAATCTTGCTATGTATTCCAAGCTGGCCTCAAACTTTTTTTTTTTTTTTTTTTTTTTTGGTTTTTCGAGACAGGGTTTCTCTGTGTAGTCCTGGCTGTCCTGGAACTCACTCAGTAGACTAGGCTGGCCTCGAACTCAGAAATCCTCCTGCCTCTGCCTCCCAAGTGCTGGGATTAAAGGCATATACCACTACTGCATGGCTGGTGGCCTCAAACTTAAGATCCTCCTGTCTCAGCCCCTTAAGTGCCAGCAGGCCCAGCCTCCTCTACTTCTGATCGTAACCAGACCTTGACTCCTCTCCTCATTTTTGGTCTCTAGCTAAGAGCTTGACACAGACTAGGAATTAGGAATCCAGACTAGGGGTAGGCATCAAGTCCCTAGTGTACAGTGGTCACACTGACCTGTGCGCCGCTTGAGCCTCGAGGACACCCAAGTGGCCTTGGACTCCAGGAAGTTGACAACGAAGCGCCTGGCATCCTGCCTGCTCAGCTGGCCTGCCCGGCACGCAGCAACCACACTGCGGAAGAAATCCAAGCCCACAGCCTGGCGGAGGCAAGGGTGTCCATTCCCAGTCACAGGAAGGGTCAACCTGGTCCCTCCCACAGACCCTATGTGCTGTGTGATAAGGCGCACCCCGGGTCACCACTCGAGGTTCAGAGTAGCTGTGTGGCACTCGTGGTCCTGGATGGACTGGTGGTACCCACAGCCAGTCCAGTGCCAGGCACCTTCTTACCTCCTGAACCTTCTCCCACAGGTGGGGGTCGATGTAAGTGGCCAGAGGTCCCAGGGCCTGTAGCCCCTCCAGGTTCCAGGAGCCAGGAGGCCTGGTGCATGGGAAAGGGTACTGTGTTGGAGTCTAATACACCACCCCATCTCCTAAGCAGGCTGAAAGAATATTCGCAGGGTCTTAGTTCCCGGCCAGTGCCCACACAGTTTAGGGGGTTGTTTTGCTACGAACCCTGGGTGGTGGGAAGCACCCTTAGCTCTGTACCTCAGTGCTTCAGTCTGCAATGTCAGAGTGGGGTTAGAGTTCAAAGAACACTAAGACTTCAGACAGGCGTCACTGCTGTCCTGGGTTCAAGCCTCAAGCCCCTCCCATCTTATCTGAAGGAAGGAGGGCCTCTAGCCTTCCTGGATTCCCCCCAAGCCTCATTCCTGGAACACCCACCCACCCTATCTGCGTCTTCCCACTGGCCAGCAGGGTGTTGAGGGCAGCAATCTGCATGGCGGTAAGCCTTGGGCAGCGAAGCAGGTTCTTCAGCACACTAGGGTCTGCAGTCACGATTTGCGGTGCCCCCATGTCACACACCAGGGCCCCGAGAAGCCACAGGTCTGATGCACTGAGCTGTAGGCGGGGTCCCCCCTGCAGAGACAGCAGGTCAGTGCTGAACAGGTAACTGGGCTGCACTGCTCAATCTTACCCCCACCGGAGGTACCTACCAGACAGGCCAAGGCTGTGTGCTGTAGGGCAACTCTCTGGTTGGGCAAGTTGGCCAGCAGTTCTGTGTCCCCTTGAGCAGCGTGGTGAATGAAGGCCCGGCAGTTAGTGTCCCCCACCTGGGTTAGACTGAGGACAAGTGGAGGGAAATCAGGGAGGCAGGACTGGGTCTCCCACCAGCCTTCCCAGTGTCTCCAGGGTGGCCCGAGACCAGGGGTGACGGCCCAACACAACTGGCAGGCACATGATGAGGAGATCGTCACTGCAGTCCTGGATTCAAACCTCCCTTCTGATGGCAGGGACACTCACTCGTAGAAAAGTAGAAGGTTGGGAGGGTAGAACTCGAAGTCGTCCTGGAGGCCCAGCCGTGCAGCGAGGTTGGCCAAGCAGCTGAGCTAAGCAGGGGTAGAGAGCAGGCAGCAGGTTACTGTCTGTCCAGTGTGGACCGGCCCTGGTGGGATATTGCTCAGCCCCTAACCCCCTCAGCAGAAGGCATACTCTAAGAAGGAACTGGAGATATGCGTGAGAGAAAACCTGTAGTAGCCCAGAATTGAGAAGGCAGCTGGAAAAAAACAAGGCCCGAGACAGATCGTGCTGAGAGAAGCAACTGAGGTGGAAGGCCAGAGACGACGCCTTTTATCCCAGCACTCTAGATGCAGAGGCAGGGGCATCTCTGTGAGTTGGAAGCCAGCCTGCTCTACAGAGTGAGTTTAAGGGCAACCAAGATGATATAGAGGCCCTGTCTCAAAAAAAAAAAATCTAGAGATGTTCAGATTTGAACTGCAGTTGTTCAACGGTGTGTAAGTTCTGACATTCTCCCGAGGCGAGCAGCCCCACAGATGGTTACGGTGGATTAGCTTTGCCTAGAAAGTCTCTGTCTCTCTCTCCCTCCTTCCCTCACTGCTTCCCTTTTCCCCTCCCTTCTTTTCTTTCCTTTATAGGGGTTTCGCGATTCTCCTGAGTCCTGAGAGGACAGGAATGCAACACGCCTAGTGAGGTGAGCCGTTGCCATGTTCCCCGAGTGGGTAACAGCAGAGTCTGCCTTTCAGGGGACGGGTTCATTCCCTCTAAGCCTGCGCAAGGACGGCCATTTCTTTACCATCCCTTTGTCGAGGGGTGTGAGGCAAAGGCTTGCTAGTTTCCACTATCAGAACTTCGTCTCTCTGCCCTTGCCAGCAGCCAGGCTGGGCGCGCTTTGCCATTCCTGGGGGGCAGCATCGATGTCCTTCCGGCTTCCTTCATTTTTGCCTCTGGTTTTTCGTCTATCACGCTCTTCTTTTAGATTTCTCTCTCATTTCCCCCTGGTTTTCTGACAGAAAACTGTACTGTTCAGATATTTTTCTTTTAATACTTTACCCCCCTGTGGTGGTGGTGGGGTTGTATACGCGCTGTGGCATGCGTGCGTGTGTGCATGTGTGTGGAGGCTGGAGGATAGCTTGTAGGAGATGATTCTTTCCATCATTTGGGTTCTGGGATCAAAATCAGCTTGTCAGGCTGGTAACAAAACCCTTTACAAGCCAGGCCATCTTACAGGACCTGTCTTCCTCTTTTCTAACACACGCATTCAAAGTTGTAGGCCACCACCACTCCTGCTGAACTCGATTGGTTTTGATAAATTTTCTTTCTTCTAGACAAGGCCCTGCTCTGTAGCTCAGGTTCAAACTCACAGTCCTCTCAGACTGTCAGCCTCTAGACTGCTGGGATTCCAGCAGAGACCAGCAGGGCAGGCTGTACTTTTTATTTTCATTTAGCTCAAAACCTTTTGGCAACTGTCCTGATGCCAGACATGGTAGTACACACCTGGAATCCAAGCCCTTGGAAGGTTTTGACTTCAGGAGTTTAAAGTTTGGGGCCGAGGGCTGGAGAGATGGGCAAGCAGTGAAGGTATCCCTTAACCACTCCTGCAGAGAACTTGAGTTTGGTTCACAGCCTTTACCTGACGACTGACAACTGTGTGGAACTCCAGTTCCAGGGGATACAAAACCCTCTTCTAGCTCTCTCCACTGCTGCATACATACACAGTACACAGACATATATGCAGAAAAACATAGATTACTTAAAAAAAAATCTTTAAAAGAAAAAGAGTTAAGGCCATCCTTGGCTATGTGGTGAGTTCAAGACCAGACTGGGATACATGAGACCTCTCACCCCAGAAATAAAATCTTGTGAGTTTTGTTCATGGGCTGGAGAGATGGCTCAGCAGTTAAGAGTACCAGCTGCACTTCCAGAGAACCTGTGTTGAATTTCCAGCACCAACATGGTAGCTCACAACCATCCATAACCTCAGTTCTGAGGCATCTCACACCCTCTTCTGATCTCTGCAGGCACCAGGCATGCATGTGATGTACACACATGACAGCAAACAGCCATACATATAAAAATAAATCTATTTTAAAGAGTGTGTTGTTCAGCCAGGTGGTGATGCTGCACGCCTTTAATTCCAGCACTTGGGAGGCAAAAGCATGTAAATCTCTGTGAGTTCAAGGCCAGCCTGGTCTACAGAGTGAGTGCCAGGACAGCCAGGACTATACAGAAAAACCTTGTCTCAAAAAACCAAAAGAGTGTGTTGCTCAATTTCCAAGTATCTGAGAGTTCTCCATCAACTTTCTGCAACTGATTTCTTGTGAAGGTCATCGTGCTCCGAGAGCAGGTACTAGATGCTTTCTTTTTAAGGCCTGGGAAGGCGGATCTTAGAGCAGTGATGCCTTTGTCTTGGTAAGAAGCATGTGTTTTTTCTGTTGTGTGGTAAAGTTGTCTGCACATACCAGCTCCAGCGATTAAACTTCTGAAAAATCTTCCCTGTGTTCTTAATTCCTCTGCTATACCTGATCTGTCCTGCCAGGCAGTAGACAGCGCTGACTATCACAATGGGTCTACCCGTTTCTTCTTCTTCCAGTCTATATGTTTGCACAATATGTATCTGGACAATTTGAGGTTAGGTGCACACTCGTTAAAGTTTGCTTAAAATGGGGGGCGGGCGGGTTAAAGAGATGGCTCAGCAGTTAAGAGCACTGACTGAGGTCTTGAGTTCAATTCCCAGCAACCACATGGTGGCTCACAACCATCTGTAATGGGATCCAATGCCCTCTTCTGGTGTGTCTGAAGACAGCGACAGTGTACTTACATACATGAAATAAATACATCTTAAAAAAAACAAAAACGAAAGGATCTCTCTACAGAGCTGAGACAGTCCCCTGCTCAGTCCCTAAAGGCCTAAAGGCCTGTGCCACACCGTCCAGCTTGTTCCTTCTGTAAAGTTGGGCAGATGACAGTTAAATAGGACCAAGTGGGCTCAGCCGGCCTCAGTCCAGGCTCTGGCAGCCCCAGCTGGGAGAGAGGCCGGTGGGATGAAAGACCCTCCCTCCTGAGTCCTGGGGCTGGACCACCTCAAAGAGGCATCAATCCCAGGTGAGCCCAGGGAGGGGCCTGACTTGGACAAGACTTGGGTCATTTCAAGTCGAGGCCGAAGCACCCTGTAGCCAGACGCGCTGGAACCAGCCTATGAAGGTGCTCACATCAATCATCCCATAGAAGAAGAGTCCTCTCAGAAGGGACAGGTTGTTTGCAACAGTGGGGTCACCAAAGAGTCACATTCTAGGTAGTTTTGAGGTTGGCAGGATGACCTGGAGATAAGCCTTCAGCTTCAGGAAAGCAGTGCACCAACCCCTCAAGTCCTTGCAAACCTGGCCCTGCACCCATGTACTCTCTCGCATCCTGCTCCTTAGCCTGCAATTCGCGGGCTGTTTTTCGGCCCCTGAGGCACTTACCTGCCAGGCTTTGAGTGGGACCCTCTGCAAAGCCAGGCTTCTGATTAAACTGGAGAGCTGTTCCCGGGGCAGCTGGCTGGCTGGCAAGCACCAGAAGTTTTGCAGGAGGGAAGTGTTGTCCCTGCGCAGAAGGACGAGGCCGTGTGGGTCCAAAGGGAAGACCCATGAAGAAAGGCAAGGGAGGCTTTGGCTACTGCAGGGGAGTAGGATCACTCAGCTGTCCCCACCACTGGGGAGTAAGAGACAGAGAGTATCTATTACAGACAAAATTTCCTTCCCCTTTTCCCCTCCTCCCTCCCTCGCTCTCTCCTTCCTCCCTTCCTCTTCTCCTTCCCTCCTTCCACCATCCATCCTAGAGAACCTTGTTAGGGCCAGGTTCTCAGCTGGATGGTGCTTTAACATGGGTCCCGGCCATCGCTCCGGGGCTGAGGCTCAGTTGGCTTTGACTCAGGCATGGACCAGTCCTGGTGGCTGCTGAAGGGTACAGGGTCACATGCTGAGTGACCACAGGTGAGGTCATCTTCTGGACTTTTCTCGGGGTGTTATATAACATCCACCTACTGGGGGGAAGGGTGTCTCTGATACTAACCCAGGCTTGGCTAGACCCACCTGGGACCCTGGCCCTGCCTGACCAATCACCCACGTTTGCCGACTGGCACATGTGACGAACACTTTCCCCCAAGAAATGGGGGAAAAATCAAGCTCCCGCAGGGGAGCCGCAGACAGAGGAAAATGACTAAGTTAAGATGACTTAGGGAATAGCGAGGGCCTGAAGGCCCTGGTCCTGGTACAAGACGTGAGGGATGATGGCCAAGAGCTCCAAAGGGGAAGACTGGGGGACACCGGCTGAGGTAGAAAGTCCCTGATGGTTGAGGCTTCTCATGATCATGCCCACACTATTGACAATGGCCAGGGACTTACTGCCACATAATTGACACTGCACCCCTGAAGTCAGACTAGGCCTTCTAGGTCAGTGATGTCTGAGCCTGATGGACAGACCCTGGACATATAGTCCCTCCTCCTGGGACCACCAGCAGAGGACTCAGGACCACTTCTCCTCTTCACACCCTGTTTTAGAAAACGATTTGGCGGGGCTGGAGAGATGGCTCAGTGGTTAGGTGTACTGACTGCTCTTCTGAGGGTCCTGAGTTCAGATCCCAGCAACCACATGGTGGCTCACAACCATCCGTAATGAGATCTGACTCGCTTCCCTCTTCTGGAGTGTCTGAAAACAGCTACTGTGTACTTAATGTAATAGATAAATAAATCTTTTAAAAAAAAAAAAAAGAGAAAACGATTTGGCCAGTTTGGGTTTTGCTCACCTGACCCATGCGTCGGTGCCTTCACTAGCATTCAGGCCTCCCTTGGGCAAGGCCTTAGCCTGAGGACCCGAGCAGTGGGCAGTGAGGGACAGGAGGAGGGCAAGACCAGGACTCGCCAGGGCACCTGCAACAGAGTGTTGGTGAGCGCGCGAGAAGGAGTTCCCTGTGACTGCCTCAGGCAAAGCCCCTTCTAGAATGGAGAACCTGGAGGACACTGGCAGAGCTGTATCCGTTTCTATTTACATAGCCTGGGCCCGAATGTAGCATGTCTGCTGGAACACACAGTATCTGCAAGTGTGTGTATGTTTTCTGTACACACGTACATGTGTGTAAGTGCCTCCTTGATTGCTGCTTTGTGTGCTTATCGTGTGAACACTGAGACCCCAAAACTCAGAGACAGAGGGTTGACCCCATATTCTTTCAAGCCTCTCATTTCTGTAATGGGACATAAAAGGGTCTCCCGGACCAGGAGGAAGGGGTTTGCTTCCAGCGACAGAGAGCAGACTCTTAGCAAAATCTCTTATGTGGCAGCCTATGGAAGACGGCCATGCTCTGATGTCCTTTGTGGACCATTCTCCCCTCTGCCTCCTTGGGGCCTGGCCTGGTTTATGCCGGGACTACCAAAGAGGGCTTGGTCTATGTCTTGCTGCCTAGGCTGATGGTGGCTCGTTCTGTCACAGTCCTGTCTTGTCTACACTAGGACCCCTAGGACTGTGTTGGTGGGGCTGTGGTTCCAATGCTCTTTCGGATCACACTCGTTGGCCTGTGTCCCAGGAACCTCCGTCTCCTCCCTTCCTTCCCTTGCAGGTCCCCAGATTTGGTTCACGTGGATGGGATGGCCAGGGCATCAATACCCACCTCTGCAGCCATAAGACCTATAGCCACCCGAGGGCCCCAGGCATCCCCTTCTGTGTAGAAGTGTTTTCTCACCCACTCTGGAGCCCATAGCTGACGGTCGGAGAGTTCTGATCATCCTGGCTGAAGTGTCTCAGGGTAGGGAAGCCCGAAGGCTGTGGGGTGTAGGTCCAGGCCTAGCTGGATATGAGACAGGGAGCGACTCAGGCTAGTTTCACAGGAGATGGAAAGGGAGAGGGAAATAGAGAGTCAGTATTAACATCTCGAAGGGTACCTGACCCTGCCTGGGGAGGAAAACAGGCCCACAAACAAAACGTCACAACAGCAGGGAGTGGCAGGGGAGGAGAGCTAGTGAACCTGGCCTTTCTTATCACAGGTCGGGCCCCGGGGACTCACGAGTGCCTTGTATCCAATTAGCAAATCTCACAAACAGTGACTCTCCCAAGCAGTGGGAGAGAGATGCCCCCACTTGTGGCCCAAACCTCAGAGATCTCCGAGATCCCGGTTCTAGAAGACAAGAGAGGGCTCGACTCGAGCTGTTGGACTGCCTTACACCACTGACTGCACCTACCACAGGGTGTACGGTCTGATGACTTTTGGGTCCCTATGACCTTCGGACTCTGAAGCCCAAGAGGGACACAGAAGGTTACTACCCTGTTTAGGGAGCAAACCAAGCTCAGATGTTTAGCAGTCTGCAACACTGTGGTCAGGTTGGTGTTAGGTCTTACCTGAGCAGGAATATGGAGTCTGGTAGTGAAGGTGCTGTCCCGGGCAGGGAAGAGGCTACTTCTGACCAGATGGCCACATGATATAGTCGATCAAGTATTTCAGATGCCAGTGCTCCAGGGTCAGATTCTGTCCATCTTTGCAGCTGAGTCCCAGGTGTGGGTAAAACTATCCCGGTTCATGCTCATCTGTAAACCTGGCTCAGTAGGCAGCCGGGGACGACTCTGCCTAGTCAATCCACTGTGGCCGTGACACCTGCCAGGCAGGCCTGTGGGAAGGAGACTAGATCTTGCCAGATGATGCTTGTATCAACCCCTCGGGCCTAGGCATAGCTCGCACCTGCTCTTCAGCCCCAGGAGAAACTCGGGCTGAGCTCAGGGTTGGCAGGCACCCAGCACACACCCTCCCCTGGAGGCCCAGCTTCCTTCAGAGTGTGACAAGGGGCGACCTGAATTCACGCATGTCTCTTCCCTGTGCACAGAGGTGTGTCTGCACAGACTGTGTACCCCCAGAGCTTACACATGCAAGCTGTTCCCACGCTGGACACTAGGCACACAGAGACAAGTATGGTGGCTGGGCATTGCCATCCCATGGGTGCTAAAATGCAGTGTCATGGTGGCACGTGGGCTGTGAAGCAGGGAGCAGGCAGAGCGGCATACTTTGGACATCTATTCCAGCCGATGGATCTACTCAAGGCCTGGAAGCTGCTGCCAAAACCTCAGGGCACAATCATCAGCACCAGGGACAAGAAGTCGGCTCCACCGGGCGAGCTTCTGAGAGGGTGAGGTAAGAGGAAGATATGCAAGGGGAATTTCCAGCCTACCTGCTGGACTGTGTCATGAGACGCAGCCTCTGGGTTGAAGCAGATGGGTCCTGGGTGTCTCAGGCTGGTTCCTGGTTCATAGCACTGACTGGTCCCGTGCCTGGTTGAAGCTCTTACTTTAGAAGGGGCCGTGGAGAGAAGGAAGGCTCCAGTATCTTGAATCCTTGAAGTGAGGGTCTGAAGTCACATGATCACTACCTGCACCCAAGGGTAACCCTCAAGCCTGCTTTGTTGCCCCGTGTAAGGCTGGCAGCTGTGGTAACAGCAGCTCATAGCCCCCCAGGAGTCCCAGAGTCCTGCTGGTAGGGGCCCCATCAGGATTGAGTTCAGACCACTTGGCTGGTTCAGTCTTGCTCAGGGTGGGTCTCTCAGGGCTCCATCTGGACCAGTGTAACTGGCATAGTGGTTCCCAGCTGCTGCATTTGGTACTAGTGAGGGGCACCCACTTTAGGGGCCTCCATTCTGGGAGGGCAAGGTCCTGGGGACACTTTTGGGAAAGGGTCACAAATATAGTGGACAGGCTGATCCTGAACCCCAGTATTAACCTGGGGTCAAGGGCAGACTGCCAGTGGGGCCTGACTCCATTGCTGACCTGGGGACAGGTTTTGGCAAAAGTAATTGTTTGTGTGTTTGTATTTATTTGTGGTCCTGGTATCGAACCTAGGACCTTGAGCATGCTAATCAAGTACTCCAACAAATTACACCCACTGCTTTGGCTTAAAAGGCTGCTCTGAACGCGGAGCTGCCTCCTGGGAGGAGGTTTCATGTGGTGGGAGGGTCTCCATCTACCCACCACATGACACTCAGGTAGGTTAGCCCAGGTTGGCAGGAGGGCAGTGTCCACATTCTGGCTTGGGCAGAGGTCATATACTGAGATGCCCATTGTAGGCTTGACCTCTAGGGCTGCCCCTAGGCCTAGGATCAACAAATGATCATAGCAATAGAGTCATAGCTGATAGGCCTACACCCCAGCCCTCTCTTCTGTTGTGGCTAACTGAACCCTGACACGGCCTCATGCTAGTTCAAATCCTGACTTTGCAGATGAGTATATGGGGGCCCAGAGAGGCTGAGTGAGTGGCTCTAGGGCACACAGTAAGTGCCATTGTCAGAGATCCCTGGGCAAGGTCTTCAGCATACTGCCCACGCTTAGCTTGACCCTGGCTGGAGTGCTGGCCTGGCTGGCCTTGTCTTCCAGGGAGCCATGGATAATTGATTGCTGTATATCCTTCCAACCTTGCCTACCTCATAGCCATGGATGAGGGTGAATGTGCAAAGGTGGATCCCCCACTGGGACTCTGGATCCTCAGCTGGCGACGTCCCACCTGGCACAGGAACAGGTGCTAATCAAGTAGGTGAGGGGCCTGGGAGACCACAAGAGCTGGCTGGGATTTTCTAGGCAGACATAGTCTTTGGAGTGTTTTCTGGAGCAGGGCATTGCTCAGGCCTCTGCTTCACCTTCCCTCCAACCTGGCTTGTCTGTCTGTCTGTCTGTCTGCCTCCCATCTATCTCATTCCTTGCCCCATGGCCTCAACTTTCCACTCTGTACCCGGCCATTGGGATAGCTCTGAGACCTCCCACCGCTTACACTGCCCATTGGGGTCTCTCCCGATGGCAAGCTACGGCTGGCACACTGGTGCTGCCTGGGCCGCTTAGCACCCACCGCTGGAGGCTGGCAGAGCCGGTGACATGAGGTTGCATTCTTTGGCTCCCAGAGCTGGTCTGTGATTATGGAAGTTCAGAGGAGCACTGGCCTTGTCTGGGGACCCACCTGAAGCTCCCGTGCCCTGGTTATGGTGCCAGTCACTGCTTTGCTTCCTGTCCCACCAGGGCCATGCCTACCATGGGGGATTTGCTTCTCTTTGTGATATTTGTGTGCGTGTTTATGTGTGTGTATGTATGTGAGTGCATGTGTTCATGTGTATGTGTGCACGTGTTTATATGTGTGTGCATGTGAGTATGTGTTTATGCGTATGTGAATGCACGTGCATGTTTATGTGTATATATATGTGAGTGCATGTGTATGTGTTTATGTATGAATGCATGTGAGTGTATGTGTGTTTATGCATGTGTATGTATATGAGTGCATGTGTTTGTATATATGTTTACACGTGTTTGTGTGTGTTCATGTGAGTACACATGTTTATGTGCCTGTATTTGTATGTGAATGCATGTGCATGATTATGTGTATATATGTGAGTGCATGTGTATGTGCTTATGTATGTGAGTGCACATGTTTATGTGTATGCACATGAGTACCCATTTGTGTGTACATGTGAGTATACGTATTTAAGTGTGTATTATGTGAGTGCATATGCATGTTTATGTATTATGTGAGTGCATGTGCATATTCATCTGTGAGTGCACATGTGTGCATGCATGTGTGTAGATCAGAAGACAGTCCTGTCAAGTTTAGTCTTGCCTGGTCATCCATATTGTTTGAGATAAGTCTTCTAGGTCAGAGCTGCGTACACCAGGCTACCTGGCCCATAAGCCCTGAGCTGGCACATAAGTTTCTGAGGAGTCTCCTGTCTCTATCTCCTATGTCATGGTAGAAACTCGGGATTGGAGCTAGCGTGTCTGGCTTTATGTGGATTCTGGGGATCAAAACTCAGGTCTTCACACTTACACAGCAAGTATGTCGTCACCCACTGAGTCATCTTTCCAGTCCTTCCAAAAACTGCTTTTTAAAACAGAATCTCTGCCAGCAGGCTGGCTTCCAACTTGTTATGTAGCTGAGGGTGACTTTGAATTTGGGACCTTCTTGCTTCCCACCCTTGAGTGCTGGGATTACAGGTGTGCACCACCACACAAAGGATTGTTTGTTGGTTTGTTTGCTTGGATATCCTGCTGGGGTTGGAACCCAGGGTCTCAGGAATGCTAAGCGGAGCTGAATGCCCAGCCTCTTCCAAATGGGATGATTTGCCCTTAGTGGATGAAGAAGCTGCTGGCTTGGCTTCTCAGAGGCAGTGGCCCTTTTCTGAATGAAAAACAGCCTCCTTATGCAGGAGCTGCCCACTCTGGCACGTGTTGGTGCTGAGCTTCCCGAAGAAAGTCTTTTGGGAGTCTTGATAGATCCCTGCCTGAAGTCTGGCAGGGACGAACCCCTGAGAACCACAAAGTTGTGAGGTTGGCCCAGCCCCACTCCCTACAGGTCTATGGAGTCTTAGGATCCAGGGGCAGATATTCTGGTAACAGGACCCAGCAGTGCCCCTGTGTGGTGATAACAGGTGTGACAGCTGTTGAAGGGAGGCGGGAGCTTTGGATTTGGCTGCCAGGGAAGTGAGGGCCCAGTGCCTGGGTCTGTGGATATCCCTCCAGATCACCGGTAGGACCAGGCCTGTGCTAAGTGAGGGACATCCTGAGGCACAGCAAACAGGAAAAAGACCCATGGAAAGAAAATAAAAACAAATAAGTAAATAAATAAATAAAGCATGTGAGTGACCAATGGGGGCTAACATGGCCTCCCAAATTACTTCAAGCTCTCCTTTTGCAGATTGGGAAACTGAGGCACAGGAAGCAGAAGCAGGGCCTCATGGCCCTGACTTCTATGAAATCTTTACTAAGATATAGAGGGCAGTGGCTTCTGGTCTGGTGCATCATGGGAGTTGTAGTCCAAACCCAAGTGTGGTGGCAATTGAGAAGACATATTGCAGTGGGAAGGGACTGAGCAGTAGCCACATGGCCACAGAGGGAATGTTGGCTTTGTGATGTCCCTCCCATGAGCTCTGGGACTCTGGGCACCTAGGCTATAGGACAACATGAACAGTGGCTCTCCTAGAGACTCTGGTTGAAAGCTGCTAAGATGCTCCTAACCAGGAGGGACCTTCTGGTTCCTACTAAGAACCCCCAATCCCAATCCAAGTTGCTCATTGTCTATGGGGCGAGAAAGGGCAGCAGCCATGGCCTTAAGGTCTATAGTGGGTCCTGCTAAGCATTCATGGGCTAGAGGTCTGCCAGGTTCAGCAAGGAAGGGTCAAGGGTACCCCACATCAGATAGTCTCATGGTCACTCTCAAGATTGATCACACAACATTTATTCTTAATCCTAGACCCTAGCTGCAGCCAGGGTGCTGTGGCTGTGCTGTGACAGACAGTTAAGGTCCAGAAGGACCCAAAGGCTGGTGCTGATACTCTATGGCTATGTGGCAGCCAGGCAGGTGGTGACATGGTCAACACTCCAGCTAGGAGCTTGTAGAGCAGAAGCAGCATCCATGGCAGGTTTAGAGGGCTGGGCATGCATGGAGGTCGCCTCTGTAGATGCCCTAACACACCCCCATGCATTGGGGCCAAGCATTAGATGCAGGCAGAGGAGGTGAGGCCCTGGCAGAGTTCAGGACAGGCAAAGGCACCTGACAGTGGTGGGCAGCAAGAGACAGGTTGGGAGCTGCAGGTGACCCAAGTCCAGGTAGGCTCATGCTAGGATGGCCCTTCTCAGGCACTGTGGGGCCCTGAAGGGTCCTTGGTCCTGGCTTTGCCCTTCCTGGCTAGGGGCTTGGGCCAGCCTGGGGTGAAGCTAAAGAGGCAGAAAGCTGTTCCAGAAGGAAAAGCCTGAGCTTTCTCTGGAGGAATGCTGAGAGAACACTTACCTAGTGGACATCTCTCCTACTGCCTGAGTGCCCTGGCCTCTAGCAATCATGGCTGCCTAGGTGCTGAACCTAGCAGCTCTCAATTCCCAAAGCCCAGAGGCCCTTAGCTATCCGGCTCTAGCGTCCACTCTGATAGCCACTGCAGGCACGATGCTCTCTGTGCCTCAGTCTCAGGAGGAGGCCGACCTGGCCTGGGCTGTGGGGTGGAGGGGCTGCAGGGCCTTGGCCCTGCACCCATAGGGTCGGGGTCAGGGTCAGTCCGCAGGGCCTGGATGAGCTGTTCAAGGGGTTGGACACAGGTACTGGGACTCCAGCAGGCATCAAGGGCAGGCAGGAAGGGGTCAGGTGTACAAGCCTCCACACGCTCAGCCTCTGTGGGGATGCGCAGGTAGAAGGCGTGCAGCATCATGCGGAAGGGTTGGTCCTCCTGGTCCTCAGCCTGTCCGTAGGTCAGGTCACCCACGATAGGGTGGCCAAGGGCACTGCAGTGTACACGAAGCTGGTGTGTCCGGCCTGTGGAGTCAGGGATGGGAGGTCAGGCTGGGAGGAAAACCACTTTGTCACATCCCTTGCTCTTATAGTGTCCAGCAAGTTTTCGGGGATGGCTTTAGAGTCTCCAGGCAGCTCCTTGGCTTTCTGTTGTGTGTCACAGGAATGAACCCAGGGCCTTGTGTATATTAGCAAGCATTTTACAGATAACATACCCCCAATGCTCTTCTTTCTCTCTTTAAAATTGTTTTAAAGCCCATTTTAATTTTGTGTGTGTGTGTGTGTTGTGTTCCTGGATGTGTGTGTGTGTGTGTGTGTTGTGTTCCTGGATGTGCTTGCTTGATGCTATATTGGTGAAGTCAAAAGACAACTTTTTTTGCGGGGGAGACAGGGTTTTTTTCTTTTTACTGTGTATGCAGCCTTAGCTGTCCTAGAACTCACTCTGTAGACCAGGCTGGCCTCAAACTAGCCCTGGCTGTCTTGGAACTCACTCTATAGACCAGATGGGCCTCGAACTCACAGAAATCTGCCTGCCTCTGTCTCTAAAGTGCTGGGATTAAAGGCAAGCACCACCATTTCACTGTTCAGAAGACACCTTCTTCTTCTTCTTCCTTTTTTTAAAAGATTTATTTACTTTACTTATATGAATATGCTGTAGCTGTCTTCAGACACACCAGAAGACGGCATTGGATCCCATTACAAATGGTTGTGAGCCACCATGTGGTTGCTGTGAATTGAACTCAGGACCTCTGAAAGAGCCGTCAAGTGCTCTTAACCGCTGAGCCATCTCTCCAGCCCCCTAGAAGACACCTTCTAAGAATCTCTTCTCTCCTTCCACCATGCTGGTCTGTTGTCAGGCTTGGAAGAAGGCGCCTTCACCTCTGAGCCACTTCACTGGCCCCTCTCCCCCCTTTTGTTTTCTGGAGACAGAGTCTCATATAGCTAAAGATGGGCATGAACTTCTGATCTTCCTGCCTCTATCTCTAGAGTGCTAGAAATATGTGTCTGTGCTAGCACACCTGTTTCCCTAGTCTCCTTTTTAAAAGAATGGATCGCTTGCTAGGCTGTGGTGGCACGTGCCTTTAATCCTTCTGGAGAGGCAGAGGCAGGCGGAGTGCAAGGCCAGCCTGGTCTACAGAGTAAGTACTAAGGCAGCCAAGGCTTCAGAGAGAGAAAAGAAAAAGAAAGAGAGAGGGGGGAAGAAGAAGAAGAAGAAAGAAGAAGAAAGAAGAAGAAGAGAGAAGAAGAAAGAAGAAGAAAGAAGAAGAAAGAAGAAGAAAGAAGAAGAAGAAGAAAGAAGAAGAAAGAAGAAGAAAGAAGAAGAAAGAAGAAAGAAGAAAGAAGAAAGAAGAAGAAGAAGAAGAAGAAGAAAAGGACAAATCTCTCCTGAGTAGCTGCTTTGTAGATCTGTGCCACTAAGAAGGGAGGGCAGGGTGGGGCGGGGCAGGGCAGGGTGGGGCAGGCCCTTGGTATGGGATTCATTATATTCCTTACTACAGATCAGATAGTGAACTCAGGACAAGAGACTGGTCTGGGGTGGGCCGTGAAGGCACAGCCAGGGAGACACTTGATCTAGCCAGAGAGATCAGTTTGACTGCCAGGATCCATCCAAGCAGCAGCAGTGATTTTGCTATCAGCTCTGCCCGCACACCTGGTATAGACCCAGGCAGACCACAATGTCTATACCTCAGGGTCCTTTCTTATATGATGAACTCCTGGCCTGGACATACCCGTAAGTGGCTTCAGCAGCACTTTGGACACAGGGTCACCAGCATACAGCCCATGTTCCAGGACCAGCAGCTCTGTGAGACTTGGCTTTGGGTTCTCACAACCTAGGTGAAAAGGTAAGTGTGAGGGTCCACTGGGCCAGTCCTAGAGCCTGAGCCAACCGTAGTTTACACCCGTCTGGCTGTTCCCATTCATTCCCACGGCCCCCACAACAATCCACTATTACCATCAGTGCCCTCGATGCACATGGTATGGGTCCGCCCCGTTGTGCTGTTCCTGCCAATGGCATAGTTGATCGTCACTTGGTTTTCCTGGACATGGCCTCGGACCTGTCGAGCAAGGACATCACATATGACTCACTGGGCCATGCTGCCATCTCTGAGAAGGATGTGGCTGAGCTCTACTCGGGCACATAACCTGGCACGGAACTTGGGTTAGAGGAGCCTGCTGGAGTAGGCTGTGAGCCTTGGGTCTCCACACGGCATCCCAGGAAACGGCCAGCACTTACCAGTGCCAGGTAGGCTTTTGTAACTCGCCGTTCCTTGAAGCATTTGTAAGCGCTGCCCGCAGCTGCTTTATTCAGGGCCACGCACAGGGCTCCACTGGTGGAGAAGTCCAACTGGTGGCAGAACCTGGGGAGGGGCAGAAGGACAGCCATGGTTGGATCCTGTGGTGTTCTGGTTAGCACCTCTGTGGCAGAGTCCAGTGTCCCAGCATCCTCTGGAAGGATGCTGCAGGGGGCTCGCTGTGTTGGCTGTGTACCTGAACCCATAGCAGGTGTCAGGGTCAGCCAGCTCTGGGAAGTGGTGTCGGAGCTGCTTCTGTAGGGTCAGGGTCTCCCGCCAGGTCTTGCTATCAATGCGCAGGTCCCAGTGCTTGTTCACCACCAGGAAGTCGCTGCTCTGGTACACGATGGACAGATTTTCCATGCTGCCAGGCTCCATGGTGGGGCTGCACGCAGGTGGGAGTGAGCCTGGGGTAGGAGGGTGCCTGCCCTGGACCTCAAGTGCTGTGCACACCTACTGGGGCCAGCACCTGCTGGAACCCTTTATGCCTTCCACGAGGGGCCAGGCCGGGGCGCGTCAGCTCCGGAACAGGAGTCTGGCCAAAGTCAGGAGATTCTGACTTGCCATGGACTCAGGGTAAGGGAGCTCTCCCTGACCCGATGTGGAATAAACAGCCTGGTTGTCCAGTTCACGCCTACACACTTCTCGCTAGGTTTAAGGACCTTCTCTGAGTAGGCAAGAGAGACAGGGGTTGCTGTGCCCTGATTGGCCCGGACCACCCAGGACTGCAGGCGCTCCTTAACTTGCCTCCCACCAGCCTGTGACCACAGGCAGACCCTTTAGGACTTACCTGCAACAGGGTCAAGGGACCAGGATGCCACTTCTCACCCGTGCATCCAACCTTGCTTCCGTATACTAGGAATCAGGTCTTGGCCTGGCTGGCACGCAGCTCCGCCTTTTCGGCCTGCCCATTCCCTTGCTAATGGATGGTCATATTGGCCAATGGCATTCCGCACCTGGAGCTCCGCCCACTGAAGAATAGGGAGGCCGTTCCCGAATGGTCTGCGCACGCACCTTCTTAGTACCACCTATTTCCCCGCCTTCCGCAAGAACGAATTACTGTACAGGCCAATAGAAAGCGTTCTTGGTCCTCCACTTTAACCATTGAACGATTATTCCTCTCCTTCCGCCCTCTGTGTGTGGCTGTTGATTGGCGGTCCTGGGAGGGGTGGCGCGCGGTGGCAGCGGCGCGGGAAGTTCTGAGGGCCACTTAGCTGTGGGAACTGTGGTCTGGCTCCATGGAAGACTACGAGGAAGATCTGTATGGTGTGGAGGATGACTTCCAAAACCAGTTCGCGGCCGAGCTCGAAGTGTTGGCTGAGCTGGAAGGTGGGCGCGGGTCCTGGGTCACGACTGACCCAGGTCGAGGCTGCATCCTGCTGCAGCATGGAGAGCTGTGTGGATGGGATAGGTAGCGGCTGGGAGTTCGCTTCTTGATGTGTGTTGCTGCTGTCAACCTCTATCTCAGCAGGAACAGGGAACCTGGCTCCTTCTGGGACCCTTCAGACTCCGGCGAGCCGCCCCCCACTAACCTTCGAAGAGGCTATCGCTGGTGGGGACACTGTCCCGCGTCCCTGCCCTGCAGGGTCGCCAGGAAATGACAGACGCAATACCAGAAAGAATGTTCGTAGGGACCAGCCCTCGCCCTCCAGTACGTCCGATTGGGGACTGGGCACTTAAGGTCGGGGAATTCTGAGGATCAGTTTCCTATTCTTCCTCCTCCTCTTCCTGCCTCTGTCTCTGCAGGCCCGATGGTCAAACGGCCCAGGTTGGACGTGGTGAAGAGGCTGAACTTCGAGCCAGATATGGAGGAGCTCTTGTACCCCGATTCCCCTCCAGGGGACATCACCCCCCCACCGAGTCCAGAGGTCTTCCCTGAGATGTGGGATGCTGGGTGTGTTGTTGAATTCTGTAATTCTTGTAATTCTGCCTTGGAAAGCTGCCTGTCCCTGCATGAGGCTCTGGAAGTGGCTGTCTGTGGGAAGGCAAGAGGAGTGAGTGTGGGTCCAGGCACCCCACTGAGAGTGACCGGAGATGTTTGTCCTTCCTAGGCCCCCAGATGCTAGTGCTGACAAAGACCTCATGCAGACATTGCCAAGTCCCCGCAATCCTGTTCTGAGACGGCCTCCTGTCTTAGAGGATTATATCAATGTGACGTCCACATGTGGAGAGCGGGCCTTTTTGGTGCTTCGGGCTGACCTCACAGGCACTGGGGTGCAGGTGTGTGACCCTAGCATGGGATTTGTCATGGCGTTGGTTCTTTTATATTGCCAATGGGCTTGCAGTAGGTTCTGAAGTCAGTTTCACCTGTATGAATTCCTAGAAACAGGCACACCCAGGTAGTCCGGTGTTGGAAACAGCACTGCTACTTTTGGGGGTATGTGGCCTTAGAGTGCCACCTTGTACCCCATATATTAGCTTTCTTTTTTTTTTTCTTGGATTTGGTTTTTTCGAGACAGGGTTTCTCTGTATAGCCCTGGCTGTCCTGGAGCTCACTCTGTAGACCAGGCTGGCCTTGAACTCAGAAATCCACCTGCCTCTGCCTCCCAGAGTGCTGGGATTACAGGCGTGCGCCACCACCGCCCTGCTTATATTATAGCTTTCTGTTTCTCTTTTCCTCTTCCCTCACCCTAAAGCTGACCTCCCTTGGACCTGGTCCGTCTGAGAGGCAGCATCCATCTCCTCTCTGATTAGGCAAGGTGTCATCTCTCTCTGTCAGCCTTTTTTGGGGCGAAGGGCACTGCAGGTGCCTCCATGACCTGGGAGGGTTACAGAGCTGACAGATCTGTCTTACTCAGAACCCTCTTCCGGATGTCCGATGGCGAGGCCGTGGCCAGCTGGATCTGCTGGGTGTCCCCTTCACTTCCCTGAAGGAACAAGTTGACAGCAAGGTGAGTTTAGTGGGGTGGGGAGTGTGTGTGCTGAGTGGGGTGCTGGTGGGACTTGTCCTGACCCCAGCCTGTCCTGTTTGTATAGAGGCGACAGCAGCTGCTCGAGGAGGCCCAGCAGCTTTCGGACGCTCTACATAGGTGACGCGCACACTTACCGCCCCGGGAACCCCTGTTGGTTTGGGCCTATATGGTGGGCATGGCCACTGCGACCCCTCTGTAGTGAGTCAGGACTTGCTTCTCTTCAGCCTCAGGTCTGACGGGGAGGCGGCCACGCTTGAGGGGCCCTCTGCTGAGGAGCCAGTCCCTGGTCAGGACCCTGCTCATCACTGCCTCTGGGTGGATGAGTTTACACCCCAGCACTACACGGAGCTGCTCAGCGACGACGTGAGTTCCTGTTCTCACTCAAGTGGGACTGGCTTACCTTATCAGCAGGAGGGAAGGGCCAGGGTCCAGCTGATGTTTGTGTGGGTGGGCCACTGGGTACTAAGGATGATGTGGGGGCTCTGAGTGACAAATGGGGAAACTGAGTCAACACAAAACTAGTTTACTGCTAGTTGACTGTGACCTGCCGTGGGCTTTGTTAGAGGTCTGGATGTCCTAGCCCAGGGGTTCTCAGCCTTCCTAATGCTGTGACCCTTTATTCAGTTTCTCTGTTGTCGTGACCCCCCCAACCGTAAAATTATTTTCATTACTGCTTCATAACTATAATTCTGCTACTGTTATGAATCGTAATGTAAATATCTGTGTTTTCCAGTGGTCTTAGGTGACCCCTCTGAAAGGGTCATTGGCCCTCAAGGGGGTTGTGACCCACAGGTTAAAAACACCGTCCTAGCCTGTCTTCTTGCTCTCCCTCAGCAATTGGTGCCGGGTTGTCCTGGGGTGAGCATAGGGTCTCAGAGGCTGGAGGCCTCAGTGAAGTTGTTGGTGAGCGGAGCCTGGGCCTTTGGAGCCTCAGCGCCGCTGTCTATGTTGAGCATAGGCCTTGGCACGGCCCCGCCCTTTACTCTGCTCTTCCAGTTTACCAACCGCTGCCTCCTCAAGTGGCTGAAGCTATGGGATCTTGTGGTGTTTGGCCATGAGAGGCCTGCCAGGAAGCCCAGACCCGGTGGAGAGCCCACCCGGGTCGCGAAGGAGGCCACAGCCCCTGGCAAATGGAAAAGCCATGAGCAGGTACTGGAGGAGATGCTAGAGGCCGAGCTGGACCCGAGCCGGAGGCCTCGGCAGAAGGTAATCCCCACAGGGGCCTGTGTGAACATAGAGATTGGGGCTTTGCCCTCTGGGTAGCCAGTGCTATTGCAGCAGTCTCTGTGGTGGTGGTGGTGGTGGTGGTGGGGGGGGGGGGGGCATCTGTGAGGCATCTTTAACTCTTCTAGAGTCTGTGTGTTCAGTGACATCAGGGTTGGCAGCAAGTGCTAGTGTTGTGAATCCGAAGTGAAATCCATTCTCCCCAGGGTTTAGATAGAGTCGGCCCGGGATGCTGGGCAGTGGGGGAGGGGCTGGTGTTCCTGTCAAGTCCCCACATAACTTGCTTCCTGGGCAGGGTTTTCTCTTACTCTGAGTATCCCGGGTGCTCTCATTCGATGGCTGGAGTATGGGGAACGGTGATCAGCCTCATTTCTAGTCCCTGGCTACTGGCCAGGAGCTAGCTCTCTGGAGGCTGAGGGCTCGATCGGCAGTTTGTCCTCCACTTTGACTGTAGGTGGCGCTGCTGTGTGGCCCTCCAGGACTAGGCAAGACCACACTGGCACACGTGGTCGCAAGGCACGCAGGGTATTTTGTGGTAGAGATGAATGCAAGGTGAGTGGAGGAGACCCTCGTCTGGGGGCTTCTGTGATGTTGAGCCTGTGCTACTGGTCCCAAACCCTGGCTGGTGGGTGGGGCTAGGGTCCTGGATGTGTAGGCTGGGTAGGGACAGGTCTTACTGAAGTTGGTGGTAGCTACATCCTGTGGGCTCCTCATAGCATCCTACTGGGATGCTGGCTGCTACCTAGTAACTCGTGGCTTCGCTCTTCCAGTGACGACCGTAGCCCGGAGGCCTTCCGTACACGGATTGAAGCAGCTACGCAAATGGAGTCGGTGCTGGGTGCGGGTGGGAGGCCCAACTGCCTGGTTATTGATGAGATCGACGGGGCCCCCACGGTGGGTCTCTGCAGCCTAGGTGGGTGGGTGGGCAGGCAAGCTGGGTGCACTGGGGCTTTGGTTCGCTGACCTCTTCTATGCCTCCCCAAAGGCGGCCATCAACGTTCTCCTGAGTATCCTGAATCGCAAGGGTCCGCAGGAGGCGGAGCAAGGAGGCACAGCTGTGGCGGCAGGGGGGCGGCGACGCAGGGCTGAGGGGGGTCTCCTGATGAGGCCTATCATCTGCATCTGCAATGATCAGTGAGTGTGGTCGGGGGGGGCGGGGCCTTCCAAAGCAGACCGGCCTGCTGGCCTAGCCCTGGCATGTCCTTCGTGTGGCCACTGTAGATCCTGTCCTGCAGGTTCACACCTTCTCTGAGGCAGCTAAAGCAGCAGGCTCTTCTGCTCCACGTCCCACCAACTCTGCCCTCCAGGCTGGTGCAGCGGCTCCAGGAGGTCAGCAGGGCGGGGGGAGGGGGGCAGCTTCCGTTAGGAGGGGGCAGCTTCCGGTGGGAGATGCAGCTGCTATTCTGACCCCCCTCCCCACCACCATGTCCCTTCCCTCTAAGCACCCTGGTTCTGTCTTGTATTGAGTTGTCAGGCTGTAGTATAGTCCTGTCACAGGAACTGCGCTCTACTCTCTGACTGCCCCCAGCACAGGACTGGTCACCCGCATCCAGGGAACCAGGTCGTGGCCACAGGGTTGGCTGCATGGGGCAGACACTCTAGTGCTTATCCTGCCTCTAGATCTCCCTGCAGCACGGCATGCGGTCTGACCCGGGTGCACTGGCTGCCCTCTGTGAGAAGACTGACAATGACATCCGTGCCTGCATCAACACCCTGCAGGTGGGCGCACGGCTTGGGTGAGGCAGGGTTGGGGGGAATGGCTGCCGCTTACTCCACCCCTTTTCCAGTTTCTGTATGGGAGGGGCCGGCGGGAGCTGAGCGTGAAGGATGTGCAGACCACCCACGTCGGCCTGAAGGACCAGCGCAAGGGGCTGTTCTCCGTGTGGCAAGAGGTTTTCCAGTTGCCCAGGGCTCAAAGGTAGGTAGTCCAGGGAGCGTGAGCAGGCCAGCCTTGGTTGGGATGTCTCTGTTGCCTAGAGCCTTTAGCCGCAGCCTGCTGCTGCCAGGGGCCTCACTGTGTCTTGACAAGGGACCTGATTTGGGTTGGGAGCCCAGTTTCTGCCCCAAGGGGAGTTGGCTAGAGTCTCCTAAATCTGTGGCCTAGAGGATGACCCTCCCTGACCTTACCTTAGTCAGTTCAGAGAGAGGCTTTTGCTACTAGTCGGTTCTACTTAGAGATTCTTGCACCTTCAGAGTGATATAAAACAGGCCAGCCAGGGCTTCCCTCCGAGCATAGGGAATGTGGCTAAGATGGCTGCCAGCACCTTTGCTCTCATTGGGCGTGGCCCAGCCTCAGCACCCTCTACTTGCAGGCGCCTCGTGGGCCAGGACCTGATGCTCCCAACACATGCTCTCCTGCTCAGTGAGGCTGACAAGGCCTCTCTGACTCTGGCCTCCCAGCGCTTCTACCACATCCTGCGTGTGACCACCTCTGCAGGCGAGCATGAGAAGGTTGTCCAGGTACCTGTGCACACCTCAGCTCTTGTGATGCTGGCACTAAATGAACAGACACTGAACAGAAGATATCCTGGATGGGCTCTAAAGTAAAGGGTGTGGGTGGACAGGTATCGGGCATCTGGGGATAGAAGGATTAAGGACGGGTCACAAGGAAGGACCCTCAGGCCCAGCAAGGGAACTGAAGGAATAATGTTAGAGGTGACAGGAGGCAAGGATCTTAGGCATCTAAGGTAAGTTTTGGGCTGGTAACTGGGAACCTCTGTGAGGTAGACGCTGGGGCCTGGGCTTACAGGGACTAGATGCTAGCTGGATGCTAGCTAGATGCCCATGGTGTGGAGAGCAGGGAGAGGGTATGCACTTGAGCAAGCGGTGCTCCCCTACTCCCCAGAGGGTCTGGCTTAAGCTGCTTCCGGCTCTAAGCAGCTTTGGATTAGTTGGGAATCCACTGACAATCTGGAAATGTGCAGTTGAGAGGGGCTATGGGGTATGGCCAGTGGGAACTGGATTCACACAGGCAAATTGGGGCAGCTATACCCTGAATCTTGAGGATATAGCTTTATGCCACTTCTGGAAGGGTTGGGGACTGAACTTGCCATCCCATTTGTCCCGTCCCTGGTGTTGGCAGCTAATCCCTACCCCTTGGACTTCGCAGAGTGGGAGTGCTGGTGAAAGGGTCTCGAGGTTGATGTTCACGCTGTGGGGGAGATGAGGGGCTCGGAGGGTCAGAGGTCCATGCCTGCTCACCTCTCGTAGGGCCTGTTTGACAACTTCCTGCGCCTCCGTCTTCGGGACTCCAGCCTAGGCACGGTGTGCTGTGCCCTTGACTGGCTGGCCTTTGATGACCTGCTGGAGCAGGCCGCCCACCACGGCCAGAGCTTCCAGCTGCTGCGCTACCTGCCCTTCCTGCCCGCAGCCTTCCACGTGCTCTTTGCCTCCAGCCACGTGCCACGCATCACCTTTCCCAGCAGCCAGCAGGAGGTATGACCACTGCTCAGGGTACTCAGGGTCTGGCCCCAGGGGTCACCCGGCCCCACTCACCCAGTCCTGGTGACTCCCTTTCTGTCCTAGGCCCAGACCCGGATGAGCCAGACAAGGAACCACATACAGACACTGGTGTCAGGTATGGCACCGGCCACCCGTAGCCGGGCCACACCACAGGCCCTCATTCTAGATACTCTCTGCCTGCTCCTGGATGTCCTCGCCCCCAAGCTGCGCCCCGTGAGTGTCAGACATGAAGGAAAGGATGGGTTTGTGGCCAAGGTGGCTCCGGGCCTTGCTCAGTTGCCCAACCTGAGCCTCCTTGACCCTAGGTGAGCACACAGCTGTACAGCGCCCGTGAGAAGCAGCAGTTGTCCAGCCTGGTGGGCACCATGCTTGCCTACAGTCTCACCTACCACCAGGAGCGCACGCCCGATGGGCAGTACCTCTACAGGCTGGAGCCGTGAGTGCCCCTGTGCCTGGGGCAGAGGGATACCTGGGGACATGTGATGTGTGTGCCAAAGCCAGTGTGGTCTTGGTGAGGTGTCCAAGGGGTTGTGGGTTGCAGTTTAGGTCTGGCACAAATGTGGCTGGTACTAGGCCTCAACCTAGATCAGGCACAATTTTGATTCCGAGTTTCAGTGTAGGGGTCATAGAACCTCCATCCATCCCAGGGAGGAGAGCCTATGCATCTGCAGCTCCTTGGGGCTCTAAGGGCTTGAGGCACAGCAGCAGCCCAGTGAGGGTCCCGGTGTCACTGCCTGTTCTGGTTCCCTCCGTGTCACCCTGTGCATTTCCCTTGTCTTCCACTTAGAGTTGGGGGGTCCCCAGCTGCAATGGGAGTAGGATGTAGCATTGTCAGGACCTTGTCCTACACCCAAGGTCTTGAACCTTGGTATATGGGTTGGTGCCACAGGCAGACCCTGCCTCTGCCGACTGGTACCCTGGTACCTCACCTACCTGGGCAGGAATGTGGAGGAGGTCTGCCGCTTCCCTGAACTACCTGCCCGCAAGCCCCTCACCTACCAGGCTAAGCAGCTTATTGCCCGGGAGATCGAAATGGAGAAGATGCGGAGGGCAGAGGCTTTGGCCTGGGCTGGAGGCCGCCCCCAGGTAAGCTTACCCCAGTGTTGAGACAGCATACAGTACCAGTGGTTTGGCCTTGGCCAGACACCTCTCCTCATACTTCCCTTCAGGCGGACCAGGGTCCCTCAGGGCCTGCAAGTCTGCAGACGGACAGTGGGGAAAAGGGGACAAGGCAGCCTGCCCCACGTAACCATGAGCAGCGGCTCGAACACATCATGAAGAGAACGGCTGTGCAGGAGCAGGTGTGTGTGTGTGTGTGTGGGGGGGGCTGGAGAAAACAACAACAACAAACAAAAACAAAAAACAAAAAACAAAAAAACCAAACCCATGAACGGAGGGCAGGGCTTGCCCCAAGGCCCAAGGAGCCACCTTTGGTGTGGCTCCCAGAAAGAGGGCAGTGGTTAGGAGAGGTGCTCCTAGTCACAGGCCTTGCTCAGTGGCCTTGGAGTCTCCTCTCACCCGGGAAAGGCCTAGGTGTGCCTGCCTGTCCACTGGCAATCTGATGGTCCCTTTTCTGCTAGCCCGAGAGGGACTTCTTTGGACGTGTGGTCATCAGGAAAGTGGCAGTCCCAAGCAGAGGTGTGTATGGGTCACAGAAGGGAAGGAGGAGGGGTGGAGGCATGGGCTGGGGTCTGCTGAGGTGCCACCTTTTGGTCCCTACAGAGGTTGAGGCCCCCCAGAAGGACACGGATGAGTGGCGCATGGGTGTGGCGGTGGGCAGGAGTGAGGTGTGGTTCCGGTTCAACGAGGGCGTCTCAAATGCGGTCCGGCGCAGCCTGTACATCAGGGACCTGCTATAGCCCCACTGGCCCGGGACAGCAGGCCGCACCGACTCCCACGGGGAATGTACTGAAGCAGAGACGCCTGGAGAAGTCTGTTTATAAAGTCACGCCTTACAGAGGGTGCGGGTCAGCCTCAGAGGATGGTACATTTGGCCTTCTCTACCCAAGGGTTGTTCTTCATCAGGTCCGGGTTCAGGAAGGGGTCCTTGGGGATCCCATCCTCGATCCACTTGAGAAGCCTACGAGTGGGGAGTTTCAGTGAATGCCCGTCATTCCCACAGACCTGCCCACTGGGGTGGCAGGTCCTGGTTCACACACAAGGGGGCAGTGGCCGGGCAGGTCAAAGGACACACACCACAGGGCACTCACTCGGGGATGGTCTTGGATGACATCTCCCTCTTGAAGGCCAGTTGGTACTTGAGGCTCTCCACCTCCTTCTTCATCTGGGGCACATCCCACTCTTCCATGGCGTCGGGGGCGTCGGAGGTAGCCAGCCTGAGGCTGGTGGGCGGGCGGGAGAAGGGAAAGAGCTGGGTCTGCAGCTCCCACCCCCACCTCCACCCCACCCCACCGTCAGCCCCAGGACACAGAGATCCTGGAACCTGCTGCCCATTGGACCACACCACCCACTGGCCCTTCCTGAGGTCTGCAGTGATGATGTTGGCAGAGGGCCTGGGCAGTGCCACAGGGACCCACTAACGAGATCCCTGGGCCTTCTCTGCCCAGTGGGGCTGATTAGCTGCCAAGCAAACTTTCCGTTCTCGGCTGGGCGAATGAGCCTGAGAAGGCCCAGCCCTGGATTTGGAGGGCAGACTCCTCCCTGCCTCGGGAGACCGAAAAACGGACACCTGGGCATCCCGAGCAACCCCACCCTCCCACCAGACCCACTTCCAACTCAGACCCTGCGTGGGATGAGGGCCCTGAGATGCTGCGTGCTGCCTGGCCCTCCTGAATGCCTGTTTTGCATGAGTAAAGAGGCCAAGAGGCCAAGTTAATCTCGGGGCTGGTTGGATTTGGCTGCAATTTGCATGTAAGGTGGGGTATGTCCAGAAGGTCTGGGGACACAGGCCTCTCAGCAAGCCCAGGGCTTGGGAGGCGGGTAGCCTTCCTGAGGCCAGTGTTTTCAGACCCAGTCACCAATCACCGACTTGACTAGGGAGATCTGTCAGTTGGGGCACAACAGCGGGCCTCCCTTTACCCCTCCCTATCTAGGTGCACTCCAAAAGACCAAGTCTCTGGTTCTCCCTCCAATCACAGCCTCCACGACCTTGAGAGGGGTCTGGCACTGAGTGCCAGACACTTCCGGGCAAAGCCTCTATCCCGGGATACTGCAGCTGAGCTCGCCCTGGGGAGAGACTAGGACCCAGCGATGGTACAGCCTTCAGAGTGGTCCATCCTTAAGAGGTCCTGGCAGGGCTCGCAAGGAACCAGTGAGAGGCTGGGTGGGCTAGTATTCCTGGTTGTGTGGGGCCGCCTGCAGAGTACCTTTCCCAGAGACCCCAAGTTACAGTGCCCCACCCTGCTAGGTTCTCCCGCGCCCCACACGCCGACAGGCACGTGGGCGGAGGATCAGCTGCGGGTCCTCCACATATGGGAGCACCTAGGCTAGGGGCATGGCCCACTACCGGCCCTACCTGCGCTGCTGCCGCCGCCGGAGCCCGGCCGCCGGTGCACCCCGAGACGCCCCCGGCCAGGCGCACGGCGGCGCACACGGGCACTGCGGGCGGCGCGCACGGCGCAGGACAGACGCGCCCCCGTCGCGCAGCGATGGCTCCTGCGCCGCTGGACTCGATCTGTCGGCCGCCCCGCCCCTGAGGCCCGGAGGCAGTTGCCCTGGTCCCAGGAGTTAGAATTAGCCTAGGGGCCCCCACCTGGTCAAGCCCTAGAGCCCTGGAGTTTGTTTCCCCCTCCGTGTGAGGGCTCTGTTCATTGGACTTACTTTTGAAGGAGACAGCAAAAGCAGAGATGTCAAAGGCCGAGGGATCTGTGGAGTGAGGCTGGGCTGTCCGAGTCCGGGGAGCCCAGGCAGCCGCCCCGCCCACACTTGCCACCTGGGGCCCTGGCACCGCCTTCACAGGGTTGGGCTGACCCCAAGAGCTCCCTGGGCTGCTCTTACAGCCTCGGCAGGTCTCCCCTGGGATGGGACATGCAGCAGTGGGGTCTAGTCCCGTCTCTCCTGGGTCAGCTAGAACTGCTGGCATCCCAGTTCGACAATCTTGTGATACTGGGACCAGAGCCCTAAAAAGCAAAATCTGCCACACCCAATGAGGCTTCTCTGGTCAGGGCCCTCCTATGCACCTGGGCCCTTTGGGGGGTGAGTAGGCCAGTTTCTTAGCTGGTGCTGCATGGCCTTTGCATAGGGGAAGAGTACTCCCTCAGCCACAGGATTTTGTCAGCCACCTCCCCATTCCTCAGGGACTCTGTAATGGGGCAGGGGGCTAGCCCTGCGGTCAACTAACCAGAGCAGCTCCTCCCTCCAGCTCGCTTCCCAGTGTCGCTGTCAGAGGTACACCTCACAAACTCCTGGGGGAGCTGTGCTCTGGGGACCTTCATATGACGCAGGCTGCATCCCAGACTGGGGGCCTCAGGCAGCAACAGTGGCCCCTGGGAGAGGGGCCCGACCAGGTTGGAGCGCCATAAAAGCAAGCCTGTCCTGGGGGGGGGGCAGGGCCAGGACCTTGCTAAGCCTTCTGGGTTTGTTGAATGGCTATTCTGCCCTTACCTAGACAACAGGACAGGTCAGAGTTAGAGGAACTGAAACAGTTCAGAGCCCACCCTGCCCAGGAGATGGCCTGGAACCCTGTAGGTATGATCAAAAGACAGACAAGGTCCCTGTCCCTTGGAGTCTCGGGACCATCCATCACACAGCAGGCTTCCCTGGGGTTGATCAGTGAAATGGGGTCACCATGCCTTCCTGGCCCCTGATGTGCATCAACATGTGGTTAGATCAGGAGGCGTCTCTGGAACTGGGGCACGCTAGGGAGCAGAGAGATTATTTATCATGGATTTGGGGGTTGGGGGAGCTTAAGGTTAATGGTGCCAGGCCTCAGGGCAGATGTCGCTCTTCCTGGTAGGGTGGAGGCCTGTCCTATCTCCCGGGACCTGTGCTCACACTCCCTCCCTGTGCCTTTTGTGCATTCGGGACTGGCTGCACACCCTAATACTTAGGCCATCATGGATGTCCCTGGCAGGAGAAAAGCTGGGAGAGCCCCCAGAGCACAGTGAAAATAGGGAGGAAGAGGGCCACTCTAGAGGCTGAAGGACTAGGTGACCTCCAGAAGGCCCCAGGGTGCCTACATTCACTGAGATGAGGTAATGCTTCTGACTGCGCCCCAATGGGACTATCTATCTTTTTTTTTTTTTTTTTTTTTTTTTTTTTTGGTTTTTTCGAGACAGGGTTTCTCTGTGTAGCCCTGGCTGTCCTGGAACTCACTCTGTAGACCAGGCTGGCCTCGAACTCAGAAATCCGCCTGCCTCTGCCTCCCAGAGTGCTGGGATTACAGGCATGCGCCACCACCGCCCGGCTCCAATGGGACTATCTAAACCCTCAGGTGGCCTCATGGAGTTCCTATTGCTGAGACAGTAGGTAGTGAGACCAGCCTGCTTCAGTGTCCGGCAGCCCAGCCCCAAGGCTCTGGCTTCAGGCTTTATGCAATGTATTAGACTCAGAGAAGTCAGTTAGGGGGATGATCGGGACAAGGGAGTGAGTCCTGGAGCAACAACAGGTCCCAGACGTCATCAGGTCTTTGATGCCTATTAAGAGGGCCTCCCACTCTCCACAATGGAGGCCGGGGGCATCTCAGGGTGCACCAGTGGCCGAGCTCTGGAGACAGCAGCAGCACAGGTACAGCCAGTTGTAGGCTATGCCCCAGCCTGAGTGTTCTCATCTGTGGAGGACCCACAATAGGGATTCACATCTGTTAGCCAGGTGTCCTTTAATCCAATCACTTGGGAGGCAGGGGAATCTCTGAATTTTAGGCCAGCCTGGTTTACATAATTCCAGGTCAGCTAAAGTCTCAGAACCATCAAACCATCATCAAACAAACAAACCAAAAATATAAATAAAAAAGAAAGAAAGAAAAAGAAAAAAACCCCAAAAGATACCATCTGTTCTGAACCTGTGAGTCCCTGTCTGGGCTGAAACAAGGACTCCATGACCCCTTAGTTCCTACCCTCCCACCCAAGTGGAAACTTCCCTAAATGTCCATCCCAGTCCTCTCAAGCAGGAAGCAGTGTGGAGGGGTCTTGATGCTAGAGCAAAGTGGTAACAGGATACAAGAGATTTGTAAGATGCTGGCTGTAGCAGCATATACTTTTACTACAAGTACTTTGAAGGCAGGAGGATCTCTTCGAGTTTGAGGGCATCCTGGTCTAGATATTGAGTTCCAGGCCAGCCAGGGCTCTATAGTGAGACTCTATCTCAAAGGAAAAACAAACCCCGCCCCCTGCCCCCAGGTTGATGGAAGGAGGACTTTCAGGAAAGAATACAGTATTCTGCTGATCAACAAGTGTGAGCTGTCATCCCTCGGGCTCCTTTATGAAATTAGGACATTAACTGGGCCGTTGGGTGAGCACACACAGGCTTCCTTCCACTGGCCTAGAAATGGCCTCCTCCGGCTAGAGAGCTCCTAATAGGAGAAGAGACCTTGTTCCAGCCCAGCCATGGCTGGAACCTACTCTGATAACTGTGGGGTAGCCTGGGCCAACAACTGTTTAATCCTTAAGTCTCCAGGAGTGGTGACAGCGGTAGTGGATAAACTGGACAAGGAAGCATTTCGGAAACTCCATGCAGAGAACAGCCCCTAACCCCAGATGGCTGATTCTCTCACAAACGAAAGAACAAAGGTGAAAGCTGTGCCCAAGCCAAGGACAAAGAATGCAAGATGGCCATTCCCTACCTACGTTGAGCCCGGGAAGGCTGAGTGTGTGATCTGTGACCCTGAAGGCTGACAGGATCTGTGGAATCCTTCTTCTGGGGGACAGAAGCTGGGCCTAGGCTGGGCCTTTCGGCCTTGGGGGAGGGGCTGTTGTAGAGGTTGGCAACAACACATTAATTTTATTCTTATCCTCACAGGCCACAGAAGCCAACTGGGGAAATGCTGTTTCTCTTAACCAGCTCTTAACAGACATTTTAAAAATAGTATCTTAGAAAGCCTGGAAGTGGTTTTCAAAAATAATCCAGACAACTACAAGAAGCAATGCCATCTTGGGGAGATGGCTCAGTGATTAAAATTCTAACTTTGTAAGTGTGAGGACGTGAGTGTGATCCCCTGCGCCCACACAAATGCCAGTGGGTGTAGTAGCTGCTCAGTAATCTCAGTACTTCTAAGGTAGAGAGAAAGCGTGGTTTGAGTAAGAATGGCCCTCGTAGACTCACACATTTGCTTAGTCTGCAGCTGTGGAAGTGCTTGGGAAGGATTAGGAGGTGTGGCCTTGTTGAAGTAGGCGTGGTCTTATTGGAGGTGTGTGAACTTTGAAGTTTCAAAAGCCCATTCCAGGCCCTCCCTTCTCTGTCTGCCTGCTGTTGTCTGTGGATCAAGATGTTAAAGCTCTCCAGTCCCTTGCCTGTCTGCTTCCTGCCATGATGATCATGGTCTAGCCCTCTAAAACTGTAAGCCAGCCTCTGGTTAAATGCTCTCTTTTATAAGAATCGTCTCAGTTCCAGTGTCTCTTCACAGCACTAGAACAGTGGCTGAGACACAGAGGATCCCTGGAACAAGCTGGTTAGCTGGACTAATTGTACTGGTGAACACTGGGTTCAGTTGAGAGACCCTGCCTCAGTGAGCTATTGAAGAGTGATTGAGGAAGACCCCTAAGATCTTCTAAGTCCCTCAGGTCTATACATAAATATCCACACATGTGGATGTACACACACCACACACCACACACACACACACACACACACACACACACGGATGTACACACACCACACACACCACACACACACACCACACACACACACACGTGGACGTACACACATCACACACACACACACACATGTGGATGTACACACCACACACACACACACACACACACGTGGATGTACACACACACCACACACACCACACACACACACCACACCACACACACACACACACACATCCTCCAAACACATACACATGTGAAGACACACCACCCATACAGACACACAAGAGGAAAGGGAGGATAATGTTATTCCAAGGAAGATACATCTAGGCAGCTCTTGTCCAATCCCATCTCTGGAGACAGCTGGGCACAGCGTAGGGACAGGCTCCACACCCGTCTTAGGAAGCATACCCCTTAATTGGGTTGGCTGAAGTCCTGGGTACCAGGTAATTATGGTGAGCTGAGATCCTGCTGCAGGGAAAGGCCTGCTGCAGGCATAGGTGTCTCTTTGCTAACAGTTCTGCATGGCGGTGCTTGTGAGCACTCTGGTACTTACTTGGGAGGCTGAGGGAGGATTGCCTGACGTTCAAGGCTAGCATAAGCTACACTGTGAGATCTCAGAGAGAGAGAGAGAGAGAGAGAGAGAGAGAGAGAGAGAGAGATGATCCTGCCTAGTGTGGGGGCAGAAGTAGGTATCGAGAGGCTGCAAGGGCAAACCCCACACCTAGTGGTGGCGCTATGGATCCATCTGACACTGTGGCTCCTGCCCAAGGACTGGGGTCACTATCCCCGGAAGAGCAGCAACCGCCACCCCATGTGCTTACTCTTGTGGATAGCAATAGGCTATGTCAGGGCACTGACCCCTGGGCCTCAGCACCAAGGGGAACGGAAGACAAGAGCAACAACTCAGACACACTTCCAAGACAGGCCGTGTGGCTCAGCTGAGGGCGGTGCAGTTCCAGGGGTTTCAGGGAGGATGTTGCTGTGTTTTGCACCTCCCCTGAAACCCAGGGTGGGGTCCATGGGCATGGTCTCTCTCTAAAGATAAGCACAGTGTCTAGCAGCTGTAGTGCAGTCTGGGCAGCATAGGGTATGAGGTCTTGTGTGGAGCCTCATGAGTGGGAATGGTCCACCTGGCATCCTGTGTTGAGGGCGGATCCTTCCTCCCACCTGAACTGTTTATGGTACCTGTGCACTTGCCTGCCTGATAGCTCTCAGTGGACGCCATGGGCCTCCCCTGCTGCAGACCCGAGAGGAGTAATACTGGACAGCAATCTGTCCAATTGACCAATCAGGATGGCGTCAGGCCAAAAGGTGGATGGGTGGACACAGTAAAGGGTTGCGGACTGGTTTATATCTTGTGTGTTGGTGACAAATGTGCCCTGGCCAGTCAGCCTTGAACTCAACACCCACCCACAGGGGCCTCAGACTTGAGAAAGCCCCAGACCTGCTGACCCTGGAGCAAGTGGGCTTCCTCATGACCACTTGATGGTGTCCTGTGTGGGTGGAGCAGGTCCCACTCAAGAATCCCTGGGCATCCTTGCTGTGACGTTCTGAGGACCACCGCCCCATTTCAACAATGGATAGGGGCTTGATTGTCCATCTCCGAGACAGGAACAAGGCAGACAGAGGCAAGGCAATGCCTGGAAGAACTCCTGCACATCGCTGGAGAGGACCAGGCGCTTGCACAAGCTGCCAGGGCTTATTGGCTCATGTTGTATTCATGGCCTCTCTGCGGCTCAGCCACTGGTCTCAGGGCAGCCCCCAAAAAGATTCAACACAGCAGAGTCGACCGTGGAAGACAGATTAGGACCGAGGAAAGCTGAAACACAACCGCTCTTAAGCTGGTCTCTACGAGCCGGGTGGTGGTGGCGCACACATGTAATCCCAGCACTCTGGGAGGCAGAGGCAGAGGCAGGCAGATTTCTGAGTTCAAGGCCAGCCTGGTCTACAGAGTGAGTTCCAGGATAGCCAGGGCTACACAGAGAAACCTTGTCTCGAAAAAAAACAAATCCAAAAAGAAAAAAAAAAAAGCTGGTCTCTTCAAAGTCTCTGCACAAACAAGAGTTGCTGAGACCACAGTTTGGACCAAGGTTCAGCAGAACTGAATCTCGTGATCAAATTCCTTGATACTTATCTTTTAAGGAAATCAGGAGGGGAGAAAATTGGCCAAATGCGATCCTGACCTCAGCCCCTTGCCTGCCACTAAAGACAGGGAGGAAGATGCTGTTCTGCACCCACAGGGATGGATGGCCGTGGGCGACATAAGGGCCCTGGACATAGCTCCCAGCTATCCACTTCCACAGACCTGCCGTGCTTTCCAAGTGTTTGAAAATCTTGAGGCTACACATGTGTTAGTAGTGCAAATGACTCAGACATAGCACTGTGTCCCCTAAAATCCGGTCAGTTTTGCTAACCAGCGTAGATGCCTCCCACTCCCAACTCCAACCTGAGGATACGCCATTGTTGGGTTTCACGATGGAGGGCCTTAGCAAGACACGCCCTTTCTGGTTTTTAGGTGCACACTAACTCCCAAGGAGGAACGAAATGGTGATCTCTCTGAAGGCTGTTTATCTTCTAACTGTGGGACATGGTTTGGCCAGCTCCCGCTCTGTGGTCCCACAGAGCTTTCCCGCTGGCCTCCTTATGACCTTTTGGAGAACAGGAACTGGGGAGCCAACCTCTGTTGATGCACGGGGCCCAAAGGCACATCCTCTGAGTGTTGGCTGGAGACCTCCTCACCCCAGGTCCAGCCGGCACGCATGGCTCTGGCCTCCTCTAGGGACTCTTAAGTTGGTCCCATGGGGTGTCACCAACCCTGCACACTGCCAATGTTCTGTTTGCTGATCCTCTCTGTAGCTTATTGATATGGGGTTCACTGAATGGAGAGTCTAGGTTCAATAGGGAAGCTTGCACGGTTTTTTGTTTTTTGTTTTGTTTTTTGTTTTGTTTTGTTTTTGTTTGTTTTTTTGTTTTTTGGATTTGTTTTTTTCTCCTAGTACTGGGAGGGAGAGGCAGCTGGATCCCTGGAGCTTCACAGCCAGTCAGTCTAACCTAATCGGGGACACTCAGGTCCTAGAGTCTCACTCCAAAACTAAAGCAGGTGGATCCTGAGGAACGACACCCAAGTTGATGCCTACTCTCCACACACATGTGTACACCCACACATAGTACCTGTGCAGGCATATTCCACACACACACATGCAAAATAAACAAATACATGGTATTAGTGTACATGACACTGCTGGACTAGGGGTTTCATGGTTCAGAATGGAATTTTTCTGTTGTTTAGAAGCTGTAGATGATGCTCAAATATAAAAATAGGACGTACTGACCCCCCATAGAACCTGAGCCATGGGAGATCAGTGTCAGGTGCCTTCGGTTCTATAAAGATGGTGATGAGAAGTTGGTAGTTCTGAATCTGTCCGTGAGAGTTCCCACAGTGGGGCTCAGAGTTTATACATCTGGGGCTTACAAAAAACCTCCCCTTTCTTCTTTCTTTCTTTCTTTCTTTCTTTCTTTCTTTCTTTCTTTCTTTCTTTCTTTCTTTCTTTCTTTCTTTCCTTCATTCCTTTCTTCCTTCTTTCAGATTTATTTATTATGTACATAGTAACTGCCTGCACATGTGCCTGCGTGGCAGAAGAGGGTGCCAGATCCCATTACAGATGGTTGTGAGCCACCATGCAGTTCCTGGGAATTGAACTCAGGACCTCTGGAAGAGCAGTCAGTGCTCTCAACCTCTGAGCCATCTCTCCAGACCAAGAAGCTTGTTTCTGAGGAGGTCAGTAAGTGCTATAGGCTGGGTCCATCCTCAGGTGGTTACTGAAATGGGGAGACCCTCTGTGCTCACGAGAATGAGTCCGGAAGAAATGAAGTGAGGCGGCGGCGGAGCTACGCTGGGTGTTCAGCCTCAGGTACTGGTGATATACCTGTGTGCTGGCTAGTTTTATGCCGACTCGACACAAGCTAGAATCATTGGAGAGGAGGGAGCCCCAAATGAGAAGGTGCCTCTATAAGACTGGGCTGTAGGCAAGCCTGGGGGTGGTTTTTTGTTTGGTTGGTTTGGTTTTTCGAGACAGGGTTTCTCTGTGTAGTCCTGGCTGTCCTGGAACTCACTCTGTAGACCAGGCTGGCCTCAAACTCAGAAATCCGCCTGCCTCTGCCTCCCAAGTGCTGGGATTACAGGCGTGTGCCACCACTGCAGGGCTTGGGGTGTTTTCTTAATTAATAATGATGTTGGTGGCCCTAGCCCATTGTGGTGGTGCCGTCCTCTGGGCTGGTGATCCTGGGGTGTCTAAGAAAGTAGGCTGAGCTAGCCGTGACAAGCAGTACAGTAAACATCGCCCGCCCTCCGTGGCCTCTGCAGCAGCTCCTGCCTCCAGGGTCCTGCCCTGACTTCCTTCCAAAGTGAACCATGATATGGAAATGTAAGAGAAATGAGCTCTTTCCTCCCCATGCTGCTTTTGGTTATAATGCTCAGTCACAGCAGTAGAAACCCCGACTAAGACAAGCTTCCCATCTCTATCACCAGCCTCCATGCCTCCAGACTGGAGTCTTTGTGGGTGTGTTGTCACTGACAAAATGCAGCGATTTAGAAGGAGAACATATTTGTTTGGGCGCATGATTTCAGAAGTGTCTGTCTAGTCGTTTGCGCCATTGCTGTGGGCTTGTGTTGAGGCGGAGGACCACGGTGGGGAGCACGTGGTGGAGTGAGCTGCTCACCTCCCGATGACCAGGAAGCAGAGAGAATGAATACGTGCTGTGGAATAGGATATACCTTTTTATTCCAGATATACCCTTTAAAGTCACACATTTAGTGACCCACTTCCTGTACTGAGGCCCTTTTCAAGAATGCCATCAAATTACAAATCCTTGAAAGCACGGAGGGTCAGAGCCCTCAAAATTCAATTACTTCCTCAAAAACTCTAGCTCTGGACATTGCACTGGGGACTGTATTTCCGAAATCTGAGTCTTTGGATTGGGGGAATTGTACTGCATATCCAAACTGGACCAGGGCAGGTCATCTGTTGCAGATCTAACAACACCTTGAGGTTGATCTAAGATAATCTTCAACTGCTTCTACCTGAGATCCCACTCCACTTAGATCAGAACAGGCACAGAAAAGAATAATCAGATATACCCTGACATTGGAGGCAGCCATACTTGAGGACAGCCCTCACACCAGCACGCGGGTAATTTCCAGCAAGGCAACCTTGAAACATCGTGTTTTAAAGTCCCGGGGAGGTATAGGGGCAAGAGTGTCTAAGAGAAAGGTCCAGGCACGTGCCCGCAACGAAAGACCATCTTTGATTTTCACGTTGCCATAGGTTTGAGAATAGGAGATGGGTAAAGCTAACCATAGGGTGGGGGAGGGGAGAAGGATGGACCACGCGGAAGACATGCACCGCATGGGCAAGATGCCCAGAGCTGGTGCAGGTGCAGGGTAGGTCCGGGAGAAGAAGCACAAGGAGCTAATGCATGATGTGAAGAGATATGAAGATAAGCTGGGGGGAGATATTTCTCCTTCTATGTCATGGGATCTTCAGCCTGAAGACCCTGCGTCAGAGGACTGCTGTAGGCATCTGCTGGTGGAGGCAAGGAGGCTGCTCAGCCTCCCATGACATAGAAGGCGAAACCACAGGGGAAGACCAGCCTTAGATGCTGGCATTGCTCAGTGGACACATTGCAGTGCAGCTGGTGTGGTCCCTGACCAAGGCTGGTGTTGGAATCTCTGATGACAGGCTCTGTACCCGGTGTGCTTACCATGGCCACTAGATGGCGCCTCAGACCCATTAGATTAATACTCCCAGTTTAGAATGCTCTGGAAGACCTAGAGTGTGGGCCCAGGCCTCACTCTCAGAGCCTGGTCTTAGGACTCCTTCACAATGCTAAAATTTGTGAATATTTGCCATGTGGGTAGTTTTGATGAGTATTCAATCTATTAGACATGGAAAGAAATGTTTTTAAAATATCTACTCTCTTAAAAATAGCAACTTGGACAGGAGTAACATTTTAACAAAAAACAGGCGATGATGTTTACTTAAAAGCTTTTCAGGAAAACTGGCCACAGTTAGTTTGTATAGAACTCTTTCTCTTTGCTTCTCTTCTGTAGTCACAAAGCTTCTGGAACATTCCATTAACACCCTTGGGGTCAGAGGCTGTTTGTCTTTGTGGCCTTCTGGAAAGTCTTTCTGAAAGGTCTCTGGGACAGCCAGGTGCCTATAGACACAACTGAGAACCGAAGTCCTGACTGTATAGTCACAGATCCTTCCTGCCTGCCTGGCCATAAGCTTGTGCCCCCCACTTTTTTTTTAGAACAGGTTTTATGTTTGTGTGTTTGTTTATATTTTAAATTATGTGTGTGTACACACCCGGATAAAGTTATATGCACCACATGCATGCAGGTGCCTAAGGAAGCCAGAAGGCAGCATCAGTTTGCCTGGAGCTAAAGTTGTGAGCCAGCTGAGGTGGGTATGGGGAACTGAACTTGGGTCCTCTGGAAGAGAGGTAAGAGCTTAACCGCTAAGCTAGCTCCCCAGCCTACCTTCACAAGCCCCTCGGTTGAGGACAGATGAGTTGGATATAACTAAATATTCCTTGGATAACACTAGCTTAGAGAATCTGGTAATCAGATTGGCTGCAAGTGAGCACACTTGGCCCTTCCTCCCCCTCCTCTCCCTCATCCTCTTCTTCCTTTTCTTTGTTTTTGTTTTTGTTTGTTTGTGTGTGTGTGTGTATGTGTGTGTGTTTCAAAACAGCATTTCTCTGTGTAATTCTGGTTGTTCCGGAACTCCCTGTATAGACCAGGCTGGCCTTGAACTCAGAGATGTCCTGCCTCTGCCTCCCGAGTGCTAGGATTAAAGGTGTGTTTGCTCACTCTTCTGCCTTGCAGAGCCCAGGTCCTTGGACCCCAGGGCACCATGCCAGGAACCTCCTAGAGTCATCTGTGGATAGGGCTCAGTTGGGAGCTCTGTCCTATGGCTCAAGCCCATAATAAGGGATCATCTGTACATGCAGTGGTGTGGACCGTCTATGCTGGCATGATTATAGGGAATCCTGCTATGCAGGAAAGAACTCATAGCTGGCATTAGCAAGACTTTGGATTATATCCCTAGCACCAAAACATTAATAGTCCCTCCACCCCTGTGCTGGGGACGAACTCAGGGGAACTTGCTTGTGCTATAAAAACATCTACAGAGAGAGAGAGAGAGATAGAGAGAGAGATAGAGAGAGAGAGAGAGAGACAGAGAGACAGAGAGAGACAGAGAGACAGAGACAGAGACACAGAGAGAGAACAGCAGCTCCAGCCTTAGTAGACTCATCTTCCCCCGCTCCTCCCCCACCTCCTCTCTCCCTCCTCTTATTCTTCCTTTCCTCATCCTCCGCCTCCTTTCCTTTTCTTCTTCCTTAACAGCATTTGATTTATGGAAAAATTGCGTTAGCTATGCAGGTTCAACACTGCTCCCCTGTCTCTTGCTGGAGTGATCGAATCCCGACCCTGAGCGTCCTTTTAAGCGACGTGAGTTCTTCATCATATCCCTCAGATGTTATCCCGTGTGGTCCCTCCACCTCAGGGTCCTGTCCTGGATACCAACTGTCAGTCATCAAGTTCCGGCAGGGCTTCTCATGAGGAGGTCCCAGCAGGCTTGTCAGGTTCTCTCAGGATTCAGGGACCCTTTACCCTCCCCCTAGTGAGACTGGGAAGGCTCTTGTTTCCAGAGGGGGGAGGGAGGAGAGCAGAGCAGCCCCAGAATGGGCTGGGGGGGGCGGTGTGGAGCCCCAGGAGAGGGGAGCAACAGCAGTGACTTAGAAAGTGACTCCAACCACACCACACAGACTGTGTCCCCTCTGGGCTGTGTGGAGCAGGAAGCCAGGTGGCCGTTCAAAACTGTGTGGCCTTGGCTTCCTCCTGTGACTGTCGCAGGGGAGCAGAGACTCAGCTGAGGTACAAATGTGCTCAGTTTTGAGGTCCGGGGAAGAAGGCCAGTGTCCAGTCCCCCTCTACACCTGCTCCTCACTCTTCCGTCCATGTGGTGGGCCATCTGTCAGCTCTGCTTGTCTGCTGTACTAGGCTGTGCATCGGGAAACAAGACCTCTGGAGCCCGGGGCTCTCTGGGGCGTCAAGTCCTCAGAGCACAGTACTCACGTGACCTGTGTCCCACGGGTTGGGCTGGCATCCCTCCTTCCTTTCTTTTCTCAATTAAAAAAAAATTAATTTCTTCCAGAGGTCCTGAGTTCAAATCCCAGCAACCACATGGTAGCTCACAACCCTCTGTAATGAGATCTGGTGCCCTCTTCTGGGTGTCCTGAAGACAGCTATAGTGTACTTACATATGATAAATAAATAAATCTTTAAAAAATTTTAATTAAAAAATTGTGTGTGTGTGTGTGTGTGTGTGTGTGTGGTGCACATTGGATTCCCTGAATCTGGAAGTTTTCATGCAGTTCTGAGCCACTCATATGGGTGTTGGGAATCAAACTCAGGTCCTCTGCAAAAGTTTTTAACCACTGAGCTGTATTTCCAGCCTTATTTATTTATTTATTTATTTATCTCAGACAAGATTTTTGCTGAGCTCATTGCTAAGTTTATTTGACATTGTGAAGAAGAGCACAAGAGAACCCATTGTCCCTACCCAGGGTCTTCCAGAGGGGACATTCTTTAGAATTGGACCCAGGGTGGTTTTGTGGCTGGGGCCACCCTTCAGTGTTTGTATATAGATGTCTGCAGGGTGGACACTTGCCACACGCCATTTAGATCACAGTCCGTTTCTGGAGGTTCAGCTTGCATCTTCGGAATTCCTTTATTAGAAAATCAGAGAAGTTGCTGGTCACGGTGATGCACATCTGTGAGTCCAATGCTTGAGGATGAGGCAGGAGGATACCAAGTCTGAGACTATCCTGGATGTTCATACCAAGACCCTGTCTCAAAACAGACAAACCAAAACCACCACTTAATACAAACACACACACACATGCATATACACATGGTAGATAGATAGGTAGATAGATAGGTAGATAGATAGATAGATAGATAGATAGATAGATAGATAGATAGATAGATAGATGAAGAAATAAATAAATGTGATAAAAACCAGACCAAGCTGGAGCCATCGAGACAGCTCAGGGCGTGAGCACTCGCTGCCAGACTAAGACCTGAATTTGATCCCTGGGGCACACAAGGCAGAGGGAGAGAACTGACTTTCAAAAATTGTGCTCTGAACTCCACACACACTATCACCCCCATCATACATGCACAGTAAATGTAATTAACAACAAAACAAAACAAAAACAAAAACCTCAAACCACCACCACCACCACCACCAGAAAACAGCTGTATACATCTGCAATCCCACCAGCACACTTGGGAGGTGGAGGCAAGAGGGTCAGAAGTTCAAGGTTATCCTCAGCTACGTAGCAAGTTAGAGGGTAGCCTGGACCACTTGAGATCCACTCTCTCTCAAAAACAAACAAACAAACAAACAAACAAACCCAAAACAAACAAAGACAACAACAAACCTCAAAAGTTAAAAACCAAAACACAGGGCTGGAGAGATGGCTCAGCGGGTAAGAGCACTGACTGCTCTTCCAAAGGTCATGAGTTCAAATCCCAGCATCCACATGGTGGCTCACAACCATCCATAAAGAGATCTGACTCTCTCTTCTGGCATCTGAAGACAGCTACAGTGTACTTACATATAATAAATAAATAAATATTAAAAAAAAAAAACCAACCAAAACGGCCTCCTCCCATTTGAAGGGGTGGAAAAGGGAATAGTACCTCTCACTATCACTCCTAGTGACCCTCTAGGAAAATTTTTGCTCTCTGTCCCCACAAATTTAGGTTCTGCTGGCCTAGAAGTTTTGGTTCCAGAGGGGGGAGTACTCCTACCAGGAGCCACAAGAAACATTCCATTGAACTGGAAGCTCAGACTTCCCCCTGGCAATTTTGGGCTTCTAATGCCCTTAAACCAACAGGCTAAGAAAGGAATAACAGTGTTAGGAGGGGTAATAGATCCAGATTACCATGGGGAAATTGGATTGCCTCTCCACAATGGAGGTAAGCAGGATTATGTCTAGAGTGCAGGAGATTCCCTAGGGCGTCTCTTAGTACTACCATGTCCTGTGATTAAAGTCAATGGGAAACTATAACAGCCTAATCCAAGCAGGATGACAAAGGACACAGACCCATAAGGAATGAAGGTATGGGTCAATCCTCCAGGAAAAGAACCAAGACCTGCTGAGGTGCTTGCCGAAGGTGAAGGAAATACAGAATGAATAGCAGAGGAAGGTAGTTATAAATACCAGCTAAGGCCATGTAACCAGTTGCAGAAACAAGGATTATAAGTAATATGAATGCTTTTATCTTATTTTGTTGAAGATACATTTGTCTTTCTTCCAATCCCTTTAACATCAATTGCTATTGAAACACTAAAAGAATGTTCCCGAGGGACATTTCCCCATTGTAAATTTTTTTTTAAAGATTTATTTATTTATTATATGTAAGTACACCGTAGCTGTCTTCAGACACACCAGAAGAAGGGTCAGATCTCATTACGGATGGTTGTGAGCCACCATGTGGTTGCTGGGATTTGAACTCAGGACCTTCAGGAGAGCAGTCAGTGTTCTTAACCGCTGAGCCATCTCACCAGCCCTCCCCATTGTAAATTTACAAATGCGTTTGCGATTGTATGAGGAATAGTTATATCATGTTAGGCGTATTCACAATCTTGTTATTGTTTCATGTGGACATGAGATATTATTTGTGTCAAGTTGACAAGGTGTGGATTGTAGTGGCTAGTCCTGGTTGTCAACTTGACTATATCTGGAATGAACTACAGTCTAGAATTGGAAGGCTCACCTATGATCCTAATTTGGAGGCTCAGAGATATAAGTTTCTGACCTGGATCTTGGCATGGAGACCTTGAAGCATAGTGGCTAAGACAAGGAGATCTCCGAGTTCAAGATCATTTGGGATTAAAGGCATGGATGCACACACCTTTAATCTGGGCCACACCCTCTGTTAGAGACCTACAGCCTTTAATCTGGGCTATACCCTCTTCTGGAGATACATAAGGACATTGGAAGAAGGAAGACTCTCTCTCACTCTTCCTTGCCTGCTTGCCTCGTGGGACTGAGAAACTGCTAGATCCTTGGACTTCCATCCACAGCTGCTGCTGATCATTGTTGGGGAGTTGGACTATAGACTCTAAGTCATTGACAAATTCCCTAACTATATAAAGACTATCCATACGTTCTGTGACTCTAGAGAACCCAAACTAATACAGCATCTATGGTTAGGATTTAATTCTGCTGCTCCTGAAGGATCACAGGAAACACTTTGAGATCTCCAAAGCCCTGAGGAAGGAACATCATTGATTGGATATATTCTGTATTTTTCCTTACTTTTTGTTAAGTTCTCTCTTTGGTATGTGGGCTTCCAGAGTCCCACAGAGCAGGCCTGGTTGAGTGAGGAGGAGGGGTTTGGAGTCCCCAGGAGATCTGGACAACAGGTGTCATGTAGAAAGCTACTCCCCACCACCTGGCACAGACGGTGTCCCCTTTGCTCTGAGTAGGGCGGGAGGCCAGGGGGCTGCTCCATATTGGCTGGCCTCAGATTCCCGTGACTGTCCCAAGGGAACGGAGACCCAGCTGGGGAGGGGGCCACACCCCCGTGTGTGTGTGTGTGTGTGTTCAGCTTTTTGTTCCAGCTTGTCCCCAGCACCGCAGTGTAGTGTATATGCCTGCCCCATCCCCAGATACTATGATCGTTGGACCCAACAGTGATTATTGGATTTCCTGGAAATGTGTGTTTTGCACATGGCCTGTTTTGCACCTTCATGTGCATGGATTTTGTGGTTTGGGAATTGTGCCTGATATCTATTCCCAGCGCCAATTCCCTGGGTTCTGCCACAGTGATTTCTAACTTTGCGGAACACCGAGTTCCCTTGTGGTCTGCCACCTTTACTGTCAGGAATGTCCAGCCCTCTGCACTCACAGCCCACAATGTCTTCATCATTTTCAAGATTATGATTTCCCAGTTCGATGTGCACCATGATTCAGGATAAAGCTAGAACTTTCCATCTCTGCCAGTGTCTTGTCAGCTGTCCCTGTGTCTTCTGCCTCCATTTTCCCGGAGATGCGATCCGAGAGAGCAAGGCTATGGTGTTAGCACTCTTAGTCTCAGCTCCCGGGGTCAGAGGTCAGTGCAGACTGTGTCTGTGCTCTTAGTGGGGGCTGGCTGCCTTTGGCTACTCAAAGCCTGTCCTGGCTTTGGATGGGGCCGTGGCCGCATCTTTGGGCTAGACACACACTACTGGCCACAGGTTCAGGCAGGGTACTAGGGATTGGAGTACAAGTCAAGCATCAGAGGTCAGGAGTCAGAGCAAGATGTGTGTGTTACGTGGCCTTGGGAGCTTCAGTAGACACCAGTGAGCTGGGACTTCATCTCAGGGAGGCAGATCCTCTACTTTGGCAAAGGATCTATTGGATTTTGGGGCTGGACTCTGTCAAGGGTTTAAATTTCTTCCTGGCCTCAGCCCGTGATGGTTCCCGACCCCACCCAGCGGCACCTCTGACTGGGCAGTCTGCTTGTCCTTATGAGGTCTGCCTCATCATCTGTGGGACCATCCGATGGTCCTGGGCTTTTCTGAAGAGCATTAGTCAGGCAAGGAGGCCTTACTTAGCCTCACGGACTGCTTTCTCAGGGCTCCATGCAGGGAAGGCTTGGAGGGCCCTGATTCCAGGGTTAAAGTTCAAAGTCACCTGGGAAGACAGAGCAGGGCACGGGTGGAGAGTGTGGCTTGTGGGGTCAGCTCTGGGCGGGTGTGCGGGTGCATAGTGATGAGTGGCAGGTCTGCACTGGATCAGGAGGCGGGAGCTGGTGGCCTGGAGTCCTTGTCCTTTCCCCATGTGGCCCTGTGGGGGAATGTGACAGAGGAAGGCTATGTCCTGCCTTGAAAAGTGCTTTTGGTTTCCTGCTCAGGGATGCGTCCTTAGTGGGCTGGTGGAGTCCACTGGCTTTTAACAGACATGGTTATCTCTGATCTCCTTGTCTCTTAGACACAGGTTAGTGCTTCTCTAGTGAGGCCCCCGTGTAGCCTGGCAGGATGTGGCCATGCATTTCCAGTTCATTTGGCAAGGATCTCAGCCCCCCTTTTCTGTGGCCTCCCAGCTTCCTGCAGACCCCCAGCCTGCCTGCACCCCTCCCCCGGCTCCAGCTGAGGTTTGCACTAGCATCCAAAGCAGGAAAGAAAGCGCTCTGCTCCTCGGGACATTGAACCAAATCAAACCAAATGTTGTGCTGGGCTGTCTGGATCCTGTCACCTGTGGACGAACAGTGTGCTGGTGCCCTCACCTTCTTCCCTCCCAGCAGTGTAGATACAGGTTACTCAGTGCCCTGCAGTGTAGACACAGGTCACTCAGTGCCCTGCAGTGTAGACACAGGTCACTCAGTGCCCTGCAGTGTAGACACAGGTCACTCAGTGCCCTGCAGTGTAGACACAGGTCACTCAGTGCCCTGCAGTGGCAGGAGGGAGAAGCTAAGTGTCTGCTGAGTGTGTGCCACAATCTTCCCGGTTTAAGTCTGTCTTGACAGAGCCGGACGTCACTTCCCAGCTATCAGGCTTGCCAGCTTCAGGTCATGCATTACTTCCCAGCTACCGGGCTTGTCTTTCTTGTGCCGCGGTGTCCTCAGTTGTGAACCGGGGCCGGTGGCTTCTATTTCACAGTGTGTGAAGATGAAATAAATCGATACAGCAAAAGGCAGGTCAATCGCAGATGACTGTAGGGACGATGATAGTGGAGACTATGATGGTGGTGATGGTGATGATGACATCAGTAGGGGTAGGTAATGTTGATGCTGATGGTGATGGCAGTGATGATGGTGATGTCATGGTGTTGGTGATGATGGTGGTAATGGTGATGTCATGGTGATGTCGTGGTCATGGAGATGATGGTGGTAATGATAATGACAATGTTGGTAGTTAATCTTAATTGCCAAATTGATCAGATGGAATCACCCAGGAAACACATCCTTGAGAGTGTCTAAGAGCATGTTTCCTGGGAGGGATAGCTCGTAGGAAAGACCTATACTGGGTGTGGGCATCACAATCTGGTGGGGTGTGTCCCTAACTAAATAAAAAGAGCTAAGCAAGAAGCCGGCTGAGCAACCACATTTGTCTCTGCTTTCTTCCTGATCTGCCGCCCAGAGCCGAGGGAGTAGCCGCACTCCCCTGCTGCAACCCTGCCCACCATGGAGACTGTGTCCATTCAAACCACGAGCCAAAAGAAACCTGTTTTTATAGAAGTAGTTTTATGTCAGTATTTGGTCACAAATTAAAAAAAGTAACTCTACAGTGTAAATGGTAAAGATGGTGTGCTGACTCCAGGAACCGTCTCGGGTGTTCCAGGCAGGGGTTGGTTACCAGTGGCTACCAGGACACACCTGACGATGCCTCATCTTACCTTTGAGTGTGGAAGGCAGGTGGACTGTAACATAACAACATAATACCTTTTAAACTCTTTTTTTTTTTTTTTTTGGTTTTTTTCAAGACAGGGTTTCTCTGTATAGCCCTGGCTGTCCTGGAACTCACTCTGTAGACCAGGCTGGCCTCGAACTCAGAAATCTGCCTGCCTCTGCCTCCCAAGTGCTGGGATTAAAGACGTGCACCACCACTGCCCGGCTAACATAATACCTTTTAAAGGAATTTTGTTTGTTTTTATTTGTGTGTGTGTGTGTGTGTGTGTGTGTATGCCACAGGTACGAAAGGCCAGAGGGTGTCAGATCCCCTAGAACAGGAATTACAGGGTGTGGGCTGCCTAACATGTGTGCTAGGAACCAAACTCAAACCCAGGCACTCTTAACAGCTGAACCGCCTCTCTTACACGGAACATGATAACATCTACACTCACTGCCTTAGAGTCATTGCCCTTAAAAAAGAAAACAGATGCTGGGTTCTAGATTAGCTGATAGTGTGTACTAGGTCCTGGCTTGCATCCTCATGGGAGGGACACACACACACACACACACACACACACACACATACACGAAAAGACACAGACACAGACACAGAGACAGAGATATCCTAAAGACCCAGAGATGAAAGCAGGTAAAAGCTTCTGCCACCAAGCCTGACTGAACCTGATCTCTGGAATCCACAACAGATGAAGAGAAGCAGTCCGGCAAGCCTTTACATGCCTTCTGTGGCACACGCACACCCACACTCCCACAAAATAAATAAATACATATATTTAAAAAAAATTCAGGCCATTAATCCCAGCACTCAAGAGGCAGAGGCAGGCAGATTTCTGAGTTCGAGGCCAGCCTGGTCTACAGAGTGAGTTCCAGGACAGCCAGGGCTACACAGAGAAACCCTGTCTCAAAACAAAACAAAAACAAAAACAAACAAAAAAATTCGGGCTAGAGAAATGGCTCAGTGGGTAAGAGCACTGACTGCTCTTCTGGAGGTACTGAGTTCAAATCCCAGCAACCACATGGTGGCTCGCAACCATCCATAATGAGAAACAAAGAACTTACGGGCCAGAGTGAGTGGGGCCTGGAGTGAGTGGGGCCCGGAGTGAGTGGGGCCTGGAGTGAGTGGGGCCCGGAGAGAGAGGGAGAAAGGGAAGGGGGAGGGGAAAAAAGAAAAATAAATAAAAAAGAAAAAACAAAAAAAATAAAGACAGGGACTGGAGACTTTGCTCAGTGGTTAGAGTGCTTGCTGCCCTTGCCGAAAACCTGGGCTCTGTTCCCAGCACCCACCCAGCAGCTCACGATTGTCTGAGATTCCAGCTCCAGGAGATTTAATGACCTTTTCTGACTTCTACAGGCACCAGGGACACGAATGATCCATATGAGTACCTGCAGACCAAACATTCATACATGTAACACCAACCAACCAACCAACCAACCAAACAAACAAACAAACAGCCAACAAATGTTGGCTTAAAAACCATTTAAAAAAATCTTTAAAATGATTACACAAAGGAGAACTGTCATATATCCTCAGCCCAGAGAGTAGGCCAGAAAAATGAGCCCCAGGCTGTGGGTGTCACCCCAGTGTCCTCCTGCAGAGAAGGGAGCTGTAGCGAGGAGGGCCGTTTCCGGCTCCATCTTGGCTCAGACCGAACCTGCAGCAGGTGGGAGGCCGCCAGGGGCTGTGGCAGGTCTTGTTACTGGAGAACTTGGAATTTTCTTTTCCATTCTTAGAATCATTAATAAAAGGATTTGAAAATGGACTCAAAGACCGTTTTATTAGAATTTGAGAGAAAAGCAACAGGACAGACAAGAAACAACTCCTGGAAGCTGCTCTGCCCAGAGTGTCAGGGAAAGCACCCTTGGTCTTGTGGTCAGTATCTGGAAGAAAAAGAAACAGGGGCTGGAGAGATGGCTCAGCGGTTAAGAGCACTGGATGCTCTTCTAGAGGTCCTGAGTTCAAATCCCAGCAACCACATGGAGGCTCACAGCCATCTGTAGTGGGATCTGATGCCCTCTTCTGGCAAGCAGATGTATATGCAGCAGAACGCTCATGCAGTAAATAAAATTTAAACAAAAATTGAAAAGGAAAAGAAGGAAAAGAAAAAGTTTACCTTTTTCTTTTCTAAGTTCTTGCCCAGTAGTGGACTGCCAGGCCAGGACTCAGTAAATGGCTGCACCGAGGGAGGGGCTTTGGGGAAGGATAAATACATTATCTCATTAAAGGGATAATTACTCCTCCTATCTTTTTAACAGGTCTTTATGTAAATCAGCTTTCCTGACGAGTCGCCCTTGGCCAGGTGACTGACAGGTTCAGCTGGATTAACTCTTCAGGTTAAGGGAGGAGGCGCTGGACCATAATGCTCCTGTTGTGGGAGCAGGCACTGCGGGACAGAGGTAGGTAGATTCCATTTGTTTTTTGACCAGGGGGAAGTAGCTTTTCCCTTAACGAGTCTAACAAGGCCGGGCTATCACTACCTTTTCTTTAGTAATTTAAATCTTAAGGAGAAAACTGTGTTGTTTCCCATTCCTAGAGAAATGGGAAGTGGAGTCGGAAGGGAAGATGCCGCGGAGGAAGGAGTCCACCCTCAGCAGCCTTTAAACGTTCTAATATTCGCCTAGCTGCCTAACACCATGCACTGAGGTGCCCTGTCAGTCCTCAGGCTCCACCCATCCAAGGCCTGGCCCGTCCCTGAGTTGTCTTCAGCTATGGCTTGGCATCCTCTGGAGGGCAGAGTCTCCTGGTTCTCAGCCAAGCTGGGTTGCTGGGTTTTGATTCCTGTCTGCAGGAACCAAAGTGTCCTTCTCACTAACTAGCTTTGTCTCTGTGCTACCAGCGGCCAGGAGGGTCCTTCACTGTCCGTGTCCTGGTCTCCCACCCCCACTCTCTGAGCCTCTTATCATGCCCCCCAGAAGGCACTTTCTCTTCAGTCTCGGTCTGTACCAGGCCATGAGCTCAGACAGTGCGGCATAAGGTCCTTGAGGGCAGCTGGGCCCCGGGCATCACCCCCAGCTCAGCAGGCCTCGAATTCTCCATTCCCTGAGCCGGTCAAGGGGCTAAAACCTGCCGCCCGCCCACCCTCCCGCCCGCCTCACAGCCCCTCCTTGGCAGGCAGGGCTACAGTGGGTTTTTCTGAGCAGCATGACATCATCCTGGCACTCTCCAGGGAATCCTAAATTTCAGGCCCCTCCCCCTATTCATTAGGTGTTTGCACCTGGAGAAGCCGATGGAGTAGATCGGGTCTCTGGAAAGAAGCCAGATCCAGTCCCAGTCCCCCACCCGCTCACTGCGTCTGCTTCCCCCAAGCGCTCCTTTGCTCTCTGCTCCCTATAGGAAGGTATCTGAGGATGCTCACAAGACTCTGCGTTTGTTCTTGTCCCGACCTGAAGTCCAGGAGGGCTTTTGGCAATGAGTGCATTTTCTGAAGGGCTGAGTGAGTGAGAAGCAAAACCAAAAATCAACAACAAAAACTGTCCAAAAAAACTTGTTGCTAAACCCAACAACATAAATTTAATCTCAGGGTCCATGCAGTGGAAGGAGAGAGAAAAAAAAGCTCCCAAAAGCTGTCCTCTGATCTCCACAAGCATGAAGTGGCACGTGCAAACACACACACACACACACACACACACACACACACACACGTACATGCAGGCACATGCACACGCATGTGAATGCACACATGCACACACAGTACACACACAGGCATACACACACATACACACACACATACACATACATACACACATACACTTGCACATGTAGGCACATGCACACGCATGTAAATGCACACATGCACACACAGTACACACACAGGCATACACACGCACACACACACATGCACATGCACACACATGCATATGTGCACCCACACGTGCACACGCACACATACACACATACACAGACACACACACATACCTACACACACACATGCATATATATACACACACACATACACACATGCACGCACATGCACACACACACACACATACACATACACACATGCATGCATGCATGCACACAAGCATACACAGTCTCAAACCGAAGCTCAGGGGCAACTGGATTCAAGTTTTGAAGACCTCCCCCACCCCCACCGCTAGCAGGCAGCTTTAGCCCTCAGTGGTGGCCATAGGAGAAGATGGAGAAGAGAAGGAAGGGCAAAGCCATGGCAGGGACGGTGATTTAGAAATAAAGAAGCACCCCTAAAAGTCCACAAGTACATGTGTGTCTTCAGCAAAGTGTAGAAACCAGTGAACCAGTTATAGAACCAGTTGCTCCATGAATGAATATTTCTCATCTGCTCCCCTTCTCTTCTCCCCGCTGCCTGGTGTACTTGACCCGACGCCACATCCAGAGAAACAGAGTTAAAGCCAGGTATGATGACACACAGACAATCTCAGCGCTCAAGGGTCCAAGACAGGAAGAGCCTTTGAGGTTTATGGCTAGCCTGAGCTACAGAATAATAATCTTGTCTCAGTATAGGAAGGGGAGGGCTCGGGCCACAGGGTGGGCTCACTTGGTGAAGTTCTTGCTGTGTACACACGAGGACCAGAATTAGATGTCTGGAATCCACATAAGAAAGTGGGCCGTGCTGTGTACACGCGTAACCCCAGTGCTGGGGAAACGGACACAGAAGATCTCTAGGGCTCACGGGCCAACCAGTCTTACCGAATTGGTATCTACAGACTAATAGGAGACACTGTCTCAAAGGAGGCAGATGGGGTTCACAAGGATGACATGTAGCTGTCACCCACGTAGGTACATATCTGTGCGTCTCCCAACATGAACCAACATACACTTAAACAATAACACCTAGATTACAGATCCGCCCTGAGTCTGCCAGCCTTGAGCATGTCCAGTCTGGTCCCTGGTGCTGTTAGATGAGTGTGGACTTAGAACCCAGCTCCCGACCACAGCCACGGGGAACAGGACACACAGTGGAGCCGAGCTGCATCTCAAGAGCTGGTGGCTGGGAGGAGGCAAGGAAGACAACTGTGAAGAGCCTGGGCACTACAGTGCAGAGGTGTGGTTAGTGTTCCTGTTTCTGTGTACACTGATTGAGTCCCCCTTCCCCCCATATTCCTCACAGGCCCGTGGACATCCGGGAGCTTGGGAACCCCTGTCTCCTCTTGGGAACCCCTGTCTCCTCAGCCTCAGCCTCCTCAGCCTCAGCCTGCCTGTCTCTCACCGAGGCTGGGGCCTCCATCCTAGTCTGTGTTCTCCGAGCGGTGTATCAGCACTTCCGATGCCGGTGTAGGGCGAAAAGCAGCCTAGAGCTCTGCATTTTGTCTTCCCGGGTGGCATTTACACACCTTGGTGGGGAAACGGACTGTGGAACCACACCAGAAGGCTCATAGCAAGTCTCCCCGGAGTCCATGTGCCCCTGGCGGTGGTGAGAGGCCACTGCCGCACGTGGTGGAGGAACCCAGCTAAAGAGGATCTGGCTCCTGCGTCTCAGTTCTGGTTTCCCATCTGGTGCTGGTCTTGGTACTGCAGCCCCGCAAAGCAACACTTCAGAAAATACTCTTCTGGGCTGAGTGGGTGGGAAAAACTTACTGCCAAGCCTGACAACCTGAATTTAATCCAAAGATCCACGCAGCAGGAGGGAATGGTCTCCCAAGAGTTATCCTCTGACCTGTACAAGCATGACGTGGCCTGTGCAAACACACACACACACACACACACACACACACACACACACACACACACCACACAAACAGAAGCTCAAGGGCAATTGGATTTGAGTTTAAAAGATACCCCCCTCCCCACACGCACAAGTAGACAGTGTTAATTCTCAGCTGCTGTGGCCCATAGGAGAAGGACAAGCCGTAACAGACAGGCGTCCGTGTGGCAGAGAGAGTGCTTTAGAGAAAAAAGAAGCCCAAGGCATCAGTAAAAGCAGATTCTGGCCAGCATCTGGAAGAGACAGGGAAAAAAAGAAAAAGTAAAGAAAAGAAAAGTTGTGAAGTTGTTTCTTTTTGATCTGGGACTCAGAACAGTAGGCAGACCCAGCCAGACCTCATATGTGCTTATACAGTCCGCACTGCGAGCAGGGGGCAGGTGGGGAGAGGCAGGAATTCTGGGTAGGAAAATACGGAATCTCATTAAAGAAAAAATTCTTCCTCCTATCTCTTTATCATGGCTTAGGGTGATCCCACCTTCCTAGGAGTAGCC